>NC_133896.1:127765934-128070856 GCF_964199755.1 Larus michahellis
AACATTATTGGTACTGCCCAAACTACCTTCCCAGGCTACAATACCCTGCCATTGCCACTCCAGTTCCCCACATGGACAATGTGCTGGCTTTACAAGGATTTTACTGCTTAATCTCATTCTTTTTAATTGCAATAGGATTTTTTTTTATCTGAAACACTCATGGATGGTGTTGCTGGAACTCTGGTTCCTCAACACCAGAGCACAGCTCATATGAAACATGCTGGTTTTGTCCTATATGGATGTCCATCAGAAAATGGCATGAGCTCCTTGAATGATATACTTTTATGTGAGTAAAATTAAACCTACTCAGTACTGGAAACCTGTCAGGGATTGTTGATGGTATCCATTTTGGAAGCCATTATAGCTGTATCTAGGGTCTTTACTTTCTGGCATATTGCAGGTATCTGTGGAGCATGTCAAAATAGTCAGGTTCAGTTTCTCATGCTTAAAACCTTTAGCTGTGTAAGGACATGGTTACCCTTCAGATCATCTTCATCAGACTATATTCCAATAGGTGTATGTGTGCTAAAGATAAAAGAGTGATATCTGCATCCTTTTTTTTTTTTTTTGGAGAGACCCTTAATCATGGGGCCTTCGCTAGGAGACTGAACATTTGCTTTGGGAAACCTTGGGATGTGCACTGAATGTCTCATGGGCACCTGGTTTAAACCAAAGCTCTCCATGTACTGAATAAATATCTCTGAACATTTACTTTTCCACATTCAGTCAGAAACACAGTCAGTCTCAGTACGAGCTGCTAGCATTTCTGTAGCGTTACTCACTATTCTATATTTATCAAGGCTTGTAAGAGGGCTCCTGGTGCGTGACCAATGGACACTCATAGCCAATAAAACCCGTCTCCATGCCCTACAGAGGGACTTTTTAATAGTGACCAGAGCCAGCCAACTGCTGACGCTTAGTTTTTCTTCCATGGTGTCTGAGTGCTGGGGACATCATGGCTGCTGGAGCTGTGCAGAGCCCAGGGAAACTCTCTGCTGAAGCACCATCAGGCAGACAGTGCCTGGGGGAGATGGGGGCTGATGCCCTGCTCCCTCCTCCAGCCCTTCCCATGCTTCGTGCTGTAGCAAGGACCTATTGCAAGATCTATGGCACTGTGTCACCATCACAAGTCTGCTTTTTTATGCAAGGCAGAAACCCTTGAAATGCAATTTAGTGCAAAGCAGAGATTTGTGTTTTTAATAATTGTCACAAACACTGGCGGCAGTAAACAGGTGCTTGTTCAGCTTACCCGTAACACTCTAATAGATACAGCACCAGAAACCAGAATTTAATATAACATAATGTAATGTAATATGAAATAATATAACAATATAATGCAAACATTAGTGATAGAAAGGAATAAAAGAATGATCTCTGAAGACAAAGCAATATTCTGGCTCATTTTGCATAGTCCAGTGAATGGCTTCTCAGTCCATCTCCCCAGAAATTGGCAGAATAGAATCAGATGACAAACAGGAACAGCACATCTGAAATTTTAGGAAACATCCCATTTTACAGTTAGTATTCAATCTACATTAAAAGACAAACATTTTCTCTTTCAAATTTGAATACCACATCAAAGTGTCAACTGGAAACTACAGTCTGAACAGAAAGTATAGAAACTCTCAGTGTTATTTATTGCTTTTTCTTGGGCAGGGAAAGGAAGGAGGGATGAGGCTGGGCAGACCTTTTGCAGTTTTCAGGGAACGTTTCACCAGTTTGCCTACCATATTCTAAACATGTCTAGTATGTTACCAGCACAATCTTCTTCAGTAAAAATGAATGTATTTTTAAAGATTATTTTTGCTTGCTACTTGTTGCTGCTGTTGCCTGCCACTTGCAGGCTGCTCTTCAGAGCCTTCAATTTTATACAGTCCACATCATCTAAGTCTATATCAGCACTGTCTCATTTAATTTCTGTTAGCATACTAGAATAAAATGTAATATCAAAAGTACTTTAAACTTTGTTTCATATGAACATTTTCTAAGATAAAAGCATCAGATGCCCTGGCAAATCAGCAATAAAATTCACATCAATTTTCCTGGTGCGGAATCAGTCCCATAGAAAATCTTGAATGATTTGGTCTGCAGAGTTCAGCCTATGAACATCTCACAAAACTCATCTCACAGATAATAAGGATGAAGTGCTATTTCATCAAAATGTGAAAGCTAGCAGTGAAGGAAGGCCGTTATGCGGTGAAAGCACTCAGAATGTGAATACTCCGTCCAAAATCTTTTGGCATAGCTCCTCTCTCCTTTTTTTGTCCTTGGGAGTGTATGTCATTTTTGTGATACTTCTTATGAAACAGTAGCTCTCCTGCCGTCATTAACACACTGCTGATGTGTGCTGTCAGTTACTCTGGTTTACACTGAAGTGGAGACCACAGTCCTCTAAGAAAAGTCCATGCAATTTGTTCAAATTTGGCTTGACTTCTGGAGAGAAGGATTTAACAGAAAGCAAAGCTATTGATGTAAAGCTTAAAATGTTTTAAAAGTTTCCCAGTGAAATTACACTGATACATATTGCGTTCATGATGGCAGCATCCCTGTCATAAACTACAGACATATTTGATAATTTTAAATACCTTCATTATCTCCCATTTTAATCTGCTGTAGGATTATGCCTTGCATTTCAACTCCCTAATAAAAAATTTCCTCTTTACTTCCCATCCATGTGGGTATATTCTATTAAAATTTCACACTCATTACGCCTGATACTACTAGCACTCTTCAAAAGTTAGGTTTGAAGTTCAACGTCATTCAGAGAATGCTACCATTAAAAACCTAATGCATTTGTGTGAAAAAAACCCCACCCATTGATGTCAATTATAGGGGGTTCCAAAACGAAATAGTTATTTTCTTTCTGTCTAAGGTCATACTCCAAAGAAAGGTGAGCTATAGAAGCGATGAGATAAAAAGACAGTATACACGTCATTTAATTGCTTTTTACTGTTACTTTTAAAATGAAATGTGATATAAGACTTTTAGTGCTCACGTGGGACAACCTACACGATCCACCTAGATGCAGGTGGGTCCATCTACTTTTCCAGCCTATACAGATATTTTGAGCCTGTGCCAGTAAAACCTTACTTTCCCTATCTGACTATGATATGTTTCTTAAGTCTCCACTTTTTATGCCTAATAAAACATCAAGGAACTGACAGAGAATATTGACTGTTTCATGGAAAAGTATTATAACGAATCAGCCCCTGTAGCAGGATTTTTAACATTCTATTTGATTTCAATAACACGAATCCAGCCTGTTGCTTTGCATTCTGATGTTGTGCCTGGCAGCCCCTGGCCAGAAGCTAGGCCAATTGACTAACCTGAATTACAGCAATATCTGACATGAGCCCTGGCTTGAAACAAACTCCTTAGTTTGCAATACTCCGGTGAACCAGTTCCGTGCTGTGCTGAGAGTGTCCTGCTCTTCATGTGCCAGCGCTTTTTCCTTTGACCTGCACTCCATCTTGTCTTTCTCTTGGTTACCATCCATTTCTTCTCCAACTGTTCAGCCTGATTCTTCTTGCTTTATTGCCTGACGATCCCTCTTCTCTCCCCAGCAGTCTCTGCGCCCTCGCTCCGTGCCACTGCAGCTCCTTCGGCACTGGATCTTTTCCTTTGACCAAGGTCTTGAGCCTCCTCAAGTGTTTTGGTGTCGCCTGCTGCTCCACTTCTGGTTTCTTCTGACAGCGCTTTGGCCTCCTTTGTCAGCACTGGTGCTTTGATCAGCAACGCCGCCTTCCTGATAACGAGTTCATCCTCAACCTCTTTCATTCCACAGAAATTCAGACAAGCAAGTCCTAAGGAAGAAGAATTCCACTGCGGGCTGTTTCTCTGTGTTTTCATTTTCTGCCAAACAGAAGAATAAAAGTTATTCTAGATATTGAAGAATAACAACTTTTACAGACTGAAACCAAAGGCATCTTGTCTTTGCAGTCCTGATATAGGTCCTGTGGGACTTCCCTTGCCTTTCATCGTGGGCTGGAGGGGCTTCGGTGACCTTATGGATGCAGACTCCTTCTATGACACGTTGTGAGAAGCAGTTTAGCACAAAAACCTTACTTTCCATGGGGAGAACTAGCTGACGGGTAGCGGCACATGCATAGTTGCATTTTCAATGTAGAGTAGAGCTAGTTGTAACACTTTCAGCAACAGAAAACTTTTCAGAATGGCCTTTCTACAACTTCTTTCAGAGTGCGCGATTCTGTTCCCTGCGGTGAGGTAATACTTGGTCTCGGTTGAGTGCTTAAGTTTTACTTTGCGTGACTTGGATCTCCCAGCAATGAAAAGCACTCCCTTGAATCTGCCAGAGCTTGGACTTAACCTACACCTCCCTTATCTTAAGCTGTAACCTAGACATTACCCGGCACAGGTTTTTTTGTGGAATTCAACTTGCAGCATGGTTTATCCCTGTGCTTCTGCAGAACACCCACATGCAGGTAGCCCCCCGTTTTGGAAGGAATGCCAATCCATTTAGCTGCTGCTTATTAAAAAATAACACGCTTCTGCAAACAAATGTTTATGTGAATGCTCTCAGGAAGGGTTTTTCTGACTTTCTTCAGATCTGAGAGTTTTAAAGGGTAGAGCAGTAGAAAAATCTTGCTGTAAAAATCAAAGGCAGCCCATGTTATTACTATATAGGCACAAGCAGACATATATTCCACATGATTCCCTTATTCTTAATACAAACACTTCAGTGGTTTAGGTATCCTGGTGATTATTTGCAAATTAACGTGTGCTAGAGTTGGTCTCCAAATCCATTTCATGCTAGGGAGTCTTCCTCGTAGCAGGCCTTCCCCTAAAGCTGCAAAAGGAGATAACGAATTCCCTTTCTTGCTTTTCACTCGCTCAGGAGTGAAGTTACATTGGCTGCCTGCTGAGTGCCCTTTGCTTTCCACCTCATGACTGTACGGATCTGTATGTAGTATTACAGCCATGGCTCTCTTCTCTCCTGGAGAAGACAGTTACAGGTGCAGTATCAGCCTTCTCCCATTGAATTCTAGCAACATTTAATTATCCATAAAGTGCAGAGTGAAAGTCCGCTTCCTTTTCAGCCCTGCAAGCTGTACTCTCACTAGCCAGCACCCGGTCGCCTTAAAATGACAGAAATCACTTATGGCTGGCCATGGTCACACCTTACCTGGAACCGGCCCAGTGCTCCTTTAAATTTGAACAAGCACTGGGAAAAGGTACTGCCTTGCATACATTAGGCCCCAAATTATTTTGTTCAGTCAGATCATAATCAGTGCAAACTTCCCCACACAGCTGCCAAGTAGGCTCTTGGCTTATCCATAGGGAGCAGTGTTTTGAAAGCAAACAGGCTTTGCTGGGCTGCTCTTGGCATATCCACCATAACTCTGCCATTGTTGACAGGGTGAGACCTGGGGTAGAGAACGGAGGCCATTTGTTAAATCACAGCCCCTACTCATGGGGCTCGTTCTACTTAAAAGTAACCGGTACTGAGGAGTTTATGCACGTTTATCTTTAGGTCCTCCAGCTTCCTACTGCAGAACCAGATCCTTGCTGACGAATCTCTTTACCCCTAGCAATCCATTTATATAACTGTACAGTCAGGGCTATTTTTACAGTGTAGAAAGGGATGGAAAATTACAGCAGTTGCTCACTTAGAGCAATTACCTTTCTTCCCAAGTAGTCCCACTCCTTTCAGTAAGGGGTCACTCAGTGTGAATGGAGAAAAGTTTGCTCATTAATTACTTTGCATAGCTGAACTTGTCCTTTATGAGTTTAGCCTTCTCTTCTTACCTGAAGGTGCACAACCATGGGCTCCGTGGTGTTTAAGGCTGAAGCTGGGAGGGGTGGACTCGCAGGCTGGAGCCTGCTTGTTGATCCTTGCCTGTTCAGTAACGTTTCTTTCACAGGCTGTTCCACATTCAGAAAGTCACCCTGCGAAGAATTGTGAAGATTCTTCTTTCCTCCATGCTTGCAAGTTTTCTTCTCTGGACTCCAAAAATCACTTCTACCCAAATATATAAACAGAAATATGGAAATACGGATGGGAAGTTCAAATGCCAACGTTAACACTGAATGGCAACATTGAATGGCAATGATGTCTATGTTTATGAACTATGGCAAATTCTTATTTCATTACTTTGAGCTCACTAACTTGAGCAGAAAAAGTATGTATTTACTTATGGGTTTCAGAATGCTGAACATCTACAAGAGAGTGAACAGTTAGTTGAAGCATGTTGTTTTGTAAACCTTTTCCCAAGCCTTAGAAGTCTTTCATATCTTTAAGCCCACCAAAAAAAAACCGCATCTGAAAATATGTCTCTTTTTTATACAGTTTTCTTCTTTAAGAAAGAAGGAAGTTTGGGCACACAACTGCTTTAAGATTCAACTTTTCTTAACTATCAACAGATAGTGAAACAGATGTTAGCATGTGGTTGTTCTGTGCATTGAAGATACAGAATTGCAAACATAAAAGCATAAGAAATGCTCCCAGCATCCAGACGCTGATGGTAACCAACAGGTCTCATAGCCGCTGTGCATACATTACTCTGCAAGTAAATGCACACATAGTTGTGGCACACAAGAGCTGTATCAACTCAGGCACTTACCTTTACCAAAGCATGATACCCCTACAAATTATAATACGCAGAGACATAGAACAAAATAAGAATTGATCTGTGAGCTGTATAGCAGCCTCTGAACAAACAGTGGTTCTAGTGAAAATACTCGATTCTGCACCCACTCCAACCTTGGTCACTACCTGAAAACTTTGCAGTGGAGTTTGCTGAGTGTTGTTGTCACTATATAAAACTGAATACAGTAAAATTAAATACATACATATACAAATAAGCATGCAAAAGCTCAAATAAACTGCATGTAAAATTACAATAATTCATTGTACAAAACCCACAGTGTTGGGATGAACTGTTTATGTTATCAGTTGTTTGTGTACTTTTATAAGGAGGTAGAGGTGTTGAGTTAAGAAATCAGGCAACCCAGCTACTGCTCATTGCTCTTTCATATCCTTCTTGTATTCCCACAGCCAAGGCATCTCCAGAGGGCAAACTGTCCCACTTTTAAGAAAAGTGCCTTTGAGAGGTGGAATTAATCACCTTCTGAAGGGATCTCTCTCTCCATGAGGACTATAGAAGGACCCTACAAAAAACAAGCTTAGATCAGATCTTAGACTTTTACATGGCTGAAGCTAAGTGAGATGAAAATTCCTTTTCTGTATTAGTCTGTGTCTGCTTGGAAAGCTGAAGATAATGACACTTCACTCTCTCAGAGTCAGTAGTGTAGGTATTACAGTTAAAATACTGTTGAGAAGTAGAAAGGTTTCTGGAGGAAATGAGTTTGAAATAGATCAGCCTGCAGTTTCACAAAGTTTAGGGAATACATTTCAATTGGAGAAGAAACCGCAGGAATTATCCAAAAAGCTTGTTTTAAACATCACTGAGGTATAAGGAAATTCATCCCTCTTAGCAAACATCTTAATGCGCAACTCCGTGAAAACATGGCAGCTTGTCAGTAAATGCAGCCAGAAGCAGATCACTCACGCCAAGGTACCCGGTGTAGTAAAAATGTATCAAGTATTCCAGGATAATGGAAAGCGCAGGCTGTCATCAGTTTGTAGAGAAGCTACCACAGTGGAGCCTTGCAGGGATTCTCATGAGGTCGAAAAGGCTGGGCATTGAACCAACATCAATGTTTATGAGTGATAGCAGTTATGGGAATATAACACTTAAAAAACCCACATCGCTAACCTCATTCACAGAAACTGTTCATCTGCTTCTCTGTGGGTACTATGGCCCAGACCTTCTCCCTCAGTCTATATGCAGCCCAACTTTCTTTCTCTTTGCTCCTAACCAAAAAGGCACCTCCATGTGAGGTTTAACTTTCAGCAGCCATTTATCAAACTATTTATCACATTTATTTGACAAATCAAATGGAATGAGAAAAACGGGCTTTGAATCTCAAAGATCATTTCAACCTGCGGTGGTGTTGAGGCAGCTCTAGTTAGTAACAGCTTTTGAAGGCATTAGTAATTTTGCACTAAACAGAAGTATTGTCCTTGGAACATGATTCTAGGGCATTTCTTGCACTTCAACAATTTAACTTCTGATTTCGAGCGTTTTGTTTTTTTTTTAAAGTATGCCTTTCTGTAGTGACAGGGATAGAATGGACAAAATCCTGCAGAAAACAAAGAAGGCTGACAGATCTTTCCAATGTAATTATTTTCTGTCACAAAGCCTACTTTATTATAATAATCTAAACTAAATCTTGCATTAAGAAAACAAAAACTCTGAAATTTTCCACCAATTCAGCAAAGAGCCCTTTATCCTAAAAAGAGACTGGGCCCATGCTGGGGAGGGGACACAATTTGTTCCACACCAGGGTGCTCTGCTGGACATGGGGTGTGAGACAAGAATATTATTCTTGACCAAATCCAGGCACGTGACTGCGCTCCCTGAGTCAGCTTCCTTCAGCTCAGGCCCTCTAAATATCCCTGTGCAGGTCCTTATCTTCTCCCTGTTGTGAAATAGAATCCCTTAGCTTAAACCTCACTAAGCAGAATTTAAGCCAAGGCGCATTGCCTTAATTTGGGCTCATGAAGAGCAAGCTCCAATCGGTTGCTGAGAGCAAAGTGGGTCAGCCATCCCATGTTTACCAGCTCACTTCTTTAAAAACTTACGAACTGTGTGATTTTTCTGTTCAGTAACTTTTGCAAGGAGATGAAATGAAAGCCTGAACATGAGGGGCATTTGGCTGTCCTTGCACTCTGAAAGCAAAGGCGCATGAGGGTACTAGACCCCTTTGGCAAAATTTGTCATTTTGTCCAGTTGCACCTTTTATTTTCCGTTTTCTAAATGAAGCTTTAGAAAAACAATGTCCCTTTCCCCCCTTCTCTACCCCACTCTCAAACATGTACTCTAAAGGCCGTGAAGGGCCCTTCCTGTCAGAGACTCCTGACAGATGGGCAGGAAGGATGCCATGGTAGGTTTTGGAACATCTGGGTCTCAGGGTACCAGTGTTTTAATCCTCAGCTACTGTGGGTTGACTTTGGCCAGCAGCCAAGCACCCACACAGCTGCTCACTTACTCCCTCACTCCCAGTGGGACAGGGGAGAGAACAGGAAGAGCAAAAGCAAGAAACTTGTGGGTCAAGATGAAGACAGTGTAACAGGTGAAGGAAAAGGAGAAAGCCCAAGCAATGCAAAGGTGATAAACTCTCACCACCTCCCACAAGCAGACTGATGCCCAGACGGTATCCAAGTAATGGCCACCTTGGAAGCCAAAATCCATCCCTCTTTTTCCCTTACCCCAGTTTTATTGCCAAGCATGACACTATACGGTATGGAATATGTCTTTGGTCAGTCCAGATCAGCTATCCTGGCTATGCCCTCTCCCAGCCTCTTGCCCACCCCAACCTACTCCCAGAGTGAGAAACCGAGAAAGCCTTGACACCATGCAAACACTATTCAGCAATAGCCAAAACATTGGTGTGTCACAAACCCAAAACGCAGCACCAAAGGGGGTGCTATGAAGAAAATTAACTCCATCCCAACCAGACCCAGTACAGCTATTCATGAACTGAACTGGTTGCATACTGCAATCTCACTGTGGGATGCCCTGAAAACAAGCTCTGTTTTACTCATGACCAAACAGTCCTTCCTGTCTGCCAAATTTACAGGCACCAACTCTGAGTTCTCCAAAACATGAGATCCTTCCGTGGGCCATGGCTGCTGCTGGCCTTAGCTCTGCCTTCTCTGCCCTTCTTGAGGGCGGGGTATGTTGCAAGGGAGCTCTGGCATGTGAGACAGAGCATGCATGGTGGGGTGCAGATACCTTCTAGCTGTCCCTCCTCTCATCTAGGTCTCATCACCTAGAGGTGATTGAAATTGGAAAAAAAATGCGTAGGAGAAGCTGTGTGGCCAACTGCCTTCTCACCGCTCAAGACGTCAAGCTCTTTCATCACCTCTTACTTCATTCCACTAACAAATTGGCTTCAAACTACTTGTTAAGTCCTGCCAAATCATATCAAGCCCACTAGGGAGGCAAGACTGACCATATCTTTCACATTTGCATAGAGCCTTTCAAATGGGAAGGTTGTTAGGTCGGTCAAGAAGTATTTGTGGTCAATTTTTTTGTGAAAAACAGTCTGTCAAACACATCAGCCTAATTACATGGGTCCCATTTCTGCCAAAGTATAATTAACAATCTCACAGTGATATTAAGTGCTGTGAGAGTTCATTTTGAGAAGAAACTTGGCCTGAAAGACCCATGTCCAAGATTGTTATTTTTGCAAATATGCTTTATAATAGGATAATTATAACAGCTCTGAGCTAATACTTTAAATAAATTTAAAAAGGCTTGTCTAGCCTAACTTAGCACTTCCAGCACAGTAATTTGGGGTGGCCGCTGTTGTTTAGACCCTTGTGCAAGGCTCAAGGGACAGGATCAAGTGGCAAAATGTAAATACAGGAAATTAAGCTAAATGCCAGGTAGAATGCAAACAGGCAGTGGGATGTCCTCTCCTCTCTTGCCCCCAGTTCAACATTGGCTGTAAGCAGTTAATTAAAGGCAAATCTTCAAAGCCATGAGACAGCACCGGGAGGGCAAGGGATGGCCCCATAAGTAGCTCCTAGCATCGCTGCCTCTCCGTGGCCCATGCTAGCAGAGTCTCAGTGCCCTGGTAGCACAGAAATGTAGCTTTGAGAGCAGGGCTGTGGGGTCACCCATGGACCGAAGCACTGACAATGTGCCATCTCTGTGCACGTGTGTGTTTGTGCCTGGGAATTGTATGGCTTGGCAGCTCAGGTCCTGTTTGGTGCCTTTCAAACTAATGGTATAGATGACAGTGACACTGTCCTGTTTGTTCAGTGCCTTGTCATGACATGATGGCACAAAACCACCTGGTTTCCCCCCAACTCTGCCTGGCAGCACTGCAGGGGTAACCAGTGAGATGGGTATCTTCCCAAACAGCTGCTAGAAAACAGACCAAGCACTGCTTCTTTTCTGCATTTCTAGGGAAATATTTCCAGCACAAAAAAAAAATGGGAAGACCACCTCAAATTCTCACCTTTCAGCCTGCAAGCTGAGAGCAATTTCAGCCCTACTTCAGAAGAGAGCAAAGGATTTATTTTGCTGGCCAGAAAGCCCTTTGTAAGTCAGAATTAAACTATATCAGAGCCATTTACGAAAAGATAAACTCAGGCATTTCATCCCCTATCTGGAGAACTGAATAAGGTAAAGAAGCTGAAATTAATCTGCATTTATCATCCTCTGGTATCAGGGCTGGCAGGGTAACCTGCTCTTATGTAATTGGACTAATGGCTATGGTTTATTAACGTCATTAAATCAGTGCTGTCTAGTAAACTTCCCTTTTATCTCAGAACGTTGCCTTGTCTGCCCTGAAGAAAAGGACCAGTTTCCTAGAAGCGCGTTCTTTCACATCATGCGTGAATCGGGTGACAGGCGCTGACACGGCCGATTCAGGGCACAGCGCTGATTGCTTTAATGGTGAGGAAGAAGCAGAGATTGCTGGCTTTGACAAGCAGTGTAACAGCAATTGCTATGCTGTTGCACTTCGGCTAGCGATGGCTGCAAGCGATCCCCAACAGTACAGATACCCCAAATCCGTGGTAATGCTTGTTAATCTTGCAGAGAGAAGACACAGTTGTAACGAAGGAAAAGAGCAGCTTGATCTGCTTTGCCACAGGGTGTCTCAAAGCAAATGAAGATTTTGTATTTGTTGGCTTCTTTGACGGTAAAGGATTACAAGGGGAAAGCACCTACTCGTGTTGTGCCTCTGCCACCCTGATGAGTCTGCAGTTCGCCAGGCTGCAATTCGCACAGACTACATTATTAAAGGAGACGCTACATTAGGAAAGAGGGCTGGGCGTGCTTGGAGGCACTGGATGACAAGCAAGATGCAAGCAAATAAATAGCAAGGGGAAGAGAAAAGAAAACACAGAGCTGAGGAGTGCTAGCCTCGTTTGGTTTGTTATTTGAGGTCTGATGGATCACTTCTGATCTATTTGGTCTGATGAGGTCTGATGGATCGCTTCCCTAGCATAATCACATTTATAATTGGAGCAGCGACGGGTGAAGAGAGATCTCCAGTTCCTCTGTTTTCCAGCTGTAACTCTGCTGCCAAGGTGAAGTCTACTACATTCCCCACACCTGAGCTGAGTTTTGTTTTTTATGGGTCCTGAGTATTTACTTCCTTGACAAGGAATGCCACATAAAGGGCACATCAGTATGAACGAAGGTAAAGAAGTTATATATATGTGTATGTAGAAACAAAGGAACGTGGAAATAAATAAAATAGCTGTGCAAGCTATATGTAAAAGACACAAAGAGAGAGATAAAAAACCTTTCTGACTTGAAAGGACTGGAGATGTATTTTGAAACACAGGCCCACAAAGACCCAAAACACTGGGGAAGAAGTGAAGGAGAGGAGAGGATCAGGATACCATTCGCATTTCTGAATCCCACACATCTTGGACCTATTTAAAAACTGTGGAAGGACACCTCTGACACCAACAAAGCAAGGTTCACCCAAAGCCTCACACAAAAGGAAGATTGCCTGGAGTGGACTTCTGCTCTGCCCCATCCCTTCCCTAGCCCAGCTCCCCTCCCCTTGCTCCTTCCTCCGCTCAAAGCTGTGTTTTGCACACGCAAGTGGGAGAGACAGGGCAGATGTGCTGGATCCCCACTACAGCAGTAGGCTTATACTGTTTCCAGTGTAGTTGTATGTATCTGTACCCCAAAAATGGCTGTGGTGACTGCCAGAGCTTTGTGAGGGGTATCCGCTCCTGTTCCCTTGGAGGTCCCCGCAGCCCACCTCCGCCTGCGGCAGGGTACACAGCAGCCCCTGCTCGCAGGCTGCAGAGGCTCTTTCTCTTACTGCCCTTTGGGTGTTCATAGCTGTAGTCATTTTGTGCATCACCAAGGCTGCCAGTCACTACCAAACGTGTTTTCAGAAACAGACCCAGAGAACTTCTGCGTTCTCAATATTTCATGTTGTGAATCAGTGAAATGCAATAATTACAGTCTGGCAGTATTCCCCTCAACTGTCCCTGCAAATAACGCCACCAATAACTGTTTACCAGTTTGTTTGTTGTGATGTTTTTCTCCACCCTTCAGAGTGAACTCCAGGCACCAGTTAATACCTTGTTATATTGATGTACATTAGACACAAAAGGCACAGTTGCGTCAGCGATGTGGCTTAATAAAAAACCGTTAATGCACTGTGAAGCGTTTTCTTCTGGTGACCACACTAATGACAAAGAGAGAAATTATGGTCAAGCCAAACAAAATGCCACTTGCACCAGCCTTCTCAATTTTTTTATGTCACTTAGGTTGATTAAAGGTTTTTCAGTGGAATTGCTGCCAGAACTTTTGTTCTCTGAAATAGCTAATATTGATATAATGTAAAAATGCCTCTGTCTATATGTTAACTCCTTCTCCTGAGGAAAAAAAAAGGGTTTTTCTGTTTTTCTTCTTCTGTTCTTGTATAAAGTGTGATGTTAGCTCAAAAGGAAAAACTCAGAACAGCCCAGTGAGACAAACTTCTCTGTTCTTCATCCTGGTGAATGACAAGAGTTTCAGAATACGAATGGGACATCTTGAAGGACCTTGCTGAACTGTGCCTACCTGTCTATACCTAAGCAGCTTTGCCACTGCCAGGACTCACAGATTTTGCAAACTAAAAGGCCAGAAGAAGAGGCGGCCCAAGGTGGGAGATGAAAGTGCCCGCAGTCCTTGGTGCCCCTTGCCCAATATCCAGAACAGCTCGTCCTCCCTCCCTGGTCACTAATCCATGATGCTCTATGGGCCTGACGCTGTGGCACTGTGAAGTTACCTTCATACAGAAGTATTTCTTTTCAGAGTTCATGTCTTGCACCTTCAGAAGGTGTTAAAATCCATATAAAATGTTTTTCAGTCCCCAAACTAGGTTTATCATAAGCTATGTTCTTGTACCTCATCGACGTAAAGATAAACTCATGCATTTGTTGTTGCAAGCTGGGCAGTGGCAAGTGTCTAAATGCTATGTATGCCAAATTAGAAGTGGCTTAGCTCCTTTTGCATGTATTTGCTCTCCACTGGAGAAGACCTTTTCTTTCCACATATTTTTTTCATTAGCTATGATGATTTTTAGCTAATTCTTACCTGGAGACGGATATTCCTGTTTTAAACTAATATCTCTGATTGTTTTCCTCCTTTTTTTCTTTTTTTTCCCTCCCTAAGCATATCACTAATGGCAAACGTATTTGTGAGCAGGTCTTTCAAGTCAGCTGAGGGCTGCTACAGCACTGTGAGATATGAAGGCTGCGTTGAAGCAGTAACCAAGTTAGGAAATTATCTTTATTATCGCCAGCCCCTGGGGTCTCTGTGCATGTGTGCGCCCATGTGCGCTTCCCACTCTGCTCAGCGCTCCCTGTGTGCCACCTGCAGGCACCTGGAGCCACCGACCCTCATGGGACTGCTCCCAAGGTGCACAGTGCAGGAGAGGGAAGACCTCATGGTACCAAATAACAGCCTTGGATTTCTTTCAGATCCTGAGTATAAATAAGGAAGGCCCAAAAACTGAGTGTGCCCTACAAATTCAGGTTCAAAAGCAGCCCCTCTTTCTTTCCGCCATCATCGTCTATGTGGGTAAACTGCAGATGCTTCCTTTTATATTAGACACAGGTTTGAATTAATCCAGCTTTCCTCATGTCACATGCCAGAGCAACGATTCCAGTTTCTATGCCGTACACATTTGCATGGCTTCGTCTTTTGTCAGAAGGGAAGGGAAAGAAGACCACTATTCCTATCGCAAGCTACTATGCAATTCACCTCACGGGATAGTTTCCACAGAGCAGAGTTCAGAGTGGAAAAAAGCTGGCTGGTAGTGAATAGTCAAGTTGTTCATTAAGGAAAATTCTAGCGGAGAAGCCTAGTGGCTAGATTTGATGAAAAGTTAATGAAACACGCACAACATCCCTGTGATCTGCAGCTCATTTTGAACAGAAGCCGAACTCAGACAGGAGCATCTGAGGTTTTTGATAAATGTTTCATAGGTATTTGTGCATGACCCGAGACCTGGAAAGCAGCAGGGAACCTCGCAGTTAAACTGCCAGCTGCACAGAGGGAACCAGGACAGAGAGGAGGAAGAAGGGTCCCTCAACGTTTTTGAATGAGAAGCAGGACACCAGTAAGAAAGTGAATATAAGGGCTTTTTTTTTAATCTAGAGCACCTTGTCTATCAGCTCTGAGTAAATGAGCTGGTAATTAGTTCGAGGAAAGTCTAATATAATTAAGCTACAGTGAAGAACATGATCCCATTTACGGTATTGCTGCCACAAGACTAGAATAAAATGTTGGCTAATACCCATTTTGCAATCTATTATTCGTCTCAGGAGCTTGCTGTGGTATCTGTGTTAAATCTGGCCTGTAAACAAGTCAGTGCAGTATAGAGACGGAATAGGTAATATGCATCGCACAGCTCAATCCTCATTCTGACAGTAAATACATCAGAAAGTGAGTTAGATGCCATCTAGGAAAGGGGGCAATGCTAATCTCTACCTCTAATGCTATCAAATACTCAGATACGGTGAAACAAAGGAGCGCTGCAGTTAAATTTGTTCTAAAGCTCATACCATCATGTAACATAACCAAAGCCAGACTGTAATGCTGAATGCTTAAGAGTTTACAATTGCTTTTTCAGCTATGTGTAAATTACAAACGCGTTATTTCTTTTCCGGATTATGCTGTTAATGAGACTCAGTCTGCTTGGAAATAGGCTTGTCTGTTTTGAAAGGCAGGGTATGTGTGAAACACAAATGGATAACCAACAGGCTCACGGTTCTGGAAATAACACCTCCTGACAGCGCTAGGGGAGAGCACCGCTTTAGCTGGAGAAAGGCAGTCAGGCTCACTTATGCAACATAACATGCCCTGACCGCACTAGCAGGCGAGGTGCTTTTCACTTTTTCGCCAAGCCCAGTGAAAGAGAAAAGTCCTTCTCAACAGTCTCCCTGTGTCTTACGGCCATGCCCTTCCTCCCTGTGTCTTACGGTCATGCCCTATCTCAGGTGCGTCAGGTACATCATTTCTCAAATACTCAGGCTGAGCAAAACTCGGCCACTTACGAGCTCTAGTTAACCTGGAAAAATAGCATGAAACTTTGAGCTGGTGTGAAGTGAAAAGGTAAACTACAAAACCCGAAGAAAAGTTAATTTCCAGTTTCTACAGCATACTATCTATACAGGATGAAAGAGCACCTTGAGTTCATACAGGTCTTTTCTATACATATTAGATAAGCTTCCAGAATAAAATGACCACTGACGTAGGAAGGAGAGAATTCAAGAGGTAAAATAAAGACATTATGGCTGCGTATTTCTCTAGTCTATGTAAGTGCCTGTCTGGGTCCGGTCTTCTTGCAAGGCTCCCTTTCCACTGGTGATTTAACTTCAATAAAAATGAGAAATGAAATTGGTGGACGTGTTCTGCATACTTAAACGTTAAAGAGTAAAACCCAAAAGTAATCAAAAGGTAAGATGAAGCAAGAGGTGGAAAGAGAGTGGCCAGTCTGTGAGTGAGACCGGACCTGCCCAGCAGCTCTCAACACCACCCCCAGGAGCTTTGCTCTGGAGGTTTTCCCCTGAAATCCTCCTCCCCTGAGCACCACAGGCTGCCGGGCTCTCAGCTGCCTCTTGGGCAGAACAGGTAGATACCTGATTTCATGTTTTCTCTCCTGTTTTTTTTTCTTTGTCTTAAAATTCTCTTTTGCCTGCTGGCAATTATTTGCTGCTTCCAGACAGGCTTTGTAAAGCCATGATACCGCTGGGGAGTCATTGGAAGAACATCCTCAGAATTGTTGCTGACCTGATTGCAAAGTATCACATTAACAAACCAGGACTTTTTTTTCCCTTGCTCAGCCTACCAGCAGGGTTTCTGCTCGATCACTCTGTGTGTGGGAGAGGAATCCAGACACTGCTGCATTACTCACTGGCCTGAATAGAGAAAGCGTTTCCATATGTTTTTCCTAATGTGTGTGTACACATTAAAAAATGAACTCTTAAATCAGTTGCTCTGAATTTCTAATAGTGATAAAGGGATCAGAATGAGGCTGTTTCTGTCACAGAGGGAAAAAAATGGCTTTTAGCTTACTGACATCTAATTTTTTCCTTGGTTTTCATGCCAACATTTTTGATGGACACATCAACCTAGATACAGAAGATTATTACAGCCAAGTTAGCACAAATCACAAATCTACTGGGGCCTGAAAGCATTATTGTGGTCTCTCTTCTTTCCTTTCTATCCTTCGTTTCAAGTAAATATTATTGTAGTGTGTATTCACGGCCTGTTTTATTTAACTGTAATATCAGATGCCTGAGATTCAAATACCATCATTCCATTCATATATTGTTATCCCAAATACAAAGCAAGCATTATGGACACTATGAATGTGTTTAAACTGAATGTGTTTAATTACCTTCAATACATTTGAATAAAACAGTACCACATGATAGGCAATGAATTTCTCACTGAGCACCACTGATGGCTGGGGTTATGCTGAAGAGCACAACTGCTGTGGCTGTAATTTCTAACCACTGGGAATCACCAACACTTCCAGTTTGCACCAGTTTAGAACTGCGAAGCCCCTTCGAAGTACTTTCTATTGTGATCTGACCAGGTCACATCAAACCTCATTATCTGTGCAGCGGCACGAATAATGCCCTGATGGATGCCAGGTTACCTGGTTGATGATAATCAAGCCAGCCTTGGAGTCTGAAAAGCAGCAGTGAGACTCCTGTCTGTGCAATGTATCCCCAGCTGGGGAAGAGGTCGATCCCCACAAAGCAGCATGGGACTCAGAGGTTCTCAGTCTGAGAGGCTGGTGGAGGCTGAAGCCTGGAGAGGCTTGGATGCTACACCTTTTGGTGCTGATGCACGCAGGACACCTGAAAGCATTTATCAGGAGCTATTCAACATTCCTAGTCCAAAAACTGATGGAGAGACCCACAGGGTGGGTCACACAAGGGACAACAAAGTGGCCATCAGCTAAGGTCACAGAGAGCAGCTGGTGGCACTGGATGGACTTATGCTGGTGGAGAGACACCCTAGAACCAAGTGCGTAACCCTGGCACTAGGACACCCATCATGGGAGCCATCAAGATGATCAGGATCAGTCCCGCTAGGAGGGAGTCAGGCAAGGGCAGGAAGGGATCAGAGAAAAGGGAGGGCCATTGCAGTGTGGAGATATATTGTGGAGGAGACTAGAAAGAGGAGGACAGCAGAGAAAGTAGCTTCTGCAAGGAAACAGGATAATGTAGGTAAGTGTGGAAAGGAATTTCATAAATTCAAGGGGCATGAGGATGGGAAGATGGACGGT
Source organism: Larus michahellis (assembly GCF_964199755.1). Classification (NCBI taxonomy): domain Eukaryota; kingdom Metazoa; phylum Chordata; class Aves; order Charadriiformes; family Laridae; genus Larus; species Larus michahellis. The sequence continues at coordinate 127,784,292 of NC_133896.1, forward strand.
ACATCCAGAAAAGAAGTACGGGGGCAAAAATGCTAGGAAAGCCAGGGTCTTGAAAAGAGTTGCTGTTGATAAGGCAGCAAGAAATCTTGAAGGAGGTAATTGCTCAGGTAAGAAAGGGCCTAAGCTTCATAGGGGAAGTTTCTTTTTCCTGGGAAAATGAATGCTGGGGAATATTATTGCCCAAGTAAAAAGAGTGCCTTCGATTTGGTTTGAAAAGCAAAGAGAAGGTATAATGATGCTGGATGACACAGAACTGTTACTCTCGAAGGAAACATAATAAAACCTAGGGTTTTTAGTATACGGAGGACCAACACTTCATGGTAGTCTGGCCCTGATCTTGACAATGAAGTAACTTTCAAGGAATTGATTTTCACTGTGCAGGGTATAACGGCAATACCATAGGAAATGGAGACATTAAAAAATCATGGCTTCTGAGAGGTAACAGGTGTTCAGTGAGAGAAAATGGGTTGTGGGACAGTAAAGGACGTGATTCGTCCATGTGAGCAGCTGCCAGAGCTAGCCAGGCTGAGACTGCGCAGACAGCGGTCTGTGCGACGGTCTCACTGCTAACCCCACTATCACACACATGCAAAACCTTGTGAACCCCCAACGTAAAAAATAGCCTTCAAATGGGCACTTGGGGGCAGTGGTTGCTCGGCTGTAAGGCAGAAACAGTACCTGATTGTCGGGCTGGAGCTGTGTGAAAGCTACCATAGGCAAATAACCGTAATGTGAAGGCATCATGGGCCAAACCACAAGCTCTCCAGGTCTCAGAGGGCTTCAGTTTTCGGAAGCACATCCATGTTCTGTCACAGATCTGAATTACGAGGTGATTCTTTGGTTTTAACTTGCCTTCATTTCTCAGGGGTGCATGTAGCCATGCAAGAGCTCAGAAAAAAGGTAAGGGCTGTCCTTCAGAGTTTGTTCCTTTCTATTTATTTCTTAGCTGTGCCCTAGCTGTGCATGGTTTTTTACAGAAGGAGAGGAGAAGTCTGACCTGTGAGAAGCCTGTAGGTGACAGTTGTACCAGGACCTGACCCAATGGGTGTTGGGATGGATGTTCTGTTTTTTACCTCCCTCTGCCTCAACACAATATTTAATACCAACCCCTTAACAACATTAAGTGCTTTTTGGTTGAAATCTCCTTCAGGCCAGCAAACACCAAGGAGGAGACAACATTACCCTTTCTTACGTTCTGATGCTCCTCATAAAAGAAGCCCCAGTAAATAGGTACGATGAAAAGGATGAAAACTTGATGACTTCAGACTTCAAAAAGTCACCAGAGAGTCCTCCAAAAAGTGCACATAGCCAAGGCTGTCTTAGTTCTTCAGCATGATTTTTCCTTTCCATGGGAAAAAAATGCACTTGGCACAGTTTCTATGGGCAGCAATGAGACGGGTGCACAGATGTTTATAGACAGACATGACAACCCTCACCTCCACCTCAGCCTAAGTCAGCAGGCTACAAGCTATTTTTGATCCTCAAAGCCATCTGTCCGGGCAAACATCGCTCACTGCCCAAGTGAAAATACCCTTTCTTTCAGCGAGGCTTCCTTGGCAAAAGGGCCAAGATGGAAGTAGGAAGCTTCTACAGTAACAGAGGGATGATACATAAGAAATTAGGGCTTCTTTAAAAATCTGCGAAAACGCACAGTGAAAATGTTAGGATTTTGTCACAAGGTGTTTTATGAATTCTAATTTGAAAGTTCAAAAGGACAACTTAGACAAATGTCAAGGCCCCATTCTTCAGAATTAATCTGAGGAGGCAAAAGCAATCCAATGAAAATAAGCACAGACGATTTCCATGCTCAGCTGTGCATAAAATAAACATCCCCATCAGAAATCGGGGATTAAAATGAATGCTTCAGGTTTTAGTGGTGCAAAAAAATAGGGGAGAAAAGATCTATGGCTTTTTATGTTTTAATTTTGTTCCTTTTATTCTATGCCAAAATTACCCAAAATCTGTGATGCATTAGGCCATAAAAAAAAGCACAACTGTCAAAATCAAAGCACGTTATAGATTAAAAAAAAATATTTAAAATTAAAATACCAGGATTTATTTGTCCACTTCTTCTGAGATCTCACTTTCAGAATTATCTAAGAAAGAGTTAATTAAGTCTATTAGTGTAAAACAGAACTCTTGTGAGATGTATTAAATTTTCCGTGTTTTCTGCACAAATCATGGCTGCCGATTTTATGCAGTAGTAATTTTTTCAGTATTCTAGGTTTTGGCCCTCTCGGCTTGTCAACGAAGCGAGGGAGTGCACTGTTTCACAGGAAAGAAAACTCTGTAGAAGAAAGGCTAGAGAAGTACATCCTTTAGGGATCTTCCTGGCGTGAGTCCTCATGGACCCGGAGCTTTCTCCTCCCAACAGATGCCTAACCGGAGAGCAGCTGGAGGTGTCCCGTCTCACTTCAGGCAGTGTGCAAAAGGCAGAAGTGAAATATTCTCCAAGCAGGAGGGATGCAGGACCTGGCTTCTCCTGCAGGGCTCCTTTGATGTTGTTCTTTAGAGGTAGACCCAAAGGGAGAGATCTACAGAACTAAAAGATAACCAAACATCTAATTCAGAGTCTATTTTTTTCTACAGGCTTTGCAGCAAAATGAAATAGGAGTCCTGTATGTTTGCTCTGATAATTCCAAGGGCACTTCCTTTGGTCAATCAGTTCAGCACGTTCCTCAGCAGAGAACTGGATATGAAAGGTGACAGTCTAGACCATCTCAGTAAATTCAATAGAGACTGACATCACTGGGACCAGTGTTGAATCTACACATATGTTGCCAGAGGGAGATCCAGAAACTGGGTAGAAAAGCATGGCAAGTTTGTAGATATTCAACTAGCATCCATCACTACTTGGTAATAAAGCAGAAAGAATGAAAGAAAAATTATTCTGAAGTAATCCTGTTTTGTTGACAGAATAAAAATAGATGCCTAATTAATAATACATAATGCAGAATTAACACTCCATAATACCTTCTTCTGAAAATGGTAGCAAGGATCCGGGTTTCATCAGTTTTGCATTGTCCCAACCAGATCATTTACCTGTCTGCATCATGAAATTAACTTTTCTCAATTAATGCTAATATCAGTTCTTTTTGTTCTAATCAGACTCTTCCAAAAAAAGCAATAAACACTGTGGGATTAGCATTAATAAGAAAAAAAAAAAAAAAAGAAAAACAAGCATATTATGCCTGCTGGGTTTTTGCTGTTAGAGTTCTACTTCCACCTCCACTATTAATAAGGCTCTTGGTGAAATTGGTTTCTTTGATGACAGAAAAAATAGTTATATACTTCTAAAGGATTTTTTTTTCCTTGCAGAAACTGTTATAAGCAGAGCAAGTGTGTAGATGCAATGGAAGGCAGATGTCAGAAACAGAGTGCAAATCTTTCCCTCTCAAATCATTTAACAATGGCAGTGCCCGTGCAAATAGTCATCCAAGAGGAGAAGAAATCGCAAAAACCTGCCTGCCATAGTAGCCCAAAGTCCTTTACTTTGTAGTATGTCAGCTCCATGGAGATCCCAGATAAAAGGCTCTAGAGGAGCATAGATTATGAAGTGCAAGGGCCACCTCACATGTAACACATACACACCCCCTTTTGCCTCATCCAGAAGCTAAAGAAGCTGTTCTGAGTGCATTACAGCTAATTTCTAGCTACAGCTTTGTCTGTCACAAAAAGTGTGAATTTAATCCCTTACGGGTGGCAGGGGTTTGTTGACTGAAGACAGCTTTGAGGAACAGAGCACTTAACTGTTTTGTATGTTGATGTTTCATGCCTGGGTAGAGAAGAGATGATAAAACCGCCACAAGTTTGGGTTTTACACACTGGATAAAAAGCAGAAGAGAGGTTTCATTATTACTGTTCTTCAAAAGCTCTCCGTAGTGCAGCCTCACTGAATGTGATGCATTCAAGTCATCAGGAAAGAGGAGCTGTGATATTTCACAGATAGGGTAAGGCTACGGACCAGGGAATGAGTGAAATGAGATAGCTCTGAGACATCACTCTGTATCTGAGAGGGCTTCAATTCAGCCTCATTGAACTACTGCAACAGGGACACAGTAGAGCCCTTAAACCTACTCAGAGGAAAGGGCGAATGATGAGGACAAGAGCTCTCTCCAACGAGAGAGCATTCAGGCACTCAGGCAGGGTATCATCCCCACTTTGCCGATCTGCAGCGTATCTCAAGGCTTTCCAGGCCAGGTGGCCCCTTATTATAGTGATCAAAGGAGAGGCCAAACTACTGCTGTGTCTAACACCCATCCTCTCCTGCATCCCCTCCTCTTTCTCTCAAAAAAAGGAGAAAAACAAAGTAAAATAAGTTGTTTCAGAAAGCTAAGACCAGTGCATATTTTCTCCAAAGACCAAGCACTGCTTGCAGGCCACAGACAAAGGCCTGGTGAGGGTTTGTGAATGATGCTATCTGTTGAACACTGACACTGGCAACATCTTCAGTGTGCCACAGGGTCCCTCAGCATGGCAGGACACCTCGCCCATGTGCCTTCAGGCCGTAGAGGACACTTTGTGTGTGGGCAGCAGGTGGCCTTGGTTGCTTGGATGGAACTAGTGGGAGGAGACCTTGAGACCAAAGCAGAAATGTGTCATCTCTGTGCGAGCAGCCTCTGCCTCCAAGAGACTTTGAGGACCCTCAGTTTCTTCCCACAGCCTTTGCTGTCCCAGCTTCGCCCTCAGACTACAGCAACCTATATGTGTCCGAATCTCTTCCTGTAAAGGGCTGCAGTCTGGCCTTTTGCCATTACCTGGAAAAATTAACTCTTCAATAGAGTTGTTACAAACAGTATGATCCTGGGACTGGAGCTCTATAAATGAGGTTTTTAGGAGGGACATGGCATTCAGTACTGCTACAGACAAGAACAAATGAAGCATATAAACAATTTATTCTCATCTGTCACAGGAGCTGCCCTACATAAAAGCCAGATCACCTTTGGTCAGTGCCAGAAGTATTTCTAGATAAAGTAATATGGACAGTCCTAGGACCACTGTGCCTCTTTTTAAAAGCACATGTGTTTATTTTTATTTACAGGTTTAGAGCAAAAAAGGGTTTTGGAAACACTCACAGGACAGTCTGGTACAAATGCAGAACTACATTTAGGCAAATCAGAGCATGTGCATAGACAATTTCAGAGGATCTTAGGTTTGATTAATGGGCTCGATAGCTTTCTCCTCTGGAATGATCTCCATGCTTGCACAGTGCTGTGGTTTACTACCCAAGTACAAAACAGGTGCCCGTAGTCCAGAGCACAATGGTCCACTTCAAGTGAAACAAAATCCAGCATGCATCTTGGTGTTCTGGCTGGTGGCTCCTGAGACATTTCCTGACAGGAGTACATTACTTTTTGCCTCAAATACTTCAGGTGAGAAGCATGTGATAGGGAAGAAAGGTGTTCCTCTGCTCTGTCAAAGTTTTGGACCTGCATGCTGCATACATACGCATTGCTTGGTGCCAGCACTAAAAGAAATGTGACATTTGTATATCCTTTCTGTCTCATACTGCCAAAGCATATGGCAAATGTACTACAGGCAGTAGCCTTTTCCATACATTTTTTCCAGATGTATCATCTTTACCACTCCAGCATCAGTCCATGTTGCTCTGCCTGCAAGTTAAATATTCACATTGACTACTGACAGCACTTTGCAAAGTGGGTTTATTTTTGCCTTTGTAGGAAGTGGACATTTACCCTATTCAAAGTAGATCTTTTCCTGATGAGAGACTAAGCATAGCAGGAAAACAGAAGGATCTCCAAAGAGCTTACAAAGTTTCCTCCTTGAGAAAAACTATATAGAAATGCTTAGAGAAGCAAGCTACAAAAAATGAGACATCCAATTACTCATCATCCCAGGATGTCTCTGTGTTTTCACTTGATCACTGGTGAGGACTGACCCAAAGAGGTGTCCCTGGATAGGACCTTTCCATCCACATCCTCATCTGCAGCTCCTCAGGCCCTGCTGGAGCTGAGGTACCTTGTGCGACACAGAGGTGCAGGCATAGCACCATCCCCGGCTCTGTGGGGGCTATAAGTGGTCGTGGACCCACACCAGAGCCCCGGGTTTGGGTGCTGAGGCTGCACCATCAGTGACATGATGTCTTCTTTCTTCTAGCCCTGTGTTTGTGTGTCTTGCCTACTGACAGCCTTGTTGCCTACTCAGAGATATCTGTCTGACCATGCTGATTAACATGAAAAAAAGCAGAAAAGTGCTCCAAGTGGTTCTCGGCAGCGGTCATGACAGCTGCCAAGGAGCACAGTATGGCCAGGAGTCGTTTTGGGCTATAGAGGCATGCCCTAATCTCAGGAGGGTACTTGGGAGCTTTGGCAACCCCCTGGTCATTGCTCAGCTGATGATCCTGGCTCTGGGCCCAACGACAGGGGTCTGCTTTCCCTCAAAGGCCATGATCCCATTAGGGGCTGTTGACAGGGAGGTGCTGCTTGTGTGGCACTCACCAAGAGCAAAGCTGGCTTCAGCTCTAGCGCAGCCAAAGAAGTAGCCCTTCTGTAAAGGAGAGTCTACAAAGGGCTCTCAGTGGCCTGGGTATGCAGCAGAGAGAAGGGATCAGGTGGGCCAGATCTCTTCTGGGAGGTCTCCTTGGCCCTGGTGTAGCATGACCGTAGGAGGGCTGTTCACTGCACATGTGACTGGGCAGTGCAAAGATGTGATGTGATGGTGTCTTGGCACGGGCGGTACTGCATCACCTCAATTCAGTCCACTAAGCATGGGTGCTGCCAGGGAGGAAGGCAGGTGCACCAAAGGATGCACCCAAGGGGTCCCCAAGGGACCATGTCACAGGGTTCACATCAAGGGTATGGCTGGTGCTGGGACCCAGGAGAAAATGGCAAGAGTTCGACATTGTTTATTCCTACGTGGTTTGTTCGAGGAGCTTTCGTAGTGGCATCCCTATTGCATCTCTTGGCTACCTCTTGCTATGAAGTGATGTCAGTCACACAGGATCTAAGATTCTCTTATTTCTTGCCAACATCAAGGTATTACAGTCCGAATTCTATAAAGGAATTAACACTTCAGGCATCAAATCATGAAATCACTGTAATAGGCAAACACTGTTTGCATTCAGGTCATGTCTCTGAAGGTCTAACATTGATTTTAAATTCTGCAGCCCGCTCCTCCTGCTTGGGCGCTGGCGGGCTGAGAGATGCTGAACCTGCTGAAAGCCCCCCTCGGAGATACACGTGACTGTGGCAGCGGGACCAGCTGGAAGGATAAAGTGCCTGGAGGAGGCTGGGAGAGGGCTGGCAGGGGAACTGAAGAGACAGTCCCCTCTTCTCATTAAATGACATCATGGTGCAGAACAAAAGTGCCTTTCCTACACCAATACACCATTTGAATGTGCTCTGTGACCATAAAAAAAAAAAAGACTTTCACAAAACACACTTTACTAAATCACTGAAAGCCTTCTAACACAAATCTTAATCAGCAAGGTTTTCCATAACATCTTTGCTAATGAAAAGTTGCTTATCTGAATGATGGCTACCATTTGTTTTCTCCAGAATTTTGCAAATAGTAGTAAAGTGGGGCTTGAGGAGGGTCTATGGGTTTTTTTTTTTGTTTCTTTGGCTTTTCCCTGAGGAAGAAACTGCTTGTGCAGTAACCAAGGTAGCCACTAGTGTTAAGGCTTAGAGTTGCGGAGGCTAGCCATTAACAAAACATTTGGCTGCACCACAGACAATTTGAGTGCTCTCATTTGAAGGACAAATAGTCATGGTTATTCTTGTAGACACAGATAACATTTTAAAGAAGCATTTGAGTCTGCCTTTTGTGTAGCCCAGAAAAAAAGGGTACAAAACACAGGATCCCTGTAGATACAAAAGTGTTCTTTAGGGTTTTAACACCATTATACTTAGAATTCACCTTGTTTTTCCCTTTCCTTTTCTATTTTTTTTGACTGTTTTTTCTCTGCTAGTATCAAGAAAGGATACATTGCTGCAAGTAAAATAAAAGCTTTTACCTAGGATTTCTCCAGGCTCTAAATTACAGTTCTATATGCCCAAGTGACGGTTAGGTAAGGGATTCAAACAACCAGTTAATGAGCAATTCTTCATTAAATTCACTGAAGGAAGAACCTAAGGTTCATCTGGTTCTCATGTCCTTTACAGATGAGGCCTTGAAATTCCTCCCTGAACAATTTTTCATTTTTTTTGTTCCTAAGTTGTTTTTTCCAAACTGGAACACAGGAGGTTCTATCTGAACATCAGGAAAAACTCTTTGTTTGACCGAGCCCTGTCATAGATTGCCCAGAGACGTTGTGGAGTCTCCATCCTTGGCGGTATTCAAAAGCCACCTGAACGTGGTCCTGGGCAATGTGCTCTAGGTGGTCCTGCTTGAGCAGACGGGTTGGATCAGATGATCTGCAGAGGTTTCTTCCCACCTCAACCATTTTGTGATTCTGTGAAGGAAATGCACATAATGAACAGGAATTGGGATTCTCAAGATACACATTGCCTCTATTCCAGTATACTTCCAAGGCATATGAAAATGAAGCCATCTTGCCAGTAATCATCTACTGTTCCATCGCTACTGCACAAACAGCTAGTCAGAAGCAATAGCAGAGAAGTCTCTGAAAGTCTTCTTCATAATCCTTTTCCTGCTGGAGCCACTTGCCACAGGCAAGACTGCAGTTCAAAATCACCTTGTAATCAGCTCTGCAAAGCACAGATTTTGCAATAACTGATTACTCCTCTTCCTTTCTTCCACCACTTCTTGTCCCTCTCGTATTGGAGCCCTATACACTATAAGCACAGCAGAGCACACCTAGCAAAAGCCTTGGTGTAAGCCATTGCCTGGGGTCCATGCCAGCTCCCCTCCAGCTCAACTCAACAAAGTCCCTCCAGCCCTTGAACCCCAGGGTGGCTGCAGCCCCTGTAACCATCACAGTGCAGCAGGAAGCCATGGGTTAGCTTTGCGTGTCTTTTATTTCTTACAGCAGTGGTACTACTCTGTCATTTTGCATCTGAAGGCAAAGCTGAGCACAACTCAGCTATTCAAGGCTGTACCAACATTTTTATACTGTGTGGGTTATTACTGCAGCACTTCTTTCCAGGAAAGTGGAAAGAGTGGAGAGAGCGGATCCACTCGGTGAGTTCCTGCAGGCCAAGCCAAATGCAGGGTTTCAGCTAAAAGCTGCTTTTATGGCAAATATGGAACGTGACAGTTGTTTGGGTTGGAAGCTCCCTCGTGGACTTGCGGCCAAGTTCAGCCAGGAGTGTGCATGCTCCTAAGCACTCCCTGGAAAGTGAGGCTGGAACGTTTTACACCTCTTCGGTCAGGCGTTTGCTTACCATAGAGCTTGCTAAATCTGTCTTTGGTGCCATGGGCACCCGCTTGTTTCTATCTCATCCTCCTGCCCTTTCCTATTAACTTTTTCAAAAGGTTTCGTTTTTTCCCCCTAGGAGAGCTTGCAAGAAATGAGTAAATGCTTATGTTGCCACTTTTCATCTATTTATTTTGGCTGTTTGTTTTTGCTCTTCTTTGGAGGGACCGTGATGCATGAATAAGCTATGACCTGTCATCCCAGAAGGAGGAAACAGGAGACCGTGCATGGAGAATGTTCTCTATTTTTCCTCCTGTGATTTTGGTAATGACATCATACTAAATGATCAGGCTCTTTCCTGGAAGAGAGTTTGGTGTATTTTCTTTTAATCATCCAAGGTGTATAGGCTCAGACCTTCACAGTAAACCTGAAAGCAATTTGGAATACGTATCTTCAAGGTCTATATTATACCCCATTTAAACAACCAATTAAGGTTTAATTTCACCGTAGTTTTCAGATACAAGGCAATCACTGTCTCCTGCAGTGCCGATAAGGACTGCAGCAACAAAGATCAACATTCCAAGTAGTAATTTAAAGACAGAGAAGGGAAGTGAAGGTAAAAGATTTCCCCCTTTGAAATCAAGCAATTATAAGCCTACAGTGGCCATTTCCTGCTGTGACAACTGCTGGTAAAAAAATAAATGAGAGATATCCTTACCCTATAGGCTTCACTGTCATTTGGGGGTGAAATATTTTTTGTTGATTTTATGTGATTTTTTTTCTTAAGGGTTTTGGTGTTGTTTTTTTCCTTTTTTGTTTTGTTCTGTTTTGGGTTGATTGGGTATTTTTTTTTTTGCTTAGGTTAAGGGAGGGAAAGTAACAGCAGGGGCAACAGATACAAAAGCCGAAGTTTCCCCCACCCCACCGCCCAATTGATTACTTTAGCACTGACCCGTGAGCACCCTTCACTGTAGAAGGAATGCCTTTGAGAAGCCATATATAAACCCTTCCTTGAGCGTCTCTGCAGCAGAGGCTCAGCTCTCGGGCTTCCAGCACTTGCAGTTAAGCAGAGTGTCTGGTGTGTGATGATTTCATGACGCAGATCGCTATCAGAGAGAAGTTAAGCTGAAAATTACTTATATCGTTTCACACAAGATGAGGAACGGAGGCAGGGCTGGAAATGAAGTAAAGCCCTGTTGCTAAATTTGGCAAATTCAAATGGGAGCAACTTTGCTGACTTCACCAGCGACTGGCTGCTGATGACAATATTTGAACCAGACTTCCCCAACTGCGTAACACAATGACTCCTTAGAGTCCTAAGTCAGGATTTTTCTAATTAAGACTACATGTCTGAATATGCAGATGCACACACCAATATAGTCAAAAGTTGAATTTGTTCTATGACATTGGATTTCCTTATTTACATTTATTAAAAAAAAAAAGGAAGAGAGAAGGAGAGACCATAAACATGTGCTAGACATCTGAAGACATTCTCATGATCATGACACTTAACAAGCAAAAAAAAAGCAAGGTTTAGAAGGTTTGACAACGTAACTACAAAGGAATGATCACAATTTCAACGTTAGCTATTTTCAGTGCATTATAAAGTACTGCCACTGTGCTTCCCCAATGATGTTTATAGTATCAGCTTCTTCTTGCTTCAATATTATATGTTTTCTTACATAAGGATTTGTTGCAAGATCACACCTAAAAGAACAGAAAATCAGTGGAAAATTACCCAGGTGGAGGACGCAATGAAACTGCACATAAAGAATGGGAAGCCAGCCCAGACACCCAGCCAGCCAGCCCAGGCCTCCATCTACTCCCCCTGGACACCACCTGCAGTCAGCGGAACCTGGTCAATCCACCCACTGTATTCATCTCATCCTAACGCAGGTGCTCAAGCAGAGCAAGAACATAAGCTGCTCCCTAAATATACCGATTTCTCTCTCTCTGTCGACTACAGTGAGCCCATGGTGACTAGCTCAGCTGTGGACATCTTAAGTAATACGAGGTAAATCCCACCCAAGCTGTCCGTCAAATGCTTACTAAACTACAGAGATGTGGTTTGCGTCCTTTTATCCCATTAATTTCTAGCAGATTGTAGGTGGTGTTTGTGACAATGGAGTATAAAACACTTTTAGGCACGTATGTGACTGAAATTGACAATGCGTTTTTAATGTATGGTTTGGGATAGACTTATTCACAGTTTGCTGTGCTCCATGCAGGGGATGAGCAGTAGCAGAAGAAGAAAACCCCACCATTATTTATGGCATGGCAAAATATTTTCTTTGTGCTGTAAATCAAAAAGATTATGGAAAGAAAAAGAAACGTGAGGAAAAAAATTAAATAGCAAGAAGAACCGAAGAATCGCAAGGCAAATTTTATTTATGGAAGCCAAATTCTGCCACTTCACTTCCTTTGGCCCCAGCACCCCCAGTAAGGCGGTTCAAGGTTCCTTGCCCCATTGGCACCTTCTTGCTGGGTTTGCAGATCCAGTTTTGCAGGAGGGTGGCTGTGGCCAGGCACTGATGGGGACTTGACAGGATCTCCAGCCTTGTGCAAAAGCAGATGCCTGGCTGCTTCCAGTGAACATATGCTGCTGGGAGGGCTGAGAAAGCCAGTAGATATCAAACATCAAGATATCAAGGTCCCTGCTAAGTTAAAACTGTGCTCTGACTTTTACGCATCAGTGTGAGGTCCGCGCAGGCTCAGAGACACCCTTGTGCAACACACGGTGCTTTATGCCAGTGCCTGGCCTTGGCTGAGGTTAGGTGCGAACCCTTGGAAGAACAGTCCTGGCTGGGTTATCTTGTGCCAGGAGGGATGCCTGCTTGTCTCAGTGAACCTACCCCTTCAGGAGGCATCATGTTGCGCATCCTCCACTAAGATGTGGTCATTTCTTCTCTTTGAATGTATTATTTCCATCCCTCAAATTCATGCATGTTTATTGATTTTACTAGGAAGGAGGGAGGACTGTAGGTCAGACTGTGGCCAAGTTGAGAGAAACAGAGTTCAAAAGAAAAATGCAGCTTCAAACTGAAGCAGGTATGAGATATGGAGAGATATGACTCGGCAACCTCAGTCATAACTCAGACAGGCCCATGTAAGCTCTACAGAAAAACTTTATAGGCACTTGCACCTGGGAGATGAGAAGCAGGGGAAATCGGGGCATGATCTCTGAGATCAGATCCATGGTTTTCCAGGTTGGCTGGAGGACCACCAGGCTTGGGCTGCCAGGGCAGGGTGGGCTTCTTCAGTCCATCTGCCTCCTGTCCTCTCATGTCCTCACGGGGCACTGGGACTCCCTCACAGCCCACCTGCCTGCCCACACAGCCCTGCCGGTGTCACACATGGCCACAGAGAGGAAGAGGCTGCAAATGACATGGTGGCAAATCAGAGAGATCTCTGCAGAGGCTGCTGAAAAGGCCGTCCACATCTGGAGTTTGGTGGTGGTCACCACAATGAGGCAGTTTCAAGATGGTGCACCGGGGAAAAAAAAATCTCCTCGACAGCTTGTTTGTTACACTTGTGAAATGATGTGAAAAAAATGCCTGTTCTGAACTGGGGAAAAATCTAAAATTTCCTAAAAAATTGAAAAATAAAAAAGGGAGAAGGGAGAGCAATCAATTCACGCAAATCAAAGCTTTTAATTTTGATTGCAACCATATCTTTGTACATGCATGTGCATTCTAGTTAGCCTAAACTGCAATACAAAGACACTTCGAAACTCAGAAAATAAAGTTTGGTTACTTAATTACATGAAAAAAATGCATTTTCACAGTTTCAAAAGTTCTGTATCACTGTTCTGAGCAAATATTTGTATTGAGACCCACAATTTAGATTCAAGTGAATAGAAATTTTCTGACAGGAAATATTAAATCACCAAATTTGCAGTCAGCCGTAGTGCAAAGCTTAGCTGTAACTCATTGTTCTGGTATTTGTATATTAGAGACCAGCGTTCGACCTTCCTTTGTATCTTGGCAAATCACACCTTTAGTCAGAGGTTAAAACAGCATTTGACACTGTTCCCCATAGAATTCTCACGGAAAAACTGGCTGCTCGTGGCCTGGATGAGCATACTATTTGCTGGATCAAGCACTGGCTGGATGGACGGTCCCAAAGAGTGGTGGTCAATGGAGTTAAATCCAGCTGGCAGCTGGTCACAAGTGGTGTTCCTCAGGGCTCAGTGTTGGGACCATTTCTGTTTAACATCTTTATTGATGATCTTGATAAGGACATAGAGAGTATCATCAGTAAGTTCGCAGATGGCATCGAGTTAAGTGGGAGTGTTGATCTGCATGAGGATCGGGAGGCTCTACAGAGAGACTTGGATAGATTGGACCGATGGACCAACGCTAACAGTTTGAGCTTCAACAAGGCCCAGTGCCAGGTCCTGCACTTGGGCCACAACAACCCCATGCAGCGCTACAGGCTTGGGGAAGTGTGGCTGGAGAGCTGCCTGGCAAAAAAAGGACCCGGGGGTTGTAATTGACAAGCGGCTGAACATGAGCCAGCAGTGTGCCCAGGTGGCCAAGAAAGCCAATGGCATCCTGGCTTGTGTTAGAAATAGTGTGACCAGCAGAAGTAGGGAGGTGATTGTCCCCCTGTACTCAGCACTGGTGAGGCCACACCTTGAGTATTGTGTCCAGTTTTGGGCACCTCAATACGAGAGAGATATCGAGGTGCTGGAGCGAGTGCAGAGGAGGGCAACGAAGCTGGTGAAGGGCCTGGAGAATAAATCTTATGAGGAGCGATTGAAGGAGCTGGGACTGTTTAGTTTGAGGAAGAGGAGGCTGAGGGGAGTCCTCATCACTCTCTACAACTACTTGAAAGGACACTGTAGAGAGGTTGGTGCTGGTCTCTGCTCACAGGCCATTAGCGATAGAACAAGAGGGAATGGGTTCAAGCTGCAGCAGGGCAGGTTTAGGCTGGACATCAGGAAAAAATTCTTCCCAGAAAGAGTGGTCAGACACTGGAACAGGCTGCCCAGGGAGGTGGTGGAGTCACCATCCCTGAATGTGTTTAAGAGTCGTTTAGATGTGGTGTTGGGGGATATGGTGTAAGGGAGAACTTTGTAGAGTGGCGTTGATGGTTGGACTCGATGATCCCAAAGGTCTTTTCCAACCTAAATGATTGTATGATTCTATGATTCTATGAGGGGACTAAGATAGGGGAAAGCACACTCCATGCCTTCTTCTCCAGTTTAAAACTAAACTTGTATTTCAAAATAATAAATTTAAACTTAAAGCTAAAGAGTGCATTAAGCCATAACTGCCTATTAAGATTAATTCAAACACAACATATCATTTTTAAAAGTCTAATTTCTCCATTACAAAAAATCCATGCAACCGCTCCGTAAATAAATACAAATTTGCCCAGGCATCATCTGAAAGAGCCCCTCCCCAAGCTGGCTTCTTGTCACAGGCAAATGCTTAATAGGTTGTGGCTGGAAAATCCCAGGGAAAGCTGGAGATTTTTATGAGATGAGCACTGATTGTGCAGGAGCCTGCAGCTATTGCTGACCTGCCTCTTTCATGGAAAGAGGATTATTACATAAAAGAGTGCTACAGATGTTGTATGAAAAATACATTTTAATTTCTTTCTCAGCAAGAGAAGAAGATGGAGAGAGGGGAAATGGGAACAGGCAGAGGAACTACTTCTGCAACTCGTTTAGGTGGGATTCCTTTATTATTTTTATTACTATTGCTGTTACTTGGAAAGTTCTTTAGAGGGTCTTATATGGATGCATATGAACAGATCCCTAGTCCCACAGTCTCCCTTTATCTCTCCAGACACACAGAGTTGGTCTTTTGCATACATAAAAAAACACATACTCCCATGAGAATATACATTTTTCTGGCTTTTTCCCATGGTTTCCTTTCTGCTGCTCCCTCCTTACCTATTAAAACAGATTGAACGAAAAGAAAGACACTACTTGTCTTTCTAATTACTGTGCACATGGAGGTGCATCAGCCTGGGCTTTTCTCTTAATTGTTAGCTGTCTAGGGGGGACTATTCTTGTTGTGTTTAATGTCAGGGAGCTGCCTGCCTTCCCACCTGACACTGAAGAGCGCGAGTACCTTGCCGTAATATCTTTGTTAAGTGCTCTCTGCTCCTTCTCCCCGTCTCTTACAGTGGCACTCACCTGGTGACAGCAGCTGTTTCTGCTCACCCATTTTCAGCCTCAGGTTTCTCCCCAGGTCCCCCCCAACCCGCCCCCATCCTCCCATCCCCCTCCAGCCTGGCACTGATGTTGCACTTCAAGCAGCTTGTTCACCTGTATCCATGACAACCAGGATGACATCAGCATGAGGACTCAACATCACAGTGAGGACTCCAAACCAATTAAATGCTGATAACGCCTTTTTAATTGCGGTTGAAATATTTCTGGTAACAAAAAAATAAAAACACACCAAAAAAAAAAAAAAGGGGGAGGTGGATGAGCGAGGAGATGTAGAAGGTGGAGGAAAATTTGTCTTTTCTTGCTGGCTGCCTACGCAGTGACAACACCGTGTTTTCCCCAGGCATCACAGCAGTCTCGGCTGCTGTCAGAAATCATCCTTTCATATCCCTGAAGCAGTCGTGTGCATCCTCAGCACCGCTACCACCACCTGCAAATGCCTGGGTGGCCACTGATGTCCGCTCTACCATTGGGATGGGCAGAGGGGTGACACCGCTCCTGCCTCAATTCCCGCTTAAGCAGGCAGGGAAGCACACAGCATTCCTCAGGCCAAACCTCTGCCTTCCCCTCTTCCACAGGGGCTGAGCAGGGCCTCAGGCAGGGTGCGTACCCTGACCCTGCCAGCATGATGCAGAGGAGGTGTGCTGCAGGGATGTCACCTCGGTCCCCTTGCAGGAGGTCCCATACACCCAGGGACAACCTGACTTACGCTTGCCTGTCTCTCTGCTGCTCCCCGCACTCACTCTGGCCAGGAGTAGCTCGGGGAGCCCTGTGGGCTCTGCAACATGGGGCTGGAGACCCATGGCAGATCCTACCAGGTGGCAGTGCTGACATAGCTGAGCAGGGCAGAGCTACTGCCATTTGAGCAGAGGCGAGCAGTCCTAATGCCTCATCCTCCCCCACACAGCCAACTTTCCCTAACACAGAAAGGCACAGAGGAGGGAGAAAAAATAGCTTCCACCTAATCAGATTTGTGTACGAGCAAGCCCTCCTAACTCGCTCGCTGGCAATTGGTATTAACAATGTAGGTCAGGTCAGCGCCTGACAACCCAAGGCTCTCAGCAGCAAGCTCCCAGCAGTGGGGGAGCGATCATGTCCCCCCAGCCCTCATCTCCTGCTTCAAAATCTGCTCCTCAAGCTCCCCACCATAGCATGGAGCCAGAGAGCTTCTCCAGGCTGGCTGCCTCTGGGAGCCACCACCACAGTTGCTGGGCTGCATCGGTCCATGGGCATCCCTGGGTGAGCAGGGTGTGCTGAGGCCAACCTACTGGTGGTGCTGGGCTGTAGGCATCCAAGAGAGCTGCCAGTTGTCTGCACCTGCAGGGCTGTGCTGCTTCTGCTGCCCAGTGGGGCTGGGAAGCAGATACCTCCCTTATCTACTGCTCACTTCTCCAAAGCCCTCAGGCATGACTCGTTCATACTGAGCAGGCTTTTTACAAAGGGAAGGGTACATCACCTCTGCAGCTCTGAGACTCTTTGGACTACAGAGAGCCCATATGTCAGTCTTTTGTCATGCCGAACATCTTTTAGCTTCAGTTTGTTGACAGAAATTCAGGCAACAATCCCACCCTTCATGAAAAACAGTCACCTGTGCTCCGTGATGTCCCACTAGATCATACCAGGTCAGCTTCAGACTGTCCTGGTTCCTAATTTTCCCAGGGAACAGGTCTTCAATGCCCTACAGGACACATTTCTCCCTGTGAAGAGGGCCTGTGAAGCTGTCAGTCCCACGGATGAGGTGAGACCGAATGCAAGGCGAGAACCTGTCTCAGCAGCTGCAGCAGGAGGTCCGGGCTCATTACCAAGAAGCTCAGACAACATAAATCTTACCATCCTCAGCTGGAAGGCAAAACCTGCTTGTTTGACAGAGCTGCCATTGTGCTGTAACAACAAATGTCACATGGGAAAGAAAGTGTAGAGAACCAAAAATGAAATTAAGAAAGGAGAGGAAGCAGAGGCTAGGGCGAGAAATAGGGGAGAGAGATTAGGTAAGAGAGGAAAAAATTCTTATTCAAAAAACGTACCCAGTTATACTTGGAAAGAAAGCAAGCAGGGAGGAAAACTAAACTTTGAAGTTGGTCTTCAGGGTTTCCCTCTGACTGTTCTGTGTGAGTAGCTCCGGTATCAAACCTCAGATTATATGGGAGGACTAGAGAATTAAATCAGTTGGATAAGATCAAGTGCCCTACTCAGTTTTAAGAAATGCACTTGTTAGAGCCACTGCTAGGGATGCCACTGGAATGTTATTTTATGGTTTGATGTAGTTACTATCATTTATCTCTCTAAAGGGCCGGGTCATTTGTCACTGGTATCTGTCATCATGGCTAGAAATCAGATTACTGACAAAGACTAAGATGTTGAATCATTTACTTTTATAATAATGGATAAATTTTAGCTTACTATGAAAGTAGCTAATTCATGTAACAACCTTTGGTGTTAATCCATGAGGACTGATGTTGCTCTTGTTCTATCTTATTTGTGTGAACTCCTTTTCCTTACTACAAGTGCAACTGCACCGCTTGGCTGACAGCGGCCTTTTAGCTGAACCATGAACTGATTTAAATTGAGTATGGGACTACTTCCCTTTGCGCTCTGTAGCCCTATAAATTGGGGAAGGTGTTAGAGGAAGGCTACTATGGGCAAAATAAATGTTTAAATCCTTAGCTGGTTCGACTCTCTCCATAAATGTTATTCTAACACCTTATTTCCAAATTTCCAGATGTCAGTAAAATACAGTAGAACTGTATCCACCTACTGCTACAGATGTTCTTGGCAATCTTTTAAAGTGTGCTGAGGGAGAGCCGTCAGCTAGATTAGGCAAAGAAATATGTGCCCAGTGAAAAATTAGAGGAAAATAAAAAAGAAGATTTTATTTTTTTAATATTCTCATATTTCATGGGGGAGGAAAAGCCTCAACAACAAAAAGCTTTAAATCTCAAAGACATTTGCCTGGCAGAAAGAGCTGGAGGAATGGTTCTCAACCCACTTCATCCACCAGTTGCCTGGGACCTAACACAAACGTGCTACCCACTGGTGATGATGGCAGAGCATGGACTGAGAGGGCTCCCTCACGTAGTCCCCCAGAACCCCTTGCCCCAAGGCCCAGGGAAGGAGGCAGAGAGCGCAAGACCCTCTCCTTTCTCACCAATGTGGCCTGTGGTCTGTGCAGGGCTGTGCGCTGAAGGCGCTGAGCGGTGTATCTGAAAGAAACCCCCTCCTCCGGCATAGCACCCCCAACCTGTGATGCACCATGGGTGCTTGCTGAATGCCGGACCTGAAGGATCATGAATGAAACTGTGTTTGCAAAAGACTTGTGCTTTCTTAGTTGCAGCTGTAGAGAGGGAAGGTTGCCACTGTCCTTGTCCTGGAGGCAGGAGAGGAGGACTGGGCTCCTGCGAGAAGAGCAGAGACTTGTTCTCAAGGGCAGCTGCTTCACCTGGGAGGAAGAAGCTGGCCTGGGGAGAGCTGCAGCCTCCACGCTCCTCCTTGGAGTGAGGTGGAGGAGAGGACTGCCAGCTGCTGTGCAGAAAAGCTCCTCTCTGTGAGTAGGAGCAAAGCCGCTTGATCAGTATTTTCCCTGCTGTGACCTGAAGAAACACTCACCTCGGCTACACCCAGAAGAGGCCCTTAGCAGGGCTTCAGCTCCTGCTGGAGATAGCAGGATGAAGGCTGAACCTGCCGTGCAGCTTCCAGCTCAGATGCTGGCCCCAAATACGGTGTTTTTTCCAGCTGACTAGGGCTCCAGTGCAACCTGAAGGAGCAGCGCTGCCCCTGGGTAACTGCACTGCCTGAATAACAACGCCCTTCTTGCAGCGTCAGCTTCCATAAGCTCACTGTTTTCCATCTACTGATAAAGTTCACGGCAAAACTATGACCGACTCCAACAGGGAATGGGAGGAGGCCCTATTAGCATTCACCATACCTGCTCATTGACAGTGCTTTATGTCACATTATCATGTCACTGTAAGCATCCAGTGTGCCATCCTGCAGGATACATCCTATGCATTTTGAGCAGCTGGATCCTGTGTGCTAAGGCAGGAGTCTGCCAACTGTCTTTCTCTGGCAGGCTGTCTCACTGCATCCCTTCTGCATTTGCACAGGGCGTTCAGCCTGTGAAGCAGTGTGAATTTCCACCAGTTTGCCGGCAGAAAGGCTAGCTGAAGCTTTTCATTTGTTCCAGGCAGGCAACGGCTGGAATTGTGAGCTTGAAAATCCACCAGAGCCTTTATGTGGATCCTACAGAGCTATGCCAGGAGTTGAAAAAATGGACACGTAGCATTAGCTCCCAAATGCAAAAGTAAGCACCTAAATTAACAGCCTGAATTTGGGAACTGTTGCCTGCTCAGACCGTCTGGAACTAGGATAATTTACGTGATTCAAGATGGGTTCAGAAACCTAGTTTTAGGTACCCAAATCTGAAAGTCTTGTATTAAAGCCTGTCTAGGTGTCTTCGTACACTTACCAGTTTATTCAAGATGCTTATTTGAACCATTACACAGTAACACTGGGGGTGAAATCAAAACAGCAGATGACTTTGCTGCACTACCGCCACAACAGAGTCCTTCCAGGACCATCATCAGAAGAAAGCTGGTAGTATAAAGAAACGGGCAGCTGTTTGAACACTTTGGGTTTCCAGAGGTATTGCCTTCCCCACGCGCAGCACTCCAGGTCCATCCTCACTCAGAGAAATCCTGGACAGCTTCAAATGGCTGATTTAAACCTCCCACCTTGTCTGAGGTACTGTCGGCACCTGCATGGCTGCTCAATTGACCGGCTTGGCATAGGAATGGGAGATGACTTAGTGCTTCCAAAGCTACATTTGATTTAAGGAGAATTTCTGCAGAGTTGTCACACGAGGGATGCCCAGAGGGTCCCCCTGCGCTGCAGTTCAGGCCCCTGTTTTCTCTCAGTCCTAGGCCAGGGGTCCCTGAGGCTCTATGTGGTCTCTGGACTCCCTGTACCCTCTGACAATGTGCCAGCCACACAGCTGGGTCGTGCAGGCAACAAAAAGGCTTTGGGTTTTGTTTTTGCACCATTTTCTTCAAATAGAGACACAGATTGAAAGATTAACTAGCCTTGGTAATGGCCGTGCCTGTAGCACTCGACTGCTGGGAATTAGCTTGTCATTCTGTGCCTAGTTTACAAATGGAGGAAAAATGGCCTAGTCTCCATTCAGCTGTACCACTTTTCACCCCAGAATTGCTTGTGTTTGAGCTGCAAGCATATATTTTCCTCTTTCCTCATTACACTTCCAGCTCTCTCAAATATTAAATAGCAGGTGCTTAGAATAAAGCATATTATTCTGACAAACATTTTCATCATGAGGTAAATTGGCACATACTAACTGCTTTAAAATACTTACTGAGTAATTGAATACAGCAGTACAGGTTACTATGCAGATGTCTGTCTCTAATAGTTTACAATTACACACATTTCCCCGCTAAAGGGAGAGACCGTTTCGCAAGTAGAGCTTGTTGTTTCAAACAAGAAAAAAAAAAAAGAAGGAAAAAGGAGTGCAGTCCGTGCTACCCCCATAGGATATTCTTAAAAAAACAGATGGTTGTATTTTGCAGAAGCTTTTGAAGAAAACTTTAAAGAACTATGCAAATTTTGCCATTGCTTTTTTTGGTTTGCATATTTCTTCTCAGTCTCCTTCTCTATCACACATGATTGCAAATCTGTTTCAACCTATAAATAGCTTTTTTCTTGCAAACAGAGAGCTTTGTAATAGCAAGATACATATTTCAGAGATTGGGGCGGGGGGGAGGTTATTATCATTATTCTTTATCTTTTAGGAAGTTCTGGGTTGTAAAGCTCAATGCTTTACATTTGGTTAATGTGTCAGATCAAAAACATAATCCCTGCCCCAAGGAGTTTACAGACTCAAAGGGACACCTTCAAGCTGTAAATTACATTCCTGTCTGAAATGGCTTTACCTACCATTTTGACAGGTAGCACTTATTGCCAAGAGGAAAAAAAGCAAAGGGAAAGCGTGTTTCTCCATTTTTGTGCCTTGGTTTGCAGCTTTGCTGGCACCCCGAGCGTAGTCAGTGTCACGGCTTGGCTGCTGGCCCCTTTTCCCTCCCTGTGCTGTGTGCTAAGCATGAAGGCATCACACGTCCACCCCCTGCTCTGGCCTGTGCTCATGGACTTGTCCTCCCTCCTTTGAGGACGCAAGGCTGCCTGCTGTCCTGGGTTGAGTGACACAGGACTAATATCTCTTCTAATACTGGGGAAAATTCCACTTTTGAAAGACTCTAGTGTCTGAATTTGTGGAAATATTTACTTTATAGCCAGCTATGTTATGTGGGATTCCAGGTCTCAGTGTTTTTGAGCCTTGCCAGGTGCAGGGATGAGGAGGAGCGAGACCCGGGCATTTGACCCAGGCTGGCCAACAGGATTATTTTATACCATGAACGTCAAATTCGATATGAATTAGAAAGTTTGCTGAGGAGTGCTCTCTCTCCCTTGATGGTGGTGGTCCAGAGAACTCCTTGCCCCGGTGCCAGACCCCTGAGCCCTTCCCTTCCTCCCGAAGCTGTAGCGCTTGCAGTGTCTGACATTTGCTGTCCACTGCTGGGAGTGCACAGCTTCCTGCTGATAAAACTGGATGAGTATAATTATTGTATATCTTGTATTAGTATCAAGAGTAATACTGGTTCTTTGGTATTATTGTTAATTATTCACTCTTATTTTATTAAATCTATTTATATTTCAACCCTCGTGTTTCCTTGCTTTTCCCGATTCCCCTTTCTGGGTGGGGAAGGGTCATCAGGTGATAGAATAAATGTCCAAATGAGAATAAATCGTTTTGGGTTTTCTCAAACCATAACACCTACCCTAGCAAGAGCCGTGGCACTGCCGATGTCCCCTGCTGAGGTGTCCCCGGCTCACAGTCAAGAGTCACCCAGAGGCAAGGGACAGAGGCATGCTCCAGTTAGTGCTTGGGATGCTGTGGCCTCCTGCAAGTCTTTGCACAGCACAAAAACTGCTCCCAAGTGGGATTTCCTAAAGGCAATGCTTTTCATCACTTTCTTTCCCAGTTAAGCTTAGTGGTGATTTCAGATCCCTTCCATGAGTGTACTGAACAAAACGTGCTCTTGAGTTTCAACAGCCTCTGGACACCTGGTGCTGTGATGCGGAAGTGTTGGTCTTTACTGGCTGTGTCTACACTAGTGGTAGGTGGGTGTCACAGGGTGCCCCGGGTCCCCCATCATCCATTTCGGGTTCCTAGCAGAGTGTGCTGTTTTTTTATCTAGTCCATGTACTGTTCCCATGGGCACAAATCCTTGGATGGGGGTGACCAGTGCACATGCCCAGCCCCTTCCTACTGGGGTGGGGTGAGAAACATCCAAGGCCCGTACACAGACACAAGAGTTTGGAAGCACTCCTGGCGCCTGTACACCAAATATACCAGCACCATCATTGACTTGTAGTAGTAAGATCAAAAACTTCTGATTGAACTGCGTCCTGGGAACCAGCCAGCTCTACTTGTAGCAACCCTCACCACATACTGTTGGGGCGGAAGAGCAGCTCCAAACCCTTTACTTCTCTTGCTCCTGGGTTCCTGAAATGCTCTGCCTTTCCCTTTGGGACAGCTGCCCACGACCATGAATCCCCCTCCTCTAGGACCACTACTATTTGTGACCATGCTTCCCTGCAATAAAAACAACCAGCACCATTTTCATGGAGTGGTGGCTGCTGTAAATATCTTGGCTCTTACCAGGCTTTTGTTTTTCTTTATCTGTTGGATACCTGTTAGATAAAGCAAATCAGATCTATTAAAGCTCTGCTTTAACTTTATATATTGGCAAATGCTGTTGAATCTGACATCAAGTTCTAACTGTGCAAACATTTTTGCTTTTGGTTTTCTGTTTAACAAAATATCAGCCAGTAACAACACATGCTGTAGTGGTGCTGTTCTGTAATTTAGCAGTACTAAACAGGATTCAGAAGCTGATGCTGCAGCCTTTTGCAATAGGTGATTTAGTAGTTTAATGGGTTTTTTACCAGCCCTTTGTATAAGGAATAACAGGAAATGGCAGTGACATATCTGAACCTGTATTTCACTTACGAACTGCTTAAGTTAAGGCCCAGCGAAGTGTGACTAATTGCCAAATATTACTATGCCAGGTCTGTCACGTCAAGATAAAATAAATTAGATATCCATCATTACATGTTGAGCTATAGACTAATTAGAAAGTACTGTCTCAGTGCAATGGACATAACAGTGTAAGACAAGTTTAGCTTGGCTTGTTTTTTCCTCCCAGTGTGTAAACAGCCCATGTCTGCTTTCTTCCAGAAAGGACAATTATTCTTATACAAGAAACATGGGCTTTTTTCTAGCCTTGGCCACTATTTGTGGCATAAGTAATCAACATTAATAAATCCCTTCTTTGTTGGTAGTTATCATAGACTCATAGAATGGTTAGAGTTGGAAGGGACCTTAAAGATCACCTAGTCCCAACCCCCCTGCCCTGGGCAGGGACACCTCCCACTAGACCAGGTTACTCAAAGCCCCATCCAGCCTGGCCTTGAACACTTCCAGGGATGGGGCTTCCACAGCCTCCCTGGGAAACCTGTTCCAGTGCCTCACCACCCTCACAGGAAAGAATTTCTTCCTAATATCTAATCTAAATCTACCCTCTTCCAGTTTAAAGCCATTACCCCTCATCCTATCACTACATGCCCTTGTAAAAGGTCCCTCTCCAGCTTTCCTGTAGGCCCCCTTTAAGTACTGGAAGGCTGCTATAAGGTCTCCCTGGAGCCTTCTCTTCTCCAGGCTGAACAACCCCAACTCTCTCAGCCTGTCTTCATAGCAGAGGTGCTTCAGTCCTCTCATCATCTTCGTGGCCCTCCTGTGGACTCGCTCCAACAGGTCCATGTCATTATGTGGAGCACCCCAGAGCTGGACGCAGTACTCCAGGTGGGGTCTCACCAGAGTGGAGTAGAGGAGCAGAATCACCTCCCTCGACCTGCTGGCCACGCTGCTTTTGATGAAGCCCAGGATGAGGCTGGCTTTCTGGGCTGCGAGCACACATTGCTGGCTCATGTTGAGCTTCTCATCAACCAACACCCCCAAGTCCTTCTCCTCAGGGCTGCTCTCAATCCATTCTCTGCCCAGCTCGTATTTGTGCTTGGGATTGCCCCAACCCATGTGCAGGACCTCACACTTGGCCTTAAACCTTGTTAAGGTGCCTTTGACGTTTAGAAGAGTTTGATTATGTGTCAGGCTGCTCCGTCCCATGCCTCCAGGTATTTTTTAGTTTGCATTAATCTTGATGCTACATGTTAAGGAGGTACCAGTCAGACACAAAATACTGGCAGTGTTTGAGATCTAACCAATCAGCAGCCTCTAACCTGCGGCTCTGCATAATGCAGGTAAGTTGTTCAAACTGCTTCCTACGAGGTTCCTTAGAAGGAGCCATTCCCTCCTCTCCCCCTTCACACCTCCTCCATTGTGTCAATAAGTGACAAGTGAGACCACATGCAGTACAGCAGTGCAGCGGTCACAGTGCACAGAAAAGTTCTGTTTGGAAAATCTTTGTCACCGGAGATTTGACTGGTTGCTTATTGATTGTTCTACAGTTCTTTAGATCACGTGGCCACTTATGACCACATCTTATAGACACATGATTTTTGCAGAGCAGCCATAAAGATAACACAAATGGAAAGAGATCGGCACTTGTGAAAACTGGTTACTGTGCTCAGGTATCCATACCTGGAGAACAATGCTTGGTAAAACAGTGACACTGCTGGGACAAAAAAGCTTCAGATGAGCTTGCATGCAACATTCAGATCTGTGACAGTAAAATTCAAACTACGACTTAATCTGCAATTTTTACAAAGCACAGGTTGCCCATGGAAGCTGTGGATGCCCCATCCCTGGAACAGTTCAAGGCCAGGCTGGATGGGGCTTTGAGCAGCCTGGTCTAGTTGGAGGTGTCCCTGCCCATGGCAGGGGGGTTGAAACTAGATGATCTTTAAGGTCCCTTCCAACCTGAGCCATTTTATGATTCTATGTGGTTTTCAGGGGCAGCCTTCTCCTCACATAAGGACTTAAGGAAATCATCACCAACAGAGCAGATGTTCATTTCTCCTGCCCTGGCACATGCTGAAAAAGAATATACCGATTTGCATTCACCAGGGTATAAATTGGTATGGCTCCAGTGAAGCCTGTGATTTTTCACCTGTTGAACAAGAACCTTGTGGCAGCTAGTCAGTGAAGCTGAATACCCATCCAACTCAACACAATCATTAATGCTCAGGAATAAGTGTTATCCTTGAGAACCTGTGATTTGCTTGTAGATGCTCTCAGAAACCCAGGACACAAAAAAAAAGCTTTTCTAGAAGTTCAAAGGTGGAAATAAAAATAGGAAGCTTCATGGCATAAGTTGTTTCAAAATAGCCTGTTATAATTCATTTGAGATTAAACAGAAGAGTATGAAGCTGATCCTGCCTTGACAGAAAAAGCCTGTAGGACAGCAGGGATTCCTGACATCTTTCAGAATAGGCTCAGGATTAGGCCATAAGGAATAACTGCATCTTCATGTACAGGCTTTTATGCTTTTTCTAATGTCCACAGAGGCCATCAGTTGAGCTCTGCCCATTGACATCAAGTTAGTCCCAGGAGTGATGTGTTAAATCTGTCTAAGAAAAGGACAAGAGAAATGGCTGTTAACATTACTGAGGGGAAATTCAATTTAGCTTGCAGCAGAACAAGCATCCTGACCAGACCAGACGAACTAATATGAGTGCAGTTAAAGATATATTGCTGGAGTCACAGCTGTATCAGAAAAGGAAGGAATTTTCTTATATCAGGAATTAGGAGGTCTTTCAGAGGGCAAACAGCTTACCTTAAGCTACTCAAGGAGAAACACTGGATTCAGAATTGAGCTCAAAAATATTTCCTCCAAATTGGGCATTTAGACATTACAGGCTGTCTTTCTTGCCAATGGACAAGCCAATAATTAATGAGTATTCCTGTTACTGGTGTATTTAAAGACTAAAATACCAGATGATTATCTAGCATTTTGAAAGGAATAAGAATAAATTAATTTTTACCTGCATAGCCTAATGCCAACTTAAACTAAAGGACTCTATACTTCGATTTCGATTTCTACCAGTTCCCTCTGGAGCTGATTTACACTATTGCCCTCTGCAGATGCCAGCCACTTTCTGAATAAAAGTCCCAAAGCTTGATTGAGAAACGTAAGTATCTAGAGCTATATGAAGTATCTTAAGGCATCCATTTGGTTTCCACTGCTGATACGGAATTCATAGGTCTCCTGGAGGCCCTCTGTCATATCTGCTGGTCCTACAAAGGTATTTTGGATACGGATGTTTTGGTGACAGAGTTAGTCCCCCGTGTGTTGTAATTGCATATAGACCACAACAAAATCCTCTCCTCTGCTCCAATCCGCAAATTCTTATCTCTGTCTCAGCTGCTTCTGCTGTGCCTGGAAATCTTCTGGGCCAGTGCCTTGTCAACCTGTACGATTCCTTATTGTTTAATTATCTGTTCCAGTATAATCATGAAGCCTTTTACCATTCTTCTTTCTCCCCCAGGAAAATATATCTCAATCGCTAGAAAATGACCTTAGGTTTCTATTGTGAACAATGAAACAAAAAGCTTTCTGAGCAGTATCAGCTTCATCTGTACTTTTCCATCGTCGTGCCTCAAAGACTCATTAGTTGCTGGTGTTTTCTTGTGGTTTTAAAGAATTTCTTTTTGTGTATCCTAATTCTCTTGGCCATGTCTGTACTGTTTGCCAATGTAAATGCCTTTATCAACTTCATCTTTACTTTCCTTGCCTGCCACTTTCAGAATAATCCCAGCAATTGTTGTCGTAAATCATTCGAAGATCCTTTATTCATTTACTTGGGTCTCCTGAGGTCTCAATCGTACGTGCAAACTTGGTACATTTCAATTGTTGGAAGGATTGTTTCATTTACCTTCCTGTGAGGAGGAGTGAGCTCCTCACATGCCGGTACAGGAAAGGTTTACAAGGTGAAGCTGGAAGCGGTGTTCCCTGCCTATCACACAGACAGCACAGGGCGAGGTTGTCGGAGCACACGGGAAGTGCCAGCAGGGAGGGATGGCCTTACCATGTCCTTTGCCTGACTGCTCCCAGATGCAGCCAGCTTTCTGAGCAGCTCATAGCCTTTTTTTTTTTTTTTAATCTCATAGTATTAAATGGAGGAAAAATACAACCAAAGTGATCTAAGACAAGGGCCCGGACCTGCAGTCTGGGTCATTATTTTATATTCCTCTGCTGTAGCATCTTTTCTATTGGTCTGAACATTTTTATTTCAGCATCTCACCCCAGTGATTTTCAGGGGAACTTGCTGCTTCCCCAAATGTTATCTGCCCTGAACAAGCTAAATTGTCACCCCTCTGAGTCTTTGCCTCAAGACAGTCTCACCCATCTGGGGGAGAGCTTTGTGCACTTTTGTTTTGTTCGACTTCAGCCTGTCCTTGCTCTCCTTTCTTACAAAAACCCCATTCCCTGGAATAAATTGTGGTCAGAAGTGCAATACCCCACCCTATCACTCCAATTAGTAGGGGTAAAACCGTAAGTGCAGGCTCCCTGGGCTTTTTAGCTGTCTGTGTCCTCATTGCATGAGGACAGAGTGTCCTGAGGTTGTGTGCAAGTCTGGGTGTCCCCTGGGATCGCTGGTTGTATTATCCCTTGAGCCACTTCCATCTCAGTTAATCTGATCAAAGTGGCCCTTCAAATTCAATTGTTTTGACTTTTCTCTCAGGTTTTCACTTTTATTTAACTCCCAGGCCTAATAAAATTATAATCACGGCTCCCCAGCCATATTCCCCTTTATTCTGTATATCCTCTCCTTTAATGGTTTCCTAATTCTCTGCAGTTAAAACTCTTCCACACTTATGTTCCTGCTTTTTATGTCTACCATTTTTCTAGATTTTACCATCACTACATTATGCTGAATTGTTGGGTTAATGGCTGTTTCCCCTGGTAATTAGGAAAATAAATAATTAAGGGTTTAGGTCATGTTTTGAAAAAGAGTTATGATTCTAGACAGAGTCCTGAACTAAACCAATCAAATTAACAGAATTTCTCTTAAAGTAGAGTTTACCTTGTCATTTGTTACAGTTTTACTCTGTCTTTCCTTGGAAACCCTCAAATACCGTTTTTAAAAGAAGTCCCTGGAAAACTCCTCTATTCTAGACAGGACCTCTTTCAAGAAAGCAGCTCAGTTAATTCCTGTGCATCCTTGGAGTCAGACTTGCAAAGAGGAAGATGTGCTGCAATGATATGTGATATAACCTCTCTGGTAAACTCTGTTCTGTTAATGTCAAGTAGTCTCAAAGTAGCTTAATTGTAAAACTACCTGAAGAAAAGAGGAAAAGCATCTTTTCCTTAAGTATGTTATGTCATAGTACTCTATCATATCTAAAGCGATTTTAAAATTTTATTTCTTACAGCAGGCAGGCATGGGCCTATGTACATGGATTTTCCTATGGAATCAATTAAATTCCAGTTACACAGGATCCATCACCCAAATGCAACTACCTTGCTATGGTAGTGTTTACTTGTTTCTTCTGCAGCCACTAAACACACAGCTATAGAGTTTCACACTGGCTGACTGATGGACCCCTTATTGCAGTTCTCTATTGCTGTTTTGAAAACTCAGATGGCTCGAGAGATTTTGTCAGACATTCTGGATACAAGTAAATTCACCCATTATGCCAGTCACTGTGAGCTTGAGATTTTCTACACATGGAATTCAAAACTTCTTACTTTGTCTGATTCATTTCTTCTTCTGAATTTCTTCACAGGTAATTCACAGTAAATACCATACTATATACATCCTAAGATCTAAAACACACCCTAGAGCCTGGAATCCCAACTTTTTCCCATGGAGACAGGAGTCTGGGACCAAAGGAAAGAAAGATCTGAGATTCATAATAAAGATCCCAGTTTCACAAAATAATTTGCCTGCAGAACAGTCACATTTCTGTAAGTCCACATTGCTACTCATGCTTCTTCTTTTTGCTTTTTAAATCAAGCTTGTTGAAGGGAGTAAAGGGAGGATATAGTATCTCAAAAATCCTATTTTCTCGAAACAGTTCAAAGTAATTGTGCATCGATTCCTTGGAGATAAACAAATGCTATTTATCAATTGATTTTAAAAGCTGGAAAGCAGTGGCTTGAGATCTTGCTGGCTAAAGAAGCTGGGGGTTGAAAATAACAGAATAATAAATGGCCATGGTTTGGTCACACAGGTGAGAGGTAGGCAGTCGATATCCTCCAGCAGTGCAGCTTATTTGCTGATCGAGCTATAACTCGGAGTAAAAGCACCTCGGCCACTAAACCAGGCCTGTGCCTTTGGGGGGATATTACAAACTCTTAAAGAGAGGTTATGACAGAGAAACAAACAAGTCACCTTCAGACCATTTTCAAAGAGCAGCTTAAAATACAGTTTGCTTTGCATGTTTCTTATATCCCAGACTTTCTTTGAAAAACTGCTTGGATGTTCATAGTCAGCTACAGCGCTGCAATAATGAACACGAGCAAGGGATCGTGCCTGCTACTTCAAGCATACGTAGGAACTCGGAGAAAACACCAGGCAGAAAACTCACCTTGAGATAAAAGCAACCCCAAAAAGGAATTTTTAGATTAATTTTGTCCACGTGTCATGGTCTGTTATGCTCTTCAACAGTAGCCCCCATGGAGGACCTGTGGGATTCCACCACCATCTGCACGATCCCAACATTTATTGTCAACCCAGGGAAGCCTGACGACCACCCTGCTGTCCTTCGACGGTGAAAGGAGACCCCTAAGTGCCATGCCCTGGCCCAGGAGCAAAGGCCTTGTCATCTTGTCCCTGTGCTGGGTTGTGATACCTGGTTGTGATACTGGAGGAGCACATCGAGGGGAGGGGCACCCACTCCAGAGGGCTGCCCAGGGCATGTGGACGGCAGGGAACACACATCAGAGAGAGGGGCTTCTGCTGGCAGATTTGTCCCGCTGCCTATGCTATTTTTTTTCTTTGCTTTAACCAGCATAACTTCCATATAAACAGAGAGGTCCTCTGACTGCAACAATATAACTCCTCCAAATACTTGAGAAGAACTGATCTGGCATTTTGAGTTATGCAGAGCTTGCCAGTCCCACCAAGAAGCCTGGTTCTTGCTAGAGCGTATTGCTGATTGTGTTTTAGGTAATTGCTATGCACAGCTAAGGAGTTACCCTGCAATCAGGAAGGTAACGGCTTTCTCCTAAAAGCAATATTGCTGTTGCTTTTCTGGGTTCAAAACCTCTAGGCAAGCATTTTTGAAAATCTTGTTTTGTGACGAATTCGCAAAGGTCTCTCAGTGTCAGGTGATGCTGAGCCTGTTTTTGGCTCCCCAGGCTAGTAAATCCTCCGCAAGGTGGTCACAGGCAGGTCTGTCAAACGTTTAGCATCACATAAAGATAACAATCTTTATGTGACAAAGCAGTACCATTTTCATAGTGTCACCATGAGGTTTTTATATGAAAAGGAAAATCTCTCCCTTGTGGCTACAACATTTTGTTACAAATTCTTAGGGTTTTGGATGAAAGAGCTATAAAGTTGATAGGAAATAACATCCAAGGGACCTGTGAAACTGCACAGTAATAATAATCAGACAGCACTGTTTCCCCTATGCATTCAAATTGTCCATTCTTTCTTTGGTAGGATTATTTTATATGTGCCTTTTCCCTTGCTTCAAAACAGGAGTGACTGAAAGAAAAAGTGTTCTGCAAGAGTTTCTCTTTTT
Organism: Larus michahellis; assembly: GCF_964199755.1. Lineage (NCBI taxonomy): Eukaryota > Metazoa > Chordata > Aves > Charadriiformes > Laridae > Larus > Larus michahellis. Next base: position 127,815,528 of record NC_133896.1, read on the forward strand.
GTTTGACACAGAAATCTCCAAAGCAACTCGGCATCTTTGCCAGAGTTCAGGGAGGCAGAGTGTCAGTTTATAATTCAAGGGAAATAATTTCTGCCTACAAAATAATTGCTGGGTACTAAACATCTTATCATGTACAATTTGTAATATCATCTCATATAAAAAACTTAGAGCATATTTTCTCCATATCAATGACGTGTTTCAATAAATTATTCAGACTATCATTTTTAAAATGTCACAGAATTACTCATTTCTTTATATTAAAATGTCTCTGCTTGGAACAACACATACAAAATTACTTCAAATGTAATTTTATTAAACATTACAGCAACTCTAAAAAACACACAAGCTCTTTCTCCTGTGAAAGATATATCAACTTCTCACCAAAAATTTGAAAACAATTAACAATGATGATCCATGTAAAATTTCTGGGTTTCACTAAGAACTGTTGGTTTTACAAGTAAAGTTATACATTTCAAAGTAAGAAAAAAAATATTAAAGATTGAAATATATAATTACCCACAGAAAAAGTGTAGACAGAAAGTTTCTGACCAGATGTGAAAGATGTGCATCTATGTCTGATACATGGATTGTGTTTTGAAGTAGAATTTCCAAAGGCTTTGCATCCACAGGCAGGAGATGGCTTCCCAACAACCTCAGCATCTCCAGAGAAGAGTATCTGAAAAAATCCAGACACTCAGTGTAGGGTGTATCAGATGCTGTCCTTTCCTTAAAATCTGGCTGCAACTGTGAGTCCTGACCTCAGTTGGAAATCTAGTCCGTTCTTGGCAGAAAAGTCTTACTTTCATCTCTATGTTAATAGCTTTAACTAAAACTGCCTTTCAACATAGTTTTGGCAGAACAGCCGAAAGCTCAGTTTTAGCCTTGAACTGTTTGCTATTGCCTTGATGAAGAACAAGAGCAAAGGATTGCATACAATCCTCATTTTATACTTTCATGTAATCCTTGTATTCTATAAAAAACCCCACACCTATAACATTATACAAAGACCCTGCAACAGAGCAGTGGCCTTGGATTTATCCTTGTGTGTAAATTCTTCATATGCATATGTGTTTGTAAGACGAGCACTTAATCTTGCACTTTCCCTATTATATCAAGCTGGTGGCTGAGAGAAACACAGGAGATGTGTAACAGGAGCAGGGAAGATCAATAGTGTGATTTGGGCAGAAGAAATCAATGCAACAATGCAGCAAAAGAACTGAATATAGTGGTGTGGACGGAGGTAATCAATAAAAATACACGTGCTTTTGTGATGCGTGGTGAGCAAACAGGTCCAAATAGGACAGAAAACTAACCTGGACTTTTATCCGAATCAGATACAAAGTGGATATTTGGGGAGGTTCAACTGAGATAGTTTTATATATGCAGACACATTTTTCCCCCCTTTCTATTTTGTTTTTTCCCCCTACCCTTCTGATCCCAGGTTGCAGCTACCTCTGTATGCACAAATGACAAAATGTTCAACAGCTTGAAAGAAAAAATAGATTTCTACTAGCATAATCTGATAGATTCAGTTGGTGTGGATAGCTTGAATGCTGTTTATTCTGCTGAATGCCGTTCTTTGCTGCCTGTGCATCTTCAGGTGTATTTTTTTCTGTGTTTTTGTAATGAAGTAAAAGTCTTCCCCAATCCACTTTCCTCCCCAGAACTGGATTTCCATCTCTGTCCATTTTTTTGTGTATTGGGTTACAAGTTTGCCTGTAAGTTGGTAAAAAGGCAGCCCCTGTATTTCCTGTGAAGAGGAACTGTGCCTTAACCAGGCCATGAGTCAAATTCTATTTGACTGGCTGCTTTTGATGTGCTATATATATTTTCCAGGAACATTCTACCCAGCCTTACCTTCTGGCTTAGTCTCTCTATAATGCCACGTAGTTTGTTTGTTTACTTTTCCCTTGGGTCCTGCTAAAACAGGTATAACCTCAAAATTGATTCCTCCATGAAGGAAAATTCTCTCCTTTTTTCTGGCCATATTACGGCATATTTTTTATCCCTTGCACAAAAATCCTGACTTTGTCCCACACTAGTTGAAAATATTTATTTTCTGCTTTGTTAACGGATACAGGATATTTATGTTTCAGCTCTGGTGTATGGGTTTCTGAAATGATAAGATACCGTGCCCATAAGCTACATATCTGACCCCAATTCTGCTACACTATTTACTACATTTATCTCCTTGCTGCTGTGTGGGCTTCTGCAGTTTCAGTTGCTGTATACTTTGTACTGCCCGAGCAGCATTTGACTTAACTATTACAATGCTAACACTCAACAGCATGAAATCTGAGCTTCATGTTTTAAAAAGCCACTGGTTATCACCCATCAGCAGGCACAGCTCCTCCCAAAACAGTTCTTACAAAAGCAATCAGTGCTCTCTCCAGTTGCTGAGGAGATCTCACAAGGTCCAAAAATGCTGAGACTCATTGCTGGGCTTTGACCTCGCTGTCCTGTTTTGAGTTTTCCCAGCCCTCAGCATCCTCTGGCTCTTCTACAGGAACTCAGGCGAGACCGTCTCCTCCACACTAGGTCAAGAGAGCTGAAGCTTCACAGAGATCTTTGTAGCTCACGGGAGTCGACTCAATAAAATAATGCCGAGAGACACCGTGTGTCAATCGTGTTGCCTGCTGGGGACGTTACACTCCTGGTACAGATAGTAAATCCTGACAGATCTGATGACCTGAGGGCCTTTTTTCCCCTGCGGCATGATTGTCCTGCCAGCAGGGCTTAAATGTTTGTTTGCAGAGAAAAACAGAAATGTGCTGCTGCTTCTGCTGTAGCTAGCACTAATAATCACCTCTGAATAGGCTGGTTCAGTGGACGCTGCAAAAATGAGCGAAAGGGCTTGTGCCAGTGCTCAGGGAGAAACCCAGGACATAAGGCTTCATAGGAGCTCATTGTTCAATGCTGCAAATTTTCCCAATCCTCAAACTTCTTTTCAGAGCTCTTTAAAAAAAAAAAAAAAAAGTATTTATTAATAGCATGTCTGATTCAGAAAGTGCTTTGCTGTGCTGATACTTGCATCCCCAGGAAAGAGTCACACTCTGCTGAACTGATGCTACTTCCTAATTTAACTGTGAGTTTTCTGCACTTACCTAGTGCATTTTCCAACCATGTGCTTATGGCTCTGAACAACCTTTGCTGACTTAACAGGGACCGATGCGTGGTGAGGGGTAAGGGAGGACAAGGTGACAGAAGAGAGCTCCGTGTACAGCATACCACAATAGCAAATAGTCCTGTCAACAGGAAATCTTGGCCCCAGTTTCAGCAGTTTGAACTTACATTTGAACCTACATTTCCTCCTCAGAAGAGACATGGGCATGGGAGCATCACCAGGACTTGCCTTGCCGTGGGGCTGCAACAGGTCCCAGCCCGCAGATTTGGACCCAGGTGATTGGGGGCAGTGCTGCATCCCCAGCACAGAGATGTCCACCAAGTGCGGCACTCCCCATAATGCCAAACCCCGAGGGCCGCAGTACAGGCAAGTAAGAGGCTCCTTCTTCTTCTTCCTGTCTTTCTCAGAGACACTCAGAAGGGCTGGGAAAATCAACTTCCCTGGTTTTAAACTTTGCAGTCTGACAGACAGATGTTTTTTGAAGGTCCCTAGAGGTCTGTTTACAGCTTCTTCCACTGAGCTCCCATTGTGATGATGTGGTAAGCTGCGTCACTTTTCCAGCAAGATGAATGCCTTCTCTGGGAGAACCAGGAGAAAAAATGTCAATTATAATTAAAAATAACCTCTTCATTTTTAAAGGCATGTCACAGATTATACAGGGAAACTCAGCAGTATTTCTTGCTGATTTGCTCTTCTAGATTTACACCCTGAGTCAAAAGCCTTGGGGGGGGGGGGCGAAGAGGGGGTCTTCACAGATTAGCAAAATCCTGTATGATAAGGGTGTAATTATAAATGTGAAAATGCAATGTTGTGATTCAAGGGATAATGCTAATAATTCAAAGGACTGTGGGACAAGATCCATATCTCATCTACTTCACAGCCAACCCTGCAAAGCTCTCCTGAAGTCTGATGACTTCCTTGAAATTAAAGATTTGCATCGCTGTAACTGAAGGGAGAATCATACCCTACAACTTTAAATCACAGCTTTGACGTTAGTGCTAGAGGCCCAATTCCATGGCTGTCAGAAGAGGATTTCAAGGATCTATTTATTGACTAGGAAAGAAGGTTGCCCTTTCAGAGACCACCAGCCTGACTTTTCATTTATTTTCATTTTCCTTGGACTTTTGCAAAAGTAAAAGTGACTTAGAAACACGGAACTGGGCAATCTTTTATACGTGGCGAACTGCTCCCCACGTGTATTATCGCAAAGTGATAATTGGATGCAAACAACTACTGGAAATGAAGTACCAAGAAATGTTTACAGGCAGGATCCGAAATAATCTCTCAGTCTTTTCTGCGGCTCCTTCAGTTTGTGTAGTGCAAAGTTCTGAAAGAATAACTTGCCAAAAGCAAGAACAAATCTTGATTTTTAGGTTAGGCATGGGGGTATATGGGCACTGCTGCAGCTTTAATATTTATGTTGTTGGTGGGGAGAGTGAGTGGGAAATGGTATGAGGTTTTCAGTTTATTTTCTTTCATAGATCAGAGGAATTACTATTAAAAAATTTACTTCTTCATTCAGGTGTTCTATTCCAAGTGCCAGTGCTGGGCAAATAATTGCAGCTAATTCAAAAAAGTTCCCAAGGTCCCACATATGGAGGCAAATACGCACTTCCTACTGTGTATATTGTGTGAGTCACATTCAATTAAAGTAAATGGAGTTGTGCAATGTTGAGTTTGACCCCACATAATGAATGTACGTTCTTCCCACTGTGTGTTTGTGAAAGTTGCCTCGGGATTGCTTTATTTTAGCTGGGGTGCTGACAAGGAAGGCAAGTGTAATGAAAACAAAGCAGCCAACGTTCACAAACATGATATACGTGCTGAAGTCAGGAAATCTTTTCTCACTCTGGATTTTAAAGCCCTGTACGCAGTGTACCTGCCACTCAGACTAGATGAAAGTCTTATCTCAAGGGGTCCATAAGAGCCTGCGACACATGACTTTAAACTTGAACTGGCTGAGGGATTTTCCCGCTCCTTTTCTTTTTACAAAACAGCATTTGCATGGAAAACTTTCTGTTAAGCTTCACTCAACCCAAAAAACCTCTGACTCTGTTAAGAAGATATTTATGTTCAGGTAAATGCTGACCTTGATCAGGGTTTATTGCAGTTTTGACCTTTGGCTATTTTTGAAATATTTGTTGTTTAGAAAGCTGGTCTGAATTCATGGATGTTTCCTGGAGATTCTCCGTCCCTCTCTTTCCTCTCAGGTAAATTTCGACCTCGTAGTCTTTCTGGGGAGATTTGTATCAAGAAAGAGCATCTGAGTAACAGGGATGAATTCTGCAGTATTTAACCTGCTACTGTGAATAGTGGTGTCCCTGGTTTTGCATTTTAATCACACATCTGCCTTACACCTTGGTTAAAGGTGTACAGAGATGTCAGGGTGCTCATGGCAAAGGCTGAGACTGTGGCTTTTCTCTGCATTAGGATGTAATGCCATGAAATACATCAATAGTATTTAGGAGACCACAACAAGAGACATAGGGCAAACTCTTCCTCCATCTTTTCACTCTTCACCCCATCCACTGTCCTGATTTCTGGGCTTGGTCAGCTTGATAGGTAGCTCTGAGAGGAGGTGGGGACAACACACTGCCTGAGTCCAGGAGAGCTGTCACAGCCCCTCGAAGCCCTGTGCCCTAGGTATGTGCCCAGCCAGGACCGAGCGCAGGCACATGGCGCTGTCACCCAAGAGGAAGAGAAGAAGAGGCTGAAGGAGTGAGTCAATGCACCTGACTTTCGCCTCTTGAGGCCTGGCTTGCTTCAAACTTGGGAGTACACTTCACAGGTGAAACGGATCTTATTCTTTTCTCATCACTCAGACTTCAACTGACACATCTCCATCAAAAACTGACACATAATTTATTTCCAATAGAAGAGCTGCTCAGGGAAAATTGTCAGTGGTAAGGAAAAAAAAATAAGGAAAAAAAAAAAAGAAAAGCAGAAAGTGTTTTGATCATAGAACCACAGAATGTGTTGGGTTGGAAGGGACCTTCCCCAGGGATGGGGCCTCCACCATCTCTCTGGGCAACCTGTGCCAGTGTTTCACCACCCTCATTGTAAAGGGCTTCTTCCTAATGTCTAATCTAAACTTACCCTGCTCTAGTTTAAAACCATTGCCCCTTGCCCTGTTGCTACATGCCCTTGCAAACAGCCCCTCCCCAGCCTTCCTGTAGGCCCCCTTCAGGTACCAGAAGGCTGCTATAAGGTCTCCCTGGAGCCTTCTCTTCTCCAGGCTGAACAACCCCAACTCTCTCAGTCTGTGTCCATAGGAGAGGTGCTCCAGCCCTCTCATCATCTTTGTGGCCCTCCTCCGGACCCGCTCCAAGAGGTCCATGTCCTTCTTGTGCTGAGGGCTCCAGAGCTGGACACAGGCCAAAGGGAATTAAGGGTGAAAGGAGTTAACTTGGCACTTGCCAGCGTAGCACCAGATGCTGCTCTGAGACAGGACGAGGAGCCCAGAGACCCGACTCAGGCTGGCCTGAAGGCCAAGCATTAGTGAGTTGAGGCATGGCTGCCCCTTGCCCTCGCAGGCTTGGCTGTGAGCAGGGCACAGGCTGCAAGGGCAGCTGCAGGCACCGCCCGTCCGGTTCAGAGACAGCAGCGTCTGGTGGGGCCTGTCCAGCTCTCCTTGGGCAGAATGGCCGTCTATTACCTTAGTGATGAAGAGCAGATGGGCAAGAAACAAGGGGAAGTAAGGATATGTGCACAGTCCACAAAGGATACAACCGTGCTGCAGCTTTTGGAGGTGCACATCAGCCAGCTTCACAGTAAACCTGCTCAGTATGTCCATGGAGCTCACTGCAAGCTACAGAACTGGCTGAAACAAGCGATTAAACAACCCTTGGTGGCTTGTTTTCATGCTGGGCTACTGCAGCTGCCTTGCCAGAAGCACTAAAGTGAGCTAAATCAAAGCTGGCGTAGGGATGTGTATTGTCCCTGCAGTGGCTGGGCCATAGATGTGTCCAAACCTAGAAGGCCATGCACCGCTGGAAGATGTTGCGCCAAACCATAATAAACCAACAGATCATCACCAAAAGGAGTCCCTTATTATCTTTGGGCTGTATCATTTCTTAGAAGTACTCTGTAGCATGTACAGGCTGCTGCGGGTCCGGAGAGTGGGCTGACAGCCACCAAGCTCCTGGAGCAAATGTGCCCTGCAGTATTACTCAGCCTTTTCTGTGGGGAACAAGACCTGCGACCACTGTCCCAGGAGCTGCCAGAGCTTTGCCGGCTGTGCATGAGAGAAGACGGAGGTGTGGGTTGACAGCCCTGGGCAGCTTCTGATGTTGTGGTGCCATCAGGGACATCCCTCACCTTCCCACGGCACAGCAGTGACACTGGAACTGGGTCTTTGAGAAAAACTCATGAGCATCTGGGGAGGTGAGGGGAAAAGGTACCCATCACATTTGAACCGTCTCTGGCGACCCCAGGGGTCTGCTGAAGGGGCACATTGCGTTCTGCTTTACCCATGGAGCAGCACCTAGATTCACGTCTGAGTACATGAGAAAATGAGGTTTAACTAATGCGCCATTTAAAGAAATAACTGCTAAAATAATAGCATTTTCATGGAGCAAAGGTTATCTGTCCCGGAATGGCAGATATTCCTCAGTGATTCCGCTGATGAAAGGCACAGCCAGCAAGAGCTTTGGGAGGCTCGGGAGTGCTGGCTCGCTCGCTCTCTCAAGCAGCCTGCCAGCTATTTATGGCATTTCCCTTATCTCCCAGCAAAATTAATTTTACCACATACATTACGTAACATGCTTTTGTCTCAAACAGCAGAGACCAGTGAGCTTCCCATCCTCCCCAAAATGATACCTGGTATTTGTGGTGCATGTCTGAACTGGAGGAAAATATTGGGGGGACACTGGGGAGAATATCGGTGTGTGGTGCTATCACAACTCTGAGATTTACATAGCTTATTTGTGCTGCTGGAGAGGATTTTTATTTTTTTTTGCCAACCCTGTACAGTCAGCCTTTGATCTTGAAATCAATTGGTGTTCTTTTGCTTCTTACAACACCCAAGGTGTTTAAAAATCTGTTGCCAGGATTGTGCTCACAATTTAGCTTTAGACCATGGGAAGCTCAGCCCCATTCTTACCTTACAAAGTGAAAAGCAGGTGTTGATAATATCCATACATGCCTTTTTTTTTTTTTCCCTTTCCACTGAATTAAACAGAGGTTTCCTAAAGATTCTGTGTGGGAAGATGAATTCCTTGTGGTGTATCTTCTTTGTGCTGAAGTATCAAACTACAGCGACTGCAAAACCAGCCTCTTCCACTGCTCCGGGGCTTCCCTTGCATAGGAAGATGCTGTTTGCCCATGGGCAGTGAGGATTGCTCAGTGCCACCCTGGTACACAGCACCCTGCAGCCAGTGCATCAGGAGTATGACAAGAATGAGCTGTTTGCCAGAGGATCTTGACTACCAAGGAATGAGGGCAGGAGGAGAGGATGAAGCTAATCGGATTAGCAAACTCAAAGCAGTTATGAGATACAACTAGACATCGGCATCTTTGGGTATTGGAGGGAGCATTAGTTTCCTCAGACAGTCCTATCATCTTTCCTGTATAGTTGCACTGTGGATGAGGACCTTGTTTGATTGAAACGGCTGCAGTGTTACGGAGCTGCTTGTGCTTAAACCTAGCACCCCTAAGAGCACTCGGCTTCTGCTGCTTTCATTATGGGAGAGGAATCCCCCTTTCTTTGCATTTGCCTCATCTGCCTATAGGGCTAATACACTCACGTGAGTTACTATTTCTTTAGTATTTTGAGTACCTCTGCATACAGTACCAACATAATGATATGCAACCAGAGTAAGGACACCCCACTGTGAGTTAGTGGAGTTGCTGATGTTATACTGTATGCATGTTAAAATTCTGCTCGTGGCAAGATCTAAATAATGATTTTCAGACTGCATTACTGTCTTTAATTTTTCACTGATCTGCAGTTTACCTGATGGAAGAGAATGCCAGTACTGTTAAATGCTACCCTGTTGTGGAAAGGATTCCTCACAGAAAGCTATGCAGCACTTCTTAAAGACAGTCAGCCTCCAGATCCACCCCATCTCCCCAGGGAGCTTGTTCCAAGAATGGATCCCCGAGCTGTCACCTGCGTTATCCCAAAGGCAGGCAAATGTTTGTTTCACTCAAGAGCCAGTAATGAGCTACCTGGTTTTGTCACATTTAGCATGTTTGTTATTGTACAGATCAATGGAAATGTAAGTCTGGTGGGCAGACCAGGTTCATGCTGAAAGGTGCACACTGAGTCCTCAAAGGCTCTGAAGGGATGAATTTTACCTTCTGTTGAGCCTAGGAATTGTTAAACGGTCAGACAAGCCTTCTTATTACAAGGTGACATATGTGACTTAAAAATAAATAAGATGATTCTTAATTTAGTTACAGGAGTTCCAGGCTATCCCCTGCATAAATTAGAGGTAAATATATTTCATGGGGGAAGGCGCAGATTTGTAGGGGAGACGGAAGATTAACCCTGTCCAGATCCTTCTGGAGGCTTCAAAGAAATCAGTTATGAAACTGGCACGCTCCACTAAGAATGGTTTCCCTGTGATGAATGAAACCTAAGGCGCAAAGGAAGACAGAGTGCCTCGCAAGGCATGTGTCATAAAAAGTCTATAACAAGTCAGCCAAACAGAGGAAGAGAGAGATATTCAAATTTTAATTTGGTGTAAGTGTATTTCATGTCTTGATCCAACTTTTATAAATATTGGCAACGGAGCTGTGCATCTATTTTGGCTACCAAAACCAAATAATTCAATGTTCATTTTGCTTTAATTCTTCTGACCAAACAGTGATTTCAAAGTAACTGGCTAACAAGACAATCATTTTCTGGAATATTCAAAACCAGGCCTGCAGAGGAGCTGGAAGAGCTTGTTTGAGAGCTGATAAGAAGAGTCAACTGGGAGGTCTCTCTGAGGGACTCCAGAAACCAGAGGTCCCAAAAGAGAAATCACACAATCCCTCTGAAATATTCCAAAACCTAAGCTACCTTTGATACAGTCCAGACTTCTGGAGACATTTCCTGTTGCTCTCTGCACTAGCCAAAAAGCTTTGCTAGCCATTAGAAATGGTCGGGGGAAATAATTCCAGCAAAAAATGCCCTTTTCCCAAAATCCAGAATTTACACATGGAAATTTCTTATCTCCCCAAAAGCTTTTGATTTTTCATCAAGAAAATCAGAATGGTCTGCCTTGCTATCTCCTCCTCATGAACATATTGATTTCACTTTTTTGTTGGAAGAGAAAAAGGAAAACTAACAAGAGTACTCCAGGCATATGATGAAGATGCTGAGAAATAACAATAATAGCAACAAAACTTGTGTTACAGCTCCCAGACTGGAATCTTCCTGGAGTCCCTTCTCCTGAAATATTTTTTGGTTTTGACTTTATGTCCAGAAGCATAACCAAAATATATATTCATTGTGAACAAGTGTTTTGGTTTGTTTTTGCAAGACTGGATTTCTTTTTTTCCAAACCTTTCTACTGGTTGGTTCCTTCATCCTCTTCTCTGGTTCTTGTTAATGGTCTTTTTGTCATCAATGCCTACTGCCTGGACCTGCTTTCATAATCTTGTCACTAGTCTTTTGCTCATTCTCTCTTAAAACACCCTTTGCAAAAAGCTAATCTTCCCTTACAAAGGACTAAAACTAAAAATAGGAAGACCAGTGCTGCTGCTGTGATAATACATTGAGTGTGACTTTCTGACTATATTACTATAATTGCTCTCTTTCATTCTCATTAACCCTGTAACATATGTCCTCTTGCCTTATTTTGTCTACTTCTAGTCTGGCTTGTGTCTACAAATCTCCACTCAACTTGTAGCCCTTTTGCAAGTAATTCACTGAAGCCAAACAAGAGAGGATCACTCCACTAATTAAAAAAACCTTGTGTTTTATGGCATCAGACTGTTGTCTCCCTGGAGAGAGCATCAAGACTGTTTTTCAGGAAATCACTTCATATTTTAGTGGTACTATATAAATACTGATTTTAAGAACCAATACCTGAATATCATGTTGTAAACTCTTGCAGTGAGGAAGAAGTACATTTAACCATGTCAGATGGCTCTAATCAAGCACAGGTCTGAGCAGCCAAATGCATTGTGCATGCTCAGGACCCAGAGCTGCATTTTACAAATGGCACTTGCATTAACAAGAACTAAACTTCAAATCCTGAATTGTCACATGCTTAATGCGTATGGTTTCTCAGTCCAAGCCATCCAAAGACGTCTCTTCCAACTTAGACTCAACTGTTAGCATTGCTATCTAGACAGCCACTCTGCTGTGCTTTTTTCTTAGAGATCAGTAAGTAAGCCCTCTGTACTGTTTCATTGCTGAAAAAATAGATCTAGATTACTGCTGTATTAGTCTTAAATACTCATGTCCTCCAGGAGGGCTGGCATCCTCAGGACAGGCGCAGAAAGCCAGCTTTGCTGAAGTGCTCTCAACTGGGGACAGCTGTGTTTCTGTCCTTGCTCACCCAGTCTCACAGACAACCATGCATCCATTTGTCGCTGGGTCACAAGATCAGCCACAGCAAACAGTGTCTTCCTTATTGCAGAACAGCACGTTGGTGGGTTTGAGTAATGCAAAGTACAACCAGATTTAATAAGATCAGGAGGAGGGCTGGTAGCAAACTCAGCAGCCCGGGACTGGCCAAGGAAAGACATAAGCACAAACACACCGACAAAACCAAAACAAAACCCTCCAGCCAAACCCAGCTCTTTACACCCAAGCCTTCCCAGCAGAGTGTGAAAGCAGCAGCCTGCTGGGTAAGGGGGAAGAGCAGCCATCATACACCAAGGGGAAGTGGGGAACATGCCACTGGTGGGGTGCAAACCCAGTGGAGTGAGACCAGATGAACTGAACCAAGCCCCAGCTTCCAGTGACGGCTCAAATCACTCCAGGGAAACCTTCTTGCGTTTGACAATGCTCACAAGTCATCGGAATAAGGGAGGACAAGTGCCAGAGACCGTCTGAGAAGCAAAGAACCGCCGCAGCTCTCCTCCCAGCATGGCAAGTTGAGAACAAAGCTGGGGTGTGCCAGTAGAGTCACACAAGTGTAGAGACAGCACAAACAGGGGCAGCAGCCAGCTCTAGGAGGCGAATTTACTGTGTGCTCTGGCTCAGCAGCCCCAGTGATGCAAATTGCTGTAGCTCTGATTAATTAGGCTTCTAAACCAGATTTATAGATCCTATACATTGCTATAGGAGCACAAAGCAGCCAGAGACTTTCAACAACATTTCATCCTTATGGCCTGGTGCACAGACAATGTTTTCTTGGTTTTAACCACTGTAACTCTGCCAGATAGGCAATGTTTCCTACCAACTGATTCACACAAATAAACCCTGAGTGTGAGCATGGCCGTCTTGGCATAACAGTTTGTTACAGCCACCTTGCTTATTTATTTCCCAGACTTTCTTCATCTACTTGTGCAGCTGCATTCAAATTAAAAAGATCATACCACTTGAACTGTACTGATATAGTACAGCATTTATATACAGTCATTGAGTTAAACCAATACAGCTTTTCATCTTTAGAAAAAGTTTGAGCTATGGTAATGCATCAGAGTTTCGCACTGTTTAGCAAGAGAAGTAAAATATAGCATGTAAGAAGAAAAAGCAGAAAGTGGGAAAAAATTAACTCCTCATGAATCCATTTTCACTAGGTCAGAAAAATCTGTGTTTTCCTTTTAGTTCTCTGATTACCGGCTTTCTCTTTCGCTGCAGCTTTGAAAATGTTTTTTCTTTCCCATCTTTATTCCCTACAAAAAACATTGTCTTCAAACAAATATCTCAAAGGGTTTATAGAACTGATTACAGACCGATTCTGGAAGGAAAGATAATTGTGCGTGAGCTGATAAACGTTGCAGGGACAACTCTAAACAATCATGCATGAATTATATCTTCAACAAATGTAATTACCAAACAATTCAGAAAATGCGAAAAAGCTGATATTTTTTTGTAGTTATTTCCTTTCCTGGCCCGTGTTTTGGATGTCTTTCAAGCATCCCTGATTAAATCTGGCCGGAAATCTTCTGGTGGAGCCCATTCCCGACGAGAACTGCCGATTCATCAGAATGAAAGACTGCCGAGCGTGCGAACCTGTTGTGTTTGGTGTACCGCACATGGGCTTCAAACCTTGCCTGCTGCGCAGGTTGCTGGCAGAAAACTACCAGGTTTTCTCCTGTCCCGTCTGCCCCTCCCACGGCCACCCACTGGGCAGGCTGTGCAGAGGGACCTGGAGACTTCAGGCAGGGTTGTCTGCAGGCTCTCCAAGGATAAAAGGGATCAGGAGGCAAAAGCTACAAGACAAAAATCTTTATTCTTAAAATAGTTGGAGGCAAAGCAGTCAGCACCTGACTCGAGTTCCTGTTTTCCGATGTAGGACCTGTTCTCCCAAAGCAGACTGCAAAATCAGCATAATACAACTCAGAAATTGCTTACAAGTGACCCCAGAAAAGATTAACCTTTGCTTACAGCAATATGTCAGGAAATGTGTCATAAGCTCTTTAATGCAGTATGTTTAAAAGCGTTTTGACCTATATTTCTGTTTTAGCATCTTCTCTAATGCTGCGTTAATCACCAGTACCTACTGCCAGTCCTCCATCTATGAAGCCAGAGGGACAACTGAGCATTGCCTGCAGTTACAACCACTCTCTGCCATTTTTTTTTCATGTGTGTGGTGGCTCGCGTGGAGTGCTGCACACCCCATACCTGCATAGGACCCTCCAACAGCAATCTTCTGCCAATCTGCAGGACCTTCACAGTAGGCTGTAACTTGTTCTATACCACGTTGCACCCAGTAAATATTAGCTGGAGCTTCTGGCTTCCAAATGGCCTTTCCGGGTGTTTGCTCAAGACACTGCAACACCTGCCAGGGACAAGTGACAGAGAGGCGTCACAGGGGACGTGTGCATTGGCACAGCCCCTTGGATTCACAAAGGGGATGACTGCCCTGAGGGACTTGCCAACACAAACATCTGCCAGGAGATATTTCCTACCCACTCAGCTTAAAAATGCAGGGGATGAGACAGTCACAGGATAGGAAGGAAAACGGAATCAGGTGAAGGGTTTCACTCGACATTTTGCAGGTGTACTGGTACTGTCAGGAATGCTCCTTCCTGCAGCAAGGTATTATTGCAGTGCCTCAAGTGCCTTCACCTGTGTCATGCTGAGGGCCTTCCTTCTGCAATTCTGCAGCCTGCCTTTCCCTTGCAGCTGCTGGGGCAGCATTTCCCCTCGCTGTTCTCCTGCTGTTGTTCTCGAGGTGTTATCCTTGGGGTCGTGCACGTACAGACTCCAAGAGCATGAGAATCGCCCCCTGCTCCCCTCTCCCTTTTCCTGCCTCACATTTTTTTTTGCCTTTGGTTTATAACAGAGAAAAAACAAGCCTCAGCTGATAGCACAGTAGGTATTAGCTGATAAGTGTTACCCAGTAATACTTCGTGCACAAAGCTTAGCCACCCATCAGCCTGCAACACTCGTACCTGATCAAAGTGTGCTCCAATCAACACCAAGAGCATCAGAAGTGGGAAAAAAAAATAGAGGTTTTGAGAAGGTCCCAGTGAAAAACAGACAGTACTATGCTTTTCTGACTGACTAGGAGGAAGACACAGGGGTGGGGGGGAAATCATCCTTCATCATCCTTGTTGTGTTAATTTGCTGTACTGGAGAGCTCAGTCTCAGGAAGATGCTTGTCTGGTCACCCAGAAATAACACTGAGAGACCTTTTCCCTTTCCCATTTTATTCTCTTTCTTTCGATCCCTTGTCTTTACCAAAAGGTAACTGGTTTCACTGCATGCCACCAGCTGTGGACCCCAAAAACAGAGCTTTATGTACGTACACCTGTGTGACAGGGTTTCAAAGGACTCACCCGAACACACCTGAGTCCGGCAATGAACATCCCAAATCTATTGTCCACTATGGATCTTCAGCTATGCTGGGAAACACCATCCATTTGAAAACTTTTATTTCAAAATAGTGTGCTGAGCTTTAGTCATAGGATGCATATTCAGGTGATTTATCTTTGAGATAAGCAGCTTTAGACAGAACTATTTTCAATTCAGTTTCAGCGAAGACGGGATCTACAGGATGCACTCAGAAAGCTCTGAGGGAGCATTGTGCATCAAAAACCAACTTAACTTGCTTATAGCTCTTTAAGTAACCCCTCTGATCAGAATAGACCTTTCTGAGTCATGTAGGCTTGTACTTGTCCCTGGCTAACTCTGCAGCTCACTGCTCTATCTTTGAAATCTGCAGACACTTCCGCTTGTGTTTTTAAGTTTTTTATAAATTAAAGCTCATTTGGGTTCTGATCATGTACAGCTTGAGTCAAACGGAGTTAACTGTTAATTTAATTGGGAGCAGGATTCATGCCTTCTATAGGAAAGCAGAAACAGGAAGAGGATCATCTTTATTAATTTACTTAATTTGTTCAAAAGAAGAGATAGTGGAATTTGCATGATGCCATTAACCTTACAGTAACTCAGTTTTCTTAACACTAGCTGGCAATCATAATTCTATGGCTATTAGGAGATTCACTTGCTTCTGGGACTTGGTTTCAGCTGCTGATTTCAGATTCAGACCTGCTGCAGTTAAGTGAAAGCCTGCTTTATTGGGTCTAGGATAACGCTGCAAACATTTCAGCAAATACCCATTTGTATATTCAAGAGAGTAATATTGGACTGCACTTCCAGAATGTTTTGTATTTGCTTGCATCTCTAATCCGAGTGAATCCCATGGGGACAGGTGTCTGACTGCAGATTTCTTGCAGAAATCGGCGTCCCTATGTTTGGATTTGGCTGTGTTCAACCATTGAGGGTGAATATTGCTCAGATACTTACATTTCTGAGGAACAAACTCTTGTAGGTGAAAAAAACCTGCTTAAATTGTAAATGCTAACAAGTGGCAGATAATTGAGTGTGTGCCTGCATGAGGGGATGAGTATCCAAAATTTAACTTTTGGGCTCTCAAGCAGAAGCCTGCTGCTTGCTAGCTGCAAGCAGTACAGGCTGGTTCTAAATTTTGGTAGCACCTGGACTGAAAAAACCTTGCATGACCTGAATCCTCCCATTAATGAAGACACATAAGACATAAGCACCCATTAGGAGGCTGATGTTGTGAGAAGTGTTGTGCCTCTGCACCTAGACTATTTAGATTAGGAAAAACAGGGATGTGGGGCTATGGGAAGTAAAGATGACCAAAACCAAGGGTTCCTCAAAAGAACTTGTCTTGGAGAGAAAACGGGGACCTAGAATGAAGAAGGTGAAGAAGAACCTTGGATGGTGATGTTCAACTGTGAGCAGCAGCACAGCATGAATCGAGGGAGGTTTAGATTGGATATTAGGAAAAATTCCTTCACCAAAAGGGGTGTCAAGCATTGGAACAGGCTTCCCAGGGAAGTGGTTGCATCACCATCCCTGGAGGTATTTAAAACCTGTGTAGATGTGGTGTTTAGGGACATTGTTTAGTGTTGGACGTGGCACTGCCAGGTTAACAGTTGGACTTGAGGATCTTAAAGGTCTTTTCCAACCTAAATGATTCTGTGATCCTATGGCATGACTTCTGCCCAACCTTCCCAGACCAATAAAAACCAGCTGTAGAGAGAAGTTGAGACCTCATGAAAGTAGTGCAGGGAGGGAAGTGACTGAGTGTGTGAAATAATCAGGTAAGGTAAAAGGTCTGATCTTTCTGGTTCTTCAGTAAGCCCCAGTATCTAGATCCACTACGAGATGCTTATTATTCTGCCTTGCCCCTGAACAAACAGGAAAGACAAAGTTAACCCAATAAACTACTCATTACAAATTATTCCCTGAGGCTGAAATTTACCAAAGTGCAGGGAGTAGTAAAAACTATATGTATCACTTCAAAATGACCCAAGTCATGGAGCTGGGGATAGGACTAGCTCTGCTCTTAAGTGGTATAATGGCCTTGTGTTGATCCACTGTATAGGGATGAAATTAATTTCCTTCTCACCCTGGAAGCCATTATCAGTAGCAGAAGCTAAAGGCTTTTCCTCACTAACAAATCTCTTACTCCAAGAAAACAAAGTGAATGGAAGGCTGGTGTAAGTCAGCAGGCTTTGGTTCTGGTTCAATTTTCTTGTCTTTTTCAACCTCAGTTCCTGCTAGAATAGCTTCCACCATAAATTCAAGACCTTTTTTTCCATCAAGGTCATCCCAAACTTAAGGACATTAATAGGAGATTGAGTTCAACTTCCATGGAAATGTTCAAGACCAGGCTGGATGGGGTTTTGAGCAGCCTGGTCTAGTGGGAGGTGTCCCTCCCCATGGCAGAGGGGTTGGAACTAGATGGTCTTTAAGGTCCCTTCCAACTCAAACCTTTCTATGATTCTATGAATGTAATGTACAGAGATAAAAAATGTAGATTTCAGATGGTTTCATGGCTGTACTGTTTACAATGATACCTTCCCATAGTAAAGCCCAAGTAATTATAGACAATATTCCTTTTTTTGTTCTTCTTTTGTCGTTTTGCTAAGCACTGTGAATTTCCAAGTGAAAACTCATTCAGGAGGCAGAAATGTTTGGATTGGTTTTCATCCTCTCATTTGCTCGTCACATTGTTCTCTGTACCACCATCCATCTCCTTGCTAAAAGAATGAGCAGTGCTCAGATTTTGCCATCAGAATAGCTTTAAACTGGCTCTTTGACCCTGTTGCTGACAGTGATTTCACAGTGGTGGTCCAAGATATCAGCTGCAGTTCCAAATATGCTGCAATACAATCCCAGTGGCAGAACAGGCTGAAGGCCATCTTCTCGTTAGAAGATTGCCTTGAATTATTTGCAGGACAGTCAACTCCTTTTTCTAAAAATAACATGCTAGACGTTGGATCACGTAGTTCATTGCTTAAATGGCAACTCACCTATTGGCCAGAAGTTTATCTGATGATAAAGTCATCTCTGGACCCAGCAGGAGCTGGAATTTTTAAGTATAGTGATTTCAACTATGTGTTATGGATAGGGAGAGTAAGTTACTTATAATTGTGCCTACCATGGTGTTTGGAGAAACATTTCTGCACCTGCTTCCATGCCAATTCATGTCTTTCTGCAGGTGCTAAAGGCATCTAGAATGGCATTGTGATATGTGATGAGAACTCAGAACAAAAAAAGGTTAGTAATGCAATATTTGCTGAGATCCTGGCAACACTTAAGCCAATGTTTGTCACCGATTTATTTAACTGAAGATGGTATTTCAACCTTCTGCTTGGCTGGATGGGCTGCAGTTCTGAAGAGTTCTGTGTAAGATACCATGATATATTTCTAGACACGGTTGAGGTGGCCTGTGTAGCTACTTGTACTGAGGTTGCTAAGACTGTGAGTGTGGTAAGATGGAACCAGATGTAAAAAAAGGAAGTATCAAGCCTTTACGAAACCAGTAGGTGGGATGTCAGCGGATGTGTTCCAAGCTACATCTCTAAAGGAAAGTAATCTTCAGATGATGCATCACTCGATTGTCCTGAGTGGGAGTGAGAGAAAACTTCTGCCTAGCAAAACTGCTAACACCTCATCTGAAAACAGGCTAACAGCAGCTGCTTTCAGCTGTTGTGCATTTTAGCTGGGATATTCACCCAATGGCTTCAGGGACAACCGGGTTCGCCCTGCAGATATTTAAGAACCATTTAGAAACTGGGAGATTCAAGATTGATTCAAGTGGGAGAACTATTCACATGGACTTAGAAGAAAAGAGGATCCTTTACTTTAAATATCCCTAAAAAATTCTTGCTTTAGCAATGGTTTTGTTTTTGTGAAAATCAAACAAAATTCCATGAAGAATATGTAGATAGGATTTTTAAATTATTTTGGCTGTTGAACTATTGTAGCCCAAGAATGTTTAGCCTGCAGCACTTCACACACCACAAATAGTATATAACATTACCCTGTTAACACTAATAAACTCCACATTGCAGATCATAAAACATTTGACAGCAGTTCTGGGATTATTTTGGCCTCAGTGAAGAAAAGCAACTATCTTAACTGTGAAGGTAAGACATTTTGTGATGTTGTATTTGTGACATATTCACCTCCAACACTAATTATAAACAAAGAGATCTATGAAGAGGCAGGTTGTAACATCACGCAGACACAGTTAACTGATGATTTCTTTGCCATTATAACCAACCCAGTAAGGTCCTGGCATCAAAAAACACTCTGTGTCTCTTGGACAAAAAAGAGCAGCCATAAGGAGCAAATTCTCATTCCTGTCTAATAAAAGAAAAATAACAGCTGAGAGATTTGTAAATGTTTGCTGTAATTCTGAAACAGAATAAAATGTTAAATTCCACGTACTGCTCTGGCACTCCCATCCTGATCATCATCAGTGAAAATATACCTTCAGTGCAGCAGCTGTAGCTGCTCTAATAAGACATCTACATAGAGAAAATAGGCAATCAAATTTCTGCAAAGTATGAAATTTTCCATTAAATTGTCTCTTCCTTTTATATAACACAGCTGCAACAGTTCTCACTAGCTTTTCCTATCCATGCCTCAGCAAACATAACTCTCACTAGCAGGATATTTTCCAAATGAGTCATTTGAGATTCAGAAGATTTCCTCTAAAGGCGTCTAGACCACGACCCCCAAAAGTTTATCCTGCAAAAAAAAAAATGATCCTATCATCTATGGCCATAAGTTAAGAAATAGAGAATGTTGCAAATGAAGAACATATTTTGATAAATTAAAAATGGCTGCAGATGTAATGAATGTCTGTGTCATTTGCTTCTAAATGAAACTCTGGTAATTTAGTCAATGTACTAATCTTCAAAAGGCCTTTGATGTTGTGGTCTGTTTGGCTTTGTCTGCTGAACTTTATAGTTTTGCTTTTAATAAGGCAGGGGTTCTGCAGTTTTCATCTGAGTAAGAAGTCATTATTGGTAGACTGAATTGCTTGGAATTATTGTAAATTGCAGTGGTTGCTTGCTAATTGATGGAGTTTCTGAAGCCCTGGATGAAAGGTGTTATTCTTTTTCAACATTAATGATCTATTGAATCCTGTCCTATTGCTAGTTTTGGTGTTGATAACAGTGATACAAACTATGCTTGTAAGGCTGTCATTGCATCTACAGAATGAGTCTTTGGTGATTTAAACAGCAAATATACTTGTCTCAGAAAGATACAGTTGTTGAAGTAATCAAAATGCCAATCCATGCGTACATGGGGTAATGACAATCATGGGAACTCCCTGTAGCTGTTGTGGAGTCTTTTTTTACCCCTCTTTGCACTGTCAGCCTGAGGAAGCAGTCAGTCTTGAATGCATTGGGTCAAATCTGAGTGGATCACTCGAGATGTGTGACGGCCAGTACAGCGTTTCTTTTACCTTTGAGGCCTACCTAAGCTGCGCCACAGAGTCTTAAATGATGAACTGGCTGGGAGGAGATCACTCAAAACTAATACATATTCTCAAAGAGTTTTATGTCTTTGAAATTATTTCATTTTGAACTGTCTTGCAATTTTTCGTTCAACCTAAAAGGAAATGTTTTCCTTCCTCTGGGTGTGGCTAAAACCCGTATGTCTTTAGTTTAAGACAAGGAGAAAGTAAAAAAAAACAAACCCTGAAAATCATTTGAAAAGGAAAAGTCAAAACCTTCTGATTCGAAACTGAAATAACAAAATACTTTGCTGTTTCAGAAATATTTCATTAGAATCAACTGTTTGGACTTCCAGTAAGACCCCATAATTCCTTTTGGCTCAAAAGGATCTGCTAAATTCAACACATGGTAACAGGTTCAATTTCTACCCAAACTCAAATTTCATTCAAAATTACCATTAAAATAAAAATCACAAAATGTGCTGAAAAGGTCTTTCTCAATGTCAAATTTCACCCCCTGTTACTAGCTTTCTTTGAAGACCTCACAAGGTTGTGGTTTTCATGGAATGGTCTCATAGGCAGAGCACTAGTGTTCTGTGAGAAACAGACAAACAGGATGTCTTTCACTAAAACCGACTATGAATTTCAGAGATAAAAGTGTGTGCTGTTTTAAGAATTGAAGAGCAACAAGAAAAAACAAGAAAAATAAAAACTGCAGGGTTTGCTTTACGGGACCACCTTCATAAAAGGAACAGCTGAAGCGTAGCAGCAAGACCCCGAGAGGGAACTTCTGATTTCAGCAGTGTCTTTTGAAGCAACTGTGCAAGTACAAAGGGTCTGTGGGAAGGAGTATCCAGAAGTCCAGAAGAAGAGAGAAAATAAAAGGAGGTGCAAAAGACCTGTGCATAAATGTAACCAGTCCTAGCGTAAATGTGAGCACAAATTCCATCTCTTCATTACACAGAACAAATGGACCGAGGGGGCAAAAAGAGCTGGCTGGTAGCAAACCCAAAGACAGGATGGTGAAGAGTACCAGCTCTTCACCCAGAGGATGTTCATAAGTACCAGCTGCTGGAGTTACTGCAATAGGGAAAGACAAAAGTTACCAAGTCGACCTTGCAGGAACACCACCAGCAAAAGGAAGAAGGCAAAGGGCAAGGGGTCTCCATCTGCAGACCTGAGGAAGCCTGTTTCTCTCACGGAGGGTGGATGTACCCTCAGTCGTGGAAGCTTTTGAGAGAAGAGCTGGGGACTCTTGATGTGCCTGATGCCAGTTGTCAGGACTCTTCTTGCATCACTGGCTGGCAGCGGCATTGTCTCAGCTGGAAGAAGAGCAAACGAGACCACTGTGCTCTAAGTTGTCCTGAAAAAGCCCAATTGCCTTCTAGGAGGCCCATGGGACTCCACCACTGTGCTCCTGTGGCCATCTCAGGACACTGGGGAGTTAGTTTTCCATTGAAAAAGGCTCTCAAAGGCCCTTGCCAGCCTTAGCTCCAATTTCCCAAAGCAACGCAGTTACATCTTTCTCATTTCCAAAGGGAATCTGGCAGTTGCTCTCTGACCTCCAAGGAGATTCTAGAATGTACACGTCTACCTCCCAGGAGAAAATGAGGCTGAGGCAAGAATGTGGCAGTGGTACTTTTCCACAATGTTCTCCCTTTTCTTTCAGGGTAAACGTTATTTAGGGAGGTGGAAATAGCCACAGTTCCAAAGGAGCTGTGAAGGAGGAGTATGAACACATAGGATGACCGGAGGCTACTTGAAGGGTACAGTCCCATCAGAGAGAGGGAGAAATGGAGCTCTGACAGACCTGTCTGGTGTTTCTTGACTTGCCCAGCCATGGGAGGGGAAGTGAGTGTGTATCCATGGGCAGCTCTTTGTTCCCCCAGAGCTGCAGCCCTCAGCAGCATGAAGGGCTGGAGGGGGGGGCGTGGGGTGGTGGGAGCAGCAGGGAGACAAGATGGAGGAGGCTTTCCCCTCCCAGTGGTGCCTCGCAGGGCCCTGGAAGCGGGTGAGCTCACACACTGCCTCCCAGGGAGTTGTGCTGCCAGCTCCTGGGACGTGCTGGTGCTGGCCTCTCCCACCCAGCTTTGGCCCCTGATGGAGGGGCGAGGGCAGGCGGGAACCTGCATTCCAGAGTGGGTGAAAACAGAGCCCCCAAACCCGCTTCTCCACAAAACGCTCACCTGATTCGTCAGCAGATGAGGGTGGCAGCATCTCAGAGGGGCCCACTTTCCCCAACAAAGCCTTGTCCAGACAGACACAGACAAAGTGTTTCTTCAATCTAATTTCTTGGCATCTGTGCAGTTGTTCTCAAGGTGGTAACACACAGATCCATTTCTATTGAAGAGCCTAAACTATGCAGGGAACAACTCCTATCATCTACCGTATCTATTTCTACCAAGACTATCCTATTGTCCTACACATCTGTGGGTACTCTTGAAGGTATTCCACAGCCAGAGCTTGCCAGAGCAGGAGCTGAATGAGGTCCTCACTTTATCCAGAGACTTGACGTGTCTCAGAGTGTCATGAGGGTCTGGTGTGTCCTCCCAGCGGTCCTCCTCATTATTCTCCTCCTCCTCACTGCTGGAGCTTCCCTGCTCACTGCCGCTGTCTGGGTTGTTGCTCCTCTGCCTGGGCAGTCAGTAAATCACAAAGATCAGGAGCAGGGTTTCAGCAGAGGCCAAGAACCACCATTGCTGGCAGGCAGCGAGGAGCAGGCTTTCCTGGGAGAGCGTGCGCGGCTCCTGCCTCATCTGCTCCATCTCTGCCAGCAGCCAAGTCACCTCCTGATTCTGCTGCTCCTCATACTGCCGCAGGAGCTCTTGTGTGGTCACATTGGTCTAGTCGCCCACCCTCAGCGCATACTGCAGGATGCTCAGGACGGTCAGGACGTGGGTGATGCTCACAGCCATGGCCTGGAGGAGGAGGGAGAGAAGGGGCTCAGCAGGGCTGGTGGGAAGGAGGTGGCCCCCACCCTGGGCACTGGCCGTGGCTGGCAGCCCCGTGTCCCCCTGCGCGCAGCCCCGAGGGCGGACCCTGCCCTGCCCCAGGCACTCCCTGCAGCAGCTGTGCCCTCGCCACAGCCTTAGAAACCCCCTGGGGGACAGCACTTCTGCCCCTGCCCTCATCCAACGCATCCAACTTCCCCCCACCTGCCCCATTCACTGCTGCTCTGAGCTGCACTGCAGCAGCGGTGCTGCGTCTGGCACCGCTGGTGACACCCCTCCGTGACTTGCCCTCTGTGCTGTCACCAGTTCCAGAACCCCACAGCAACAGCCCACCCGATTGCCCCTGGCTCTGTGGCCCCTGCAACGGGCAAAGTACAAACGCCCCCAGCAGGAGAGAGCTGCCAGGGACCCCAAACCTCCCCAAAAGAGCAGCATGGGCAGCACAGGGGCGTCCCTGGCTTGCACAGGGAGCTTCACACTTGGCTGGGCCCCGTGGTCATGCTCCCGGCTCCCTCCACGGCACCAGCACCAGCAGGTGCGAGGGCCCTTTAGGGAGAAGGCTTTACTTTCTCCTGCTTTCACACGTGTGCGTGTAGCACAGGCACTCACACTTGTGCTACTCCAGCCTATGCTGGGTAACGATATCCCTGCATTGCGCCCAGGGACTTCTGACTGCCCAGATATCCATTTGTCAGAAGAGTTATGGAAGCATATCTATTAGTGTTCATATTACTACCCTCTCTTAAGAAGAGGTTAAATTGAAGAAAAAGTAAAGACAAAGTAGATCGTTTCCCCCAGGGAGCAACCTGGATGAGCCCTGTGATCGCTCCCCCAATCCTGGCTCCCTTCACAGCGGCGGCAGCAGCAGAGAGGAGCCTTCGGCAGTGACGGAGAAGAGCAAGTTCTGCTCCCGCCTCCCCCAGGGCTTTGCTCCTTGGGAGCCCTGCAAGCCGCCTCCGCTCACAGCCCTCCTGCTGGGGCAGGACTCTGCCCACCGAGCCCCAAGAATTAAGGGGAAAGAAACCGTGTCCCCAGGGCAAGCAGAAACTATGCTGCAGCTCCTGCCTGAGGGTGCCTGCTTCACCCCTGCGAGGACAGGCCGGGGACTGGAGAGACCAGGCTCTGCAGGCCCAGGGACTGCAGGCTTGAGGTAGAGTGGCTGGAGAGCTGCCTGGCGGAAGAGGACCTCGGGATGTTGGTTGATAGCCAGCTGAGTATGAGCCAGCAGTGTGCCCAGAAGGCCAACGTCATCCCAGCCTGTATCAGAAATAGTGTGGCCAGCAGGAGTAGGGGAGTAACAGTCCCCCTGTACTCAGCACTGGTGCGGCCACAGCTTGAATACTGTGTTCACTTTTGGGCCCGTCACAACAGGAGGGACATTGAGGTCCTGGAGTGTGTCCAAAGAAGGGCAACGAAGGTGGTGAAGGGTCCAGCGCACAAATCCTGTTGAGGAGCGGCTGAGGGAACTGGGGTTGTTTAGTCTGCAGAAAATAGTCCGAGGGACCAGCTCATTGCCCTCTGCAGCTTCCTGAGGAGGGGAAGTGGAGAGGGAGGTGATGAGCTCTTCTCCCTGGGATCTAGTGATGGGACCCATGGGAATGGTTCAAAGCTGCATCAGTCAGGGGAAGCTTAGACTGGACAGTAGGAAGCATTTCTTTATGGAGGGGGTGTTCAAACAATGGAACAGTGTGTTCCAGAGAGTTGGTCGGTTCCCCAAGCCTGTCAGTGTTTAAGAGGTGTTTGGACAATGCCCTTAATAACATGCTTTAACTTTTGGTCAGCCCTGAAGTGTTCAGTCTAGTTGGATTAGATGATCCTTGTAGGTCCCTCTAAGCTGACCTATTCTATTCTATTCTATTCTATTCATCATTTATCAATTACTAAACCAGACTTGACTTGGGGAAAATCGGTTTAATGTATTCCCAATGAAAAATTCAGGGAAGTGAACAACAAAGGCAAAATTGAAACCACCTCTTCCACTCCAGCTCTTTTTTCCCAGTCTTAACTTCATTCCTCCATTTCCGATTCCTCTCCCCACTCCCCTGAGGGGCACAGGGTTATGGGGAATGGGGGCTGTGCTCAGTCCATACCAGCTCCTCTCTGCTGCTCTGTCCTCCTTGTGCTTTTCCCCTGCTCCGGCGTGGGGTCCCTTCCAAGGGCTGAAGTCCTTCAGGATAAACCTGCTGCTGCATGGGTTCTGAATGGGACACAGTTTCTTCAGGAATTATCCCTGTGGTCTAGCGTGGGCTCCTCCGTGCCACAACTGTGAAGACTCTCATGGATTAATGTGTTTGTTATGGGACCAAATATATGTGTTCTAGAAAAGCAGTAAGAGTTTATCAGGCTGTATGGAATCTAAATATATTATCTATCTATCTAAGAGATTTTCCACCTTGTTATGTTATTCCACCTATGATATGCAGACTTGCAAATTTTTCCAAATGGCAGTGCAAACTCCATAACTAGTCTTACTCTACCCAGCATAGACTTCCTGGTGCCATTTCATCAGTGGTTTAGTAGTCGTCCATGGACACAGAAGAATCCAAAAACGACAGTCCCAAAAGCAGACAGACCTATTATAGAAATGTAGTTGATAAAATTTTAACATCAATATATTGTAAATTTTATCTGTGTAACGGATTGCTTTATTGTTATCATGGAAACATTTGTTTATGTGGTCACCTATTTGATCGTTATGTTGTTGACATTGTCTTAACAAAAATACACCAAGCTCATATTTCATTCTTCACATCGTCATCCTTCAGCACTCAATAAAATGCTGTATATTTGACATTTTTTTTCCCATATAAAACAAGAGTAACTGTCTTATTGAATAATGCATACTGTAAATGGGAATCAGTCTTGCCAGCAATGACCTGCGATTTAAAAAACTCATGCTTTGGGTCACTTTCAGCAAATGACTTCACTATTCTCTTCCTTGGTTTCTCCCAGTATTTGATGTATGTATAATACATATATATAATGCTATGGACCTGCTCTTCAAAGCTCTTGGGTTCTGTTTATGAAATTGCTAAATGAGGGAAGTAATAACAATTCCCCTTTTCATTTTCCACTTGCAGTGATAAATGATATTTGTATCTGTTGTCAAATGCTCATATTACGTTAAATATGTGTTATTATCATCTAAGCGTTAAGGGCATAGTGCTCCTCAAGACTGTGGAAGGACCATAGACAGGACTAAAGGAGGAGGTGGAGGGAGGTACTCTTCCATGAGAAGAAGCATAAAAGGGCACAAACAGTCCCCAACTAAGACTGCCCCTCAGCTGAACCTCAGCTCTGATGTCCTCAGGGCAGGTTCTTTTTTTAGAGAAAATATAGGGAGATGAAATAAGCTGGCCAAAACTTCAGCACTTTGTACAGGTCTGGCAATGAAACATCCTGGGCCCATCTCAGCACTCCCACTTTCCTCCATACTGCCTTCTTATGCTGATACTTACTTGTACCTATACCTGCTTATCCCTGTCCTATTGCACACAGATGTGCTTCACTCTGCATGAATTTTTCCAGAAAAAGAAGAAGCAGCAGCTGCTCTTGGCAGGTGTAAATATTGTTTTGCACATCCCCTTCCTTCCCCCCTCAAAGCATGTCTGCATACACACGCACACACACATGCGCGCACAGAGCAATATTATCACACATTAAATTACTGCTATTGAAATCAGATTCTAGCTTACATGATGCTGACAATATTGTGTTTTATTGCTAAATGCTACAAGTAATTCCTGACACTCTCGATGGCTTATCATGTAGCTCGTCTACTCAGGGATTTTCCTCCATCAGGTAATATCACCAGAATTTTGCCTGAGGAACAACTGCCAGGGAGGACTTGCTGTTATACCTTGCTTCCTTCTTCTGGAACATTTTAGCATAACATAAGTAAACATCACAGAGCAGTTTGACATCTTGTATGAGTGCAGATTTTATGTTAAACTTAAATTGATAATAGATGCTTGTTGAGAAGAGGTAAAATTTCAGAAACTTTCTTAGTCCGCTAATGCATTTTAAAATAGGAAGATGCAAAAGCAGCTGGTATATCTGTATCCACTAAAATCCAGCCACATTTCTGTATCCTTGTCTCTCATTTAGCATACACAGAAATTCAGACTGCTGTAAACAAGGTTTACATTTATACTGTTATACGATAAACATCTTTCCTTTGATATCATACAGTGAGTCTGTAGTTGTGTATATAACGTCAAGCACGTGCATAGTCTCTTTTGCCTCTGCTTGGTTCACTCACAGGAACCATATTAGAGATGCCCAGGAACAGCGTACATGACTCGCTGCATCAAGGGCAGATTGGTACTCACTGGAGCAGAGGTTGCTGCCAAAGGAGTACAGTCGATGCGCTAATTTCTTAGTTTGTTAACATAAGAATATAATAATGACCGATCTAGTTCAGGTGCAACTAGCCCCAAATGCTGTTTCCCAAACTACCCAATAGGAGATACACAGGGGAAGTTCATCATAAGTACAGACAGATCTTTGGCCAAGCAGCTTTTCTGGCAGTCAGTGCCTTAGAGAGGCACCTGAGCTGAAGGTCATACAGACACCGACCTGTTTAATGAGTGCCAACGGACCTGTCTTAATTTAGCTAATCCCTTCCTGATTCTATTTGCATTTTTGCCTCTGCAGCTTCTCTCAGCAATGAATGCCTTATTTAGTTATGAGCTGTGTGAAAAAACACCTTCTTCAGTTTGTTTTAAATCCGCTGCTTGATGCTTTGGCATTGAAGTCCCATTAATTCCTGTGACCAGAATTGGGGAATAGTCCTTCCTCATGCCCTTTCTTTAACCCTGTGATAACTTCATTCTTTTTTAGTGTATGTCTTTCTCTTTTGCCTCTTTGTGAAGCCGAAAGTGCTCTGTTTGGTCTCTCCTGCTGTGCAAGCTGTCCTGTGACCAAACTTTTCAGTATCTCTTTCAGTGCTGCTTTTTATGAGATGAGGGAAGGGACTGCATGCAGTCTTCAAAATACGTCTGCATCAGGCATTTATACAGATGGTTAAAAGCGGTTTTGGTTTGGCTCTCAATTCCTCTCCCTAATAATTCCTAACAACCTCTTTGCCCTTTCGACCGCTGCTGAGCAATGAGCTTACAGAAACAACTCCAAGATTTACTTCCTGACTGGTAACAGCTAATTTAGAGCCAAGAACAGTATATGCATGGCTAGAAATATTTTTTTTCCCAGATGCATTGTATTGCATATATCGGTGCTGCATTTTGGTTAGTGTATAGCAAGATCTTCTGCAATCATTCACACTCAGCTTCAGGTTTGACTGTACTAAATAATTTTATGTTACCACCAAACTTTGCCACCTAGCCCCCTTTTCAAGCTTCCTTCTGAGAATACAGTGATGCCCCAGCACAGTTAACATTTTCCTACGATGAAAAATTCGTCATTTGTTCTTCCTTGTTTCCAAGCCTTTGACCAGTTATTAATCCATGTGAGGCCTTTCCAAATGACAGTTTCATCTCTCTAAGAACCTTTGGGGATGGACCTTGTTGAAGGCTTTCTGCAAACCCTCAAACACTGTATCAACAGAATCACCTTTATTCATATAGTTCCTTACACCTCCACAGAGCACTCATAGATTTGCGAGTCATGACTTGCCTTGGTAAAAGCTGTGTTGACTATTCCTCAGTAAATCATTTTTCCCTGTGCCCAGTAAATCTATTCTTTACATAAATTTCTATGAGTTTGCTTGGTACAAAAGCCAGGTGTAACAGCCTTTATTTGCCTGCATCTCTCTTGCCGTCCTGGTTTAA
This sequence comes from Larus michahellis, assembly GCF_964199755.1. NCBI lineage: Eukaryota > Metazoa > Chordata > Aves > Charadriiformes > Laridae > Larus > Larus michahellis. Next base: position 127,844,731 of record NC_133896.1, read on the forward strand.
AAAAAAAAAAAAAAGTGTCACACTTGTTACCTTTCATTTTTCTGATATGCTTTGCTTATTCTCAGAATAAACCCAAGCTTTAATTCCTTTACTCCTTTATTAATTTGTTTCATACCCTGGTCCACTGTTTTTTCCAGCTAAGACAGATGTTACCTGGATAGGTACCCCCTAAAGAACAGTAATGCCTCAGGTCCCTCCTTCACCTCTTTGTGGAGAACACAGAGACAAAGAAATCCAATTACTACCTTTCCCAGGAGGAGCAAAGGATTTGCTTACCACCAGAAGTGGCTGCTGCAACTTCATGCCTTCCTGTGCCAGAAGACGTGGTACCAGCTGTGCAGATACCTGTTAGCATTGGGATTCCTCCCCTCCAGTAGTCATGCGACATTCTTGCAATGACCTTGTCTTCCCTGTGTGATGCCTTTTTATGTTGTTCACTTCTGGACCTCACTGAGTGTGGTCAGTGTCCTACTTCTGATGCTTTTGAAGTTTTTGTTGTTGTGAAGTTTCACACCTTTAGCAAATTGCTTCTCACAACCTTCTCCGTAATTTTTTCTTGAACTACCATAATGGGGTTTTACATTTCACTTGCTAAAGTTTTTGCTGCTGGTTGTGGAATCATTATCCCTCTCCCTGGCTCAGGGAGTGTTTAATTATTTCATGCAATGAGACATAACCTGGAAAGGAGAGACTGAAAGAGCCTCACTTGAAGTGCCCTACAATCCCCTAGGAGCTAAAGGGTCACGTTCCCTTGCAGTATTGAAGGGGTTTGATGTTGGTTTTCTCTCACTTCAGCCTGTGAGTAAATGCTGGTCTCATCTTCCCTTTCAATTGCCCAAGCGCTTGCATTTTGTCCCAACACCCCGCCCCCCGCTGGCCTTGGTGTTCCTCAGGGGTGCACAGGTGGCTCTCAGCATATCATCAGTATACCCCATGCCTTAGGGCCAGTTTCTCCTCCTTACTCCATGAGGATCCCAGGCGTCTGACTCTGGGATCCAGCTTTCTGCTCCTGGAAACCCATCACTGTGAGAGGAGGGGCTCGGTGTTATAACTTCTTCCATGCTTTCATAGCTCCAGCCTTCAGGCTGTGTATATACATTATCCTTCTCACCCACTACTGACAGTTTAAAATTAAAATATGTCAGCACTAGTTAAGCCAAACATACAGTCTTATGATCATGACAAAGTAGTTTGGGTCAAGATTTGTCTTGTAATCTTTCTTTATAGTAGCTTGTAAGGAAATGTCCCTTTGGTGCTGACCCTGGCATTAACCTTTCAGACTGGAATGTAGTCAGACAAGTCAGTCTGTTGTTTGTCCCCTGCTCTAAAACAAAATAGTTTCTAAAGGATACTTCAATATGTATTCATTAGTGAAAATCCCCATCCTGCTAACAAATATTCAAGATTTATTGTTTATCCTATTGCAATGACTCTTGCTGTTTTGGAACCGTGTGATTTAATATGTGAAATACAGAGGAAATTGCTTTTTGATGGTGTTTCAATGCTTCTGAAACACAGCCTCACTGAAATTAAGCTAACTGATTAAATGAGCTAACTCAATCAACTAAATGAGCCCCACTCTCCCATAGGACTTAAAAGGAACCCAAACTTTCCTCCAATATATCTATCAAGGCACTAGGGGACTTTTAACTGGAGATTTGATGGAATCTAAAAATAAGTGTATTGTTATCTTAAGTTTACCATCAAAGTTGTTTAAAGGTACTGCCATTCTGGTCTTCTCAAAAACAGCAGTCCAATAGGTCTCTGAGTTTGCCAGTGTATGGTAATGAAATAAGTAAATTTGAATTCTAATTGACTCAAACCAAAAATTGATCTCCATAATATCTCATCTTTTAGGGCATATTTAGATCATCTTGCCTTGAAATGAACAGACCAGAGTTTCTTCTAATGCAGAGTTGGGATGCCATCAAAGTTTGGGCAACTGGAGGACTGGTAACAATAACCTGATCCAGAGTCAGTATATCGTCACTCTGATCATGTATTATGCCTTTATGTGGAAGGAAAACTGAATGAAGTTCCATGAAAACAAACAATGAGGAAACAAACAAAATAAGGAAATGCTCGGCAAGGAGATACTTTGACATTTTCAAGAATGCCTTTTTTCAGAGAGTCTACCTGTCTGCTTCTCTCCTAGGGTGATTTGGAGGGACAATGACATGCCATATAGGGTCTATGTCCACAGAGGAAAGTAATCTCCTCCAAAGCACAGTCCAGACCTGCTCCCTTTCATTATCCTCACCAGACAAAGGAACTTCTTGGACCAAAGCAAGAGGAAGCACACCTTACAGGGATGTACTCCCCACTCCCACCTTTCTCAGGGACTCAGGCTTTCTGGATGGGCTGTGCGTTAGGGACAGCGGATGCTTTGGCAAGTCCTTTTCCAGGGCTGGGCTCCTGAGCAAGTGGGGAGCAGGTGTTTTCTTTAAGAAAATTTGTTGGGCAAGGTCATTTTCTCTTTTGTGTACGAATCTGAACTCCAGGGAGAAAGAGGCTGATTTCCGCCTTCTTGACAGTGGTCCAGAATCACCTCCCTTCACTCAGCCCAGGCTCTCTCCCACCTGCCCCCTCAAAAGAGAGGGGAATCATCAGCAGTAACAGGCAGCAGCTCCATCAAAGCAGCCTCAGCAGCGAACCTTGACTCCTCACAGGCACCAACACTTAACTAATGCTTCCTGTTAAAGTTATGGCATGGTGTGACAAGAACAAAGTACTTAGGGGGCCAGAAAGTAAGCAAGCAACTAAAAACCTGAGTTTATGACCTCAGTATTATATCATGGGGACAGGCAAGTGGGCTTTGGGGTAGGACTTCTTCTAGGTTTAGGACTTCTTCTAGGTTCATTTTAGGACTTCTTCTAGGTTCAGTCATAGTACTGGGAACAGAAACCAGCTCATAGTCTTATTCTCTTCACTAACCAGGAGGCAACATCAGTCTGGAGGGAGAGAGGGAGCATGTGTCAGGACCTCCCTTCAGAGCAGCACTCCTGCTTTCTTGTAAAAATGGAAGTTGCTTTTCGCCAGCAGGGAAAAGGAAAACTGTGTCTAATAAATTGTTCAGTGTAAACACCAGCAAATTCATTATTCATAGTTGTTTAATTAAAGTTTTATGTTAACAAATCTTTTTTCAGTGGGTGGCTCATAAACTATTTGCTGCTTTTTCCTGTCTTTTTGCCTCTTCAATTCGCTAGGTCACATTCATTGCAGGTGAAGCTTTGAAAAAAGTAAAAATAAAGATGTGAAGCGAGTCAGTGTTTTTTGAGCGCTCACTAGATAAAGATGCCTGTTGCTTCATCTGATTCAGCTCCATTATTCATTGCTTGAAATTTTTCAGAAGGAGAAGCATGTTTAAAATGTCACTTACAATATGAAAATTTGTTTTAATACAATTTAGTCTGAACATTTATGGTTCTTGCAGTGTTCCCATCTGTGCATGTGAACCTTTTCTTTCTATAAATAGGAGAAGAAAACCGCATTTCATCCAGCTCTTGTCTTCAGTGAGACTCCCATGACTTTTATTAAGTCTGTGTTTGCAGAGGTCATTATGAATAACATCATGTTGAAGCTGCAGTCAGAGATAAGAGGTTTATACGTGGGATCACTAAGTAAGGCCTGGCCATGGTGATTTGCACTAGTTTCAGGATTTTACTCCATATTTTCAGCGAGCTGACTCTGTCAGAATGACTTCTCCAGGCCTGACACTTCCTCTGCTTGGTGTTATTCTGAGAGCAGAGTACACACAGTACAACTCACCAGGTTCAACAAGGCTTGCTTCATCCACTTCCAACTCCTCCTTTGTCCTCACAACATTAGTAACAGCCACTGCATTTTAAAGCAGGCTGCACTGTTGATTATCAGGACTTTGTGGATGTTGAGGGATCCATTTGCAAGCTTGAAATTAAGCACACGCAGGGCATTAGCATTTCACTGGGCTTCAGGTGTGGGTAAATAGAAATTGAAGCTGTATGCCAAGGTACAAATTAAGACCTTCTTTTATTTGAAGAAAGTATTAAAAATATTAAAAATCCATAGCATGAGTGAGGAAGATTAGATCTGTTTCCTTCCAAAAAATGTAGTCCAACAGCTTTACTCTTCCATTTAGGAAAACAAAACCACATTCCTGTCCATGGCATGTGTTGTATTTAATCTGTCTGCGAAGCCCAGCATAACAAATGACCAAAATAAATAACCTTCAGTCGATAGAGAGACCTGCTGTTGAAAGGAGGTGCTATAATCACAGCTGGCTGTGGCTCTGTAGCACCCTGCAGGCAGTCTGGAGGTACAGACCCAGGCTGTGTCTCCGCTGGCAGCTCTGCCTCATGGAAGCAGAGACAAGGAGGGACAAGGAACCCGACAGAGTCTCACCTGCCCTTCATCTGCTTCACTTTTCCTAGTGGCCCCACTGCTTATTTCAGATGTGCATACTTTTTTGTCTAGCTACCTGATTATGTTTTTCATGAAAATGATGTTTAGGAGCCCAGCAAGCAGGGAAGGGAGAAAAGGATGGTGACAGTGAGAGCACGAGGGGAGGAAGGGCTGTACCATCACAGTGTTTCTGCCAAAGCCTCGGCCACCTACCTGAAGAGACAGGTTCAGTCTCCATGCACCTTCACTGACACTTCAGACAGAGAAGGACGGCCAAATGACGAATGGTCACCCCTTTCTGGAGAAGTCCCCTTCTGCACTCAGTGCAGGACTGGTTGGGGGGTGGGCTGCTGCTGCTTTCCTGGATGTGCTACGTGCTCAATTTGTTCCTGCCAAGACCAAAGGCTCCATCACTTGCCCCGGTTCAGGCTGCTGGACTAGAAGCCTCGAGTTACCTGTCTGCAACCTAAGTCTGCTCTATTGATTTTAAATACTAGCAATATTTTTTGCAGCAAACAGGGCAATCATGCTGCCGTTATTGTCCAGAAGAGATCTAAACACTCATGAACACCTTTTTGTCCAAGGCTTCTGCAGCTGTTGTTTTAGGGTGCCTGCTCCCCTGCGGCACTCGCAGGCACAGTCAGCTTTCCCAAATGATTTGAAAGTTATTATAACTATTGTGATTGCCTCCACTTCATGAAGTAGCTGATTTGTTAATGGCCCTCCTGCAGAATAGTACAGCCTAAGGCATGAGCTGAGCCTGGCTGGGTTCACTCACTGACCCCCTCGCCTCCTGTCTCTGTTGCAAGACAGGCCAAGGCCCTCTCTGCTTGAGGATCCCGAAGCTGGACACTGCAAAGCCTGGGGGTGCCTCGCAAATGCAATTAGGGGTACTGAAGAAGAGCTTGTCCATTTGAGCACCAGTGAGTGATGACCTCAAAGTAAGCACTGTGGCTGGGCCTCTGCGATGATGCAAAGGTTTGTTAAGTTCACTCAGGTGCCAATTTAAATTAGATTTTCAGCAGCTGCATGTATATATTTTTCTCACTCAACTCATGAGAGCTGCAATGTAACAGAGACTCTGAAGCTGGGTGTTTAAGTTCAGCAAGTGAGGGAAAATGTTGATATTATTCAGGAACTGATTGGTGTCCGCCAATATCTACCACCACTGGCTGGGGTTTGGTGGAATAACTGAGAAAACATGTTGAAAATGTGACAGCCAGCGAACGAGTTCTTCTTGATTGCTTCAAATTGGATAGTGTTTGCACAGATGGGGCACCTACCCTGGCTGGCAGGAGTACTGGTTGTGTCACTCTGCTAGAAAGGGTTTTGTATCAACAGTCATCCAAAATACTGTTTTATTGTCATCGGGAGTCTCTTTGTGCTAAAGACCTGGATTTCTCCAGAGCTCTAAACCTGATTGTCTGTTTCATCAACACGATACTCATGCATGCACTAAATCAACATTTCTTACAAATGTGAACAGGAGGAAAATGCTCCTCTGCAACGTTAGTTAGCTGGCACAGGAAAAGAACCTTCAAAACTTTTGGAAACAAAAGAAACAAGTGGCTTTTGGAAGGCAAGAGTGAAATCATGAATCACAGCAAGCTCCTTAAAGACCAGGATTAGGTAGTGGACTGGCTTCCTTTACAGGCATTACATTTTGTCTCTACCGCATCAGTATGTCTATAGGGGAAAGACTGTCTTTATGTTATGATGTTTAGTGGCCTTTTTCATTATAAAACCAATTAAAAACCCTTGTCTTATAATATTTTGGATGGCTTACTTTTAGAGCTGTTAGGACTTAATAAAAAGGTCATAAATTAGGAGATCTATGCTGCAATGTCATCAATTCTGGGCTTCTATGAGGGAAGTTTTGAAGAAAAGACCACTGTGGCCATTTAGTAATCCTCTTGCTGAATTTATAATTGGAAATGTTGAAATTCAAAACTATAGCTGGGCTTGAGAGGGAACTGCAATTCATCCCTACTGGTGAAGGCCAGTGTTGTCTCGAGCTGAGGGCCAGGTGGGTGGGTGCAGCCCTGGCCTCACCAGGGCTCAGTGCACCTTTATTCCCAGAATAAATGGTGCTATGTGGGAGACATCTCCCTGCCCTGACCTGGGATAAAAATGGAGCATTTTACTCTCATCCTGATGAAGTCATCTCTTTTGGAGTGCATAATTACCACTGAATTTTTAAACAGCTGTAACACATAATATTAATGCCTGAAGAGAACAGCAAAAGAGCATTTCCAGGGAAACAAACCACCACATTTCCCTGCTCACTGCCACAATGGGCTGAGATAAAACTAAAGCTGGTTGAGAGCTAACAGGGCTTAGAAACCAGTCAAAACTGAGAAATACATTTACAAATGGACGGGATCATACAGTGGAGTAAGCCTGTAGATGAAGGCAAGAAGCTTTACCCTCTGTTTCCCATCTCATATTCCCAGCACATCTGCACCACTTCATCACCGTAAAACTGGCACGTGGAGGGAGGAAGCCAGAGCAGATAGTAGGAATGCAAGAAGTGCCAGAGCTGGAGCTAGAAACCAAAGGATGGGTGGCAGAAGCAAAACTGCGGGTCCAGTTTTGCACACACACATCAGAGATGTTCAGGTTTAAATACCTACTCATGTGGTGAGTAGCTCCGGTGATGGCACCTCTACTTAGAGAAGTGAATAGGAAGAATAGGGCAACAGAAAGCAGAGGCAGACCCAGCTCTGTCTCAGAGCTTTATTTATGAAGGTACTTGGAAGACCTCATGCTAAACAGGTTCCCTTCTGGGGTCTGTGGAGCAGTACGGGGTGTTCCTGTGCAGAGGCAAAGGTTTGTGACAAATACTTGGTGGGGGGGGCCACACAATTGCAGTGCTACACTGCTCTGCAGATCCCAGTACAGGTAGTCTCCAGGCCAAAGAGACACTGCTAGAAATGCTAGTTTTTAACCAGTCCATTGCGCTGAACCAGTAGCCAGAAATTCATTCTTTCCCTAGTTCCTCAGTTCTGGCTCAGGATCACCGAATACCTCAAAAACCCCACAGTTTCAAGTTCAGTTCCAGTTCAATTGAAGGGGAGGATGGGGGTGGGGAGGTGTCAGAGAGGAAGCATTTCAGATTGATGTTTGGTTCAGATTTAGTACAACTCTTTGAGCATTTTTCTCTGAAATTCATATTACGATGCTTCTGGTGGAAAAAACCCCAGAACCTGGATACTGCAACATAATGACACACGCATTGCAGTTAGATACATCCTGATCCAAGTCTGACTGATTATAACTGCCATGGAGAACTTCAGCCAGGGTAGTTTGATAAACTGCACAATAGGACAGTGGGCAAGGTGATGGAGCTGTTAGCAGGAAGAGACGATAAATCTTTTTTTTGAAATGGGAACTGACTGACAACTATCTCTCTCTAGTGTATTACAGGTTATTTCATCTGCTTCTTCCTACAGACATGACTGCACAAAGATCAAGTCAAATAAATGATTCAAAGTTAGCTGCTGCAAAGGGTAGCTTTTCACTGCCTGAAACCCGGGGTTGAATCCTGGGCCATGGTAAGTGTGCTCCCTGCAGCATGTGGGAAGGGTCGCACAACGATGACACTGCGTGGTGTTTCAAAGGTTTGTGTAGCTCATTATTCTGTTTCCAGCAGCGGCTGGAAGGGGATGGCTAAGCAAAAACATACAGTCAGGCCAGGCACGTAGGTTACTTTGCCCTAGCAGTCTCCCAGCGTGTAAACAGAGAAACGTCTGTTCTTTAGGGTTCTAAAACCACAGCCTTGGCATTGCTGGCACGTTATTCTAGCCGCCTGAGGCAGGGGTCTCAGGACCTGCATGTGAAATCAGAGTCACTTGCGAGGCAGAACATAATGGCTCAAGCACATTTGCGTGTCAGTGTGTCTAAATGGCATCACACAGAAGTCAGCTGTATCAGCAGAGACTGCACATCTAGGTCTCTGCGTCTAAAATGTGCCCTCGGAGCAGGGACCCAAAGAACCAGTATACTTTAATTCAAGTCATTGGATGTGGTCTTGGAAGCAGGGATAGGATTCTCTCCTTTACAGGTACGTGCCCAAGCCACTAGGGTATAGATCCAGACTCCTGCATGGCATTATGCCTCCTTCATCCTCAGAGGCTTTTTTTCTGTGCACTGTCAGGTTTTCAAGATGGGAGAACAAAAAAACACATCTCAGTTTATCCCGCACCTGAGGGATGGGCAGCATCTATCTAGGGCCATGCAGGACACAAGGAGGACCTGCAACACATTCTTGCATTTCCCATGTTGATCTGTCTAACCTGTGCAATATTGTGTAATGCAGAGTCGAGAAGTGACAACACTTTTCCTACTCCACATTTTACAGAAAAGAAACAGCCGTGCTTCGTAGGAAATCTGATACAGAGAGCAAATGCTACAAGTGTCCCCACTGGACACCGTTGCTATGAGGGCTTACATGCTGCAATGCCTAAATTCTGGGCTCTCTCAGGCTTGGGCATAAACAAGGTGCTGAAAGGCTTGGTGCAGTCAGGCCTCTGTCTGTTCTGGGTCATACAGTAACTCTCAGGAACCTGAAGGTCTATGTGCAAACTGTTTCCAGCATTTGTGAACCCACAGCTTGAGTAAGGGTTTTTGGATCTCAGTTCTGGCCTCTGAAAGCTCTGTCCCACCTAAGCCTTACTTCAGGCACCCTTAAGAATACTACCCAGTCGCTGAGCTTATTCTGTATAAATCTCAATGTAGATAAAAACTGTTCATATTACTCATTTATGTCAGTTGTAAACTGACTTCCATTTTGACCACAGCCTATGTCCTCAATTATACAAAAGAAGGTTACTTTAGTTTGGGTTTTTTTGGTGAAAATAAACTTTTTATCTGCAGCAACTTCAAAGCCAGCCACAGAAAGGTGGCCTTTGTTTGAACCATGCCATGATTAACTTTGCAATTATGTCTTTCTTTGCATTCTTGGTAAAGCACACATTTATATTCCATACCTTCCCTTTCCATGGAGCAGCCGTGTACTTGAGGCGATGAGTACTTAGTAATGGCTTTATGAATCATAGCTCATGTATTAAGGCTGTGTGCAGCCCATGACTTAGGAGGGAAAGCCAGGAGATGGAGGGAGTCTGTATGGCCTTGTTAACTCGTTGCGAATGAAAGAGCCAGGAAGAGTTACTGAGGTCTTAGCTGGTGACCTGAGGCTGCTTAAGCAGAAATTGCCCGTGCAGACAGAGGAGAGGAGCCTTGTCTGCTCTCAGGTTGGTGAGACACACTATAAAACTGAGCTTTAAAAAGAAGGGACTGAGCAAAAAAAGGAGGAGCACTTAATTTAGTTCAGAAAAATGGTACCCAAGTTACACTGATGTCCAGCCACGTCATTTCCGAAAGAGGTTCCTGGGGTTTACACATATGTCAGATCATTCTAGCCCAAAGCCTCTCAAAAAACATTTAAAAACTTGGACTTTCTGAAGCTGGGGGAGGGAGCTTTGTTTAAGTGTCAAAATTCACAGGTTAACAACTATGGCCTTTTGGGGAGGATGACATTTTTAAAAATGCTAAGACAGTGGCAGCCCTTTTTTGCCCTGCTATGTATGGGATGAGCAATCAGGGCATCCTCATGCTGTTCTTAAGACCTCAGGCAGAACCTTCACCTTTCCCTATAGGTAGTTTTAGATACTGGAGAAGAAGTCAAACTTCTGAGCTTGCTGCTAAGTGTTAGAGGAGGAGGAGATACAGGGAAAATAATTCCTAAACATTTGCAGTGCTGGAGACATTAGCAACTGAAATCTGGTAGATAAATGTGAGTAAAATGTAGCAAGTAACGTGTCGAGTAGAAAGCATTTACTATTACGTTTAAGTGCTTGCAGAAGGTCTCTTTGTTGTTATATTTACAAGGAGCACTTTGCGTACAGAACATCAATGTCTTGCGGAGCTAACGTATTACTGTGATAGAAATAGTAAATTAGCAACAATATGGATCAGGCAGGGGGGCTCTCAGCAAAGGGAATTTACCTTTATCACATAAAATGAAAGAGGAAAACCTATTTTATACCTTTATGTCTCTGTCAGCCCACATGACAAGAAGGCAGTTACCCCTGCTGCTAGATGCCTTTGACAACATTGTAAAAAGGCATGCATAGCAGAACCAGCTACCTTAGGGATTAAATAGTCTGAACGTTTCATTTCAAAGGATAGTCGCATTCATCTCCCCTTCCTGGACCCCCTACCCCAAAACATGAGCAAGTGGAAGGGCTGGAGGGCAGGAGTGCTCCGGAGGTCAAGACATTGACACTATTTTGGACCAAGGCAACAGCATCCCTTTGAAGACGTTTAAATCACTGGGGTGTGCTTTACCTTGCATGCTTTTGTAGGCAAATGTTGTAGCAGTTGCAGGTGGGAAATGAAGAGGGGTCATAGACAGGCAAGTCAGATTTTTTTTTTGCATTTCAAGGGAGAAAAATACCCCCTGCCCCCAGCCTTCACCAGAAAAGTGGTGGGAGGTGAGGGTAACCCAGCTAAAGCTCAGGCCTGTGAAGTCAGGGCACCTTCACTACGTACCCACGCTTGCACTTTCATGAAAACTTGCCTCATCTCCGGACTGCACACAGATTTTGAAGCTCCCTTTTTTGGGTGAGCTTCTGGGCTTGCAGATCTGAGCTCACCCTGCTGTCTCACATGGGCTTAGCTGACACGAAACTTGCGCTGGTACCAGTCGACCTGGATGGATGCTCAGTGCCCACCTTCAGCCACCCCATTGCCCACAGTGACTCTTACTGATGCCTGGCAGCGGTCTTTCTTTGCAGATCCAAACCCAATGCATGGCACAGATTTGTTGGGCCCATGGCAGTAGATATGTATGGAGGGGTCCCAAACTACCCTAAAGCACAGAACCGCCGCAGAGACAGCTACCACTACCTTTCTCTCCCCGCTGGTTTATCTGCAGCAAAGGCTATGCAGTTGGAACTCTCTCTATACACCAAGATATCCTGATTTAAGACCTGAACCTGCAACTGCTTTCATCGGCAGAAGCTAGAGGGAAGGGTCTGATTTTTCTATGAACTAGCTCTATCCACTTGTTATGGGCTGTGTGGATTCCTTGTTCTTGCTAATAACAGAAAGAGTTTTCTCATAAATATTTACTTGCATATATTATCTAATCATTTTGAGAGATTGATAAAGGAGATAGGAGAATGCCAGTTTTGCTTTATTTTGATATTGCTTGGGTTATATATGTATGTACTTATGGACTAATACTAAAAGAACAAAGGGCGTGATCTAAAATAATCTGATATTTGGTCCTCCTAGAATTGCCTCCATCAGAAAATTTGGGCCCATGCTGAAGTTTTCTTTTTTCTATGGTGTAGCCGTCGCCTTTCACACAGTACAGGGTTTTGTCGCTTAATCATATCTGAGTTTTTTTAACTGCTTAGTTAAGATGTGGGAGATCTTATGCAGTTTCAATATATTTCTGCAGGGAAGGGAGAAATTGTTACATAATCCATTAAATTGCTAAAGTTTGTAGAAGACTGCAGACACAGTACATTGTATTCAAGTTATCCAGATGTTACTAATTTCTCCATTTCCAAAGACTTGCATGACTCCAATTTATTTTAACAGAGGCTGTACAGTTAAAATCTCACACTCAGGTTTGAAATCCTATAACAATAAAAGAACTGAACTAAATTTCTATTATTGTACCAAGATTGCAGTTCACAGGTCATAGAGGGTTGCAAAGGAAGCAGAGTTTGAGCATTGTGATTAAGACAAAATGAGAATTTCCAGCTTTTACTCCGCAGTTGTCTTTCTTGTCTGAAAATAATTGGAATTGTTATTGAAATGAGCCTTAAAAAATAATTAACTGTGCTCTTTCTCAATTACTTTGAATATGGAGACAAAAAAGAGAGAGATGTGCCAATCCAGTCCCTGTGCTTCAGAAACAGGACTGTTACATATTCCGTACGTGACCATAGCCAGGATTTCACAATTATGCAGCTGAGCAAAACAGTTTCTGACCTCCAGGCAGCCAGTCTGTCATCTGGCAGAATTTTATTCCTTGCCCTGGGTGGCTCTGTGTTTTGCTAATGCTCCTTATGAAGCACCCGTGAATTGTCAAGTGCTTCAGTCAGCAGTTTTGGAAGCCAGTCAGTTGAGGAGGGAAGAAGAACATATGGGAACGTAGATAGCAACCCCTCAGCATGGAGTCCTCAGGAGGTGAATGCCATTTTAGAGGCAGATACCCAAACCAGCTCACCCAGGGACAGTATGTTAACACTACAGCATCCTAAATTTGAGGTAAAATAATCAGGTATCAGAAACTTCAGGGTAGATATAATTTAGCCCAGGCTGTCTCTAATGTGGAGACCCTACATATCTCACCGGTTGAAATAATCCCTACGTCTGCTTTCCAGGCTTCATTAGCTGCATTTTATGGTAAGGGATAAACATATCCTTTCTCCAGGTTGACTATTGAGATTCAGACCACTTTGGGCATGGATTATTATATTTATGTATGTGCTGTGTCCAAGTCTGTGAGCCTACCTATACTCATGAAATGTATTTTTGTTAAGGAACACTGTGGTTTTTGAAGATGAAATATTTTCCTGCTACAACCTCAAGGATGTTCTCACCCAGAAATTGGAGTTGTGAAGTTAAGGACTAATTAATTTCTAATCAGAAAAAATTAGAATGGAAAACTTGACCTTTTCAGACAGAAAATGCACATTTTGACATAGTTTTGTTTTTCAAAACATCCAGAAGTTTTTGGTTCATCCCAGTATGAAACAAAAAAAATAATTTGAAGCTTAAAAGTAGCTTCAAAACTTAGTATTTAGCTTTAAGATTTAGCTCTGTTTAGCTGTACAAATGCTTTTTGCACTCCCATAGATACAAAAGTCCTTATAATAGCAAAGATTATGATAATAACAACACAAAAACTATAAAAGGCATGTTTTTTCTGTTTCCGGAACAGAAGGATTCATTCAGAGGTCTTATACTTGCTGTGAAAGTGATATAGGAAAAACCACCCATAAGTATTGAGAGAGCTGTCCTATTCGACAACAATAAAGCTGTCAAGGTCTGCTGTCTCACAGCTCACTTGGGGAAGCTTTATTCTGAAGATTCCTGACTCATTGGCATGCAGGTTATTGATATTATAGCCTTGTTGTAGCTCGCTGTATGAGAGCTTCTGCATCATGATTCCTCACTTGACCACACAATAAGTTCTCTTCTATTCTGCCCAGGTTCTTGCAACAGACCCTTTGTGCCCAAGTGCCCCCCCAGCACCTCATTAAGCAACACATCTAACATCTGCACAGATTGTTCTCTGTTGTCTCCTAAGGAGGACATGTGGATGCAGTGAAGTGTTCTGTTATGGTGGGACTTCCTTGACATTTTTCAAATAAAAACGTATGACCTTAGGTATAAAAAAGGTAAAGTGAATTTTAATGCACTGGAACATGATCCACCAAAAAACCAAACCAAGTTCAACCCCAACTTCTTTTAGATGGTGTAAAAAATTTCCTTGGTTAGTAGCATCGTTTCTTTTTTATCTGCTACTTGAAAGAAACAATCCCAGAGGGGTTTTTTGCATATAGTTTTTTTTTAACATAGCTTAAACGTGTTGGGTAGGAGACCTGGACTGCTAGTTCTTACTCTTATTTGCTCACAATGCTCAGAAGAAACTTTTTCTAGCTGAATGGGCACACTTCCTGCCCAGAAGAATATGGATCAATGTGAAAAATTAAGATAATATTGCTCATTTTACATAACAGGAAGGGAAAATCATGAGCCTCTGGGTATAAAAGCCGTCCTTTCCTTGGGATAGTGATTTTTCCCTTGTCCACAGAACAAGGTGACACAGATGGGACAGGAAGGAGTGTGGCCGTAGCCCTGCTCCCTTCCCATCCTCTGGTGGGCCCAGGAGGACCACCGAGTATTGGGAGAAAAATGAACCCTGGACCATGTAGCAAGCACTGGAGCTTGCTAAGGTCCATTCAAGTTTCCAGATTGGCTCTGCAACTTTTTGTTTGGAGACTGCTCCCTGGCTGTGTCCAGCTGGCTGTGCCTACGCAGTATGCCTGAGACCACTGCTCTGCTATGTTTTTCTTATTTAACTTTATCAATTGTTGTGATCCTTTACCAACTACCTTTTCTAGAGGCCTTATATGAACTCTTTAGAGAAGTTGTGTTATTAACGTCATCAAAATTTATACGTAAAATCAGACAAAATGCCAGTTAGCTACATTTTCCTTCTACCTACTGGGGATAATACATTTTCAGAGAGGTGGATGTAAGAGTATTTGAACAAGCTATGTTAGTTTTCCAGAGGATCAGACACTCTTGAGAGATAAGTGCCCTCCTACTTAAAGATACCATCCTCTCCTTAAATAAGATTGGATGCCACAGAAACATTGTGTGTCATTAGCTCTTTGTATGTTCCTCTGTAAAGGGAAGAGGTTTGGATTGGAGACAACAGTTGACTGGAAGAAGGAAGTGTTTGTATCTTGAATTCCCAGGAGGCTAAAATATTAAAGGGAGAAAATACACAGCCAGTCAAAGCAAAAAGAAAAGAGGAACAGGAGAGGATTAATTGAGGAAGAAAGTAGAAAGTCCTCAACCACATGTATTTGTTTTGGCACTCAGCACTAAATAGAAATACTAAAATCTTTATGAAACACACTTGAAAGATGTTGAAAAGAGCTCATAACATCATTAAAGTATGAAGCCAGATTATTTCCTCCAGCACTCACAGGAAGATTCTTTCTCCCCCATCTCTGCAGCTACGTCTCCTCCGTGCTCTAGACAACACTCTGTATTTGAATAAGGCCACTGTTACCTGCAGCTGCTAAAAAAATGGGCCTAAACAGCACTCCATGCCTTTCTCCAAAGTAAAACTCCTTGACTTGCTGTCAAAACAAAAGTATTTCAAACTCTGAAGAAACTAGCTACATCCTTTTGAACACCAGCATCCTCTGTAAGAAGAGCATCTGTTTGGGTCTGCTTGACATGGGTACAGAAATGAACCAAGCTGCCTCAAGGATTGCCACCATCAGAGAAAATCAAGGGAAGTGATGGACAAGAGTGCATGACGGACAGCCTCACAGCTGAGTTGGTACTGGGTATGTAAGAGTTGGGTCAGTATTCCCTGTGAGTGTTCCTGCTCGGGCGTTGCCACAGACGTATCTCGCAGCCCTCATTGGTTCTCTGTGCTTGTCTCCTTCCATTGCTGATCAAATTAATTACACAGGGCATGGGAAACAGCGAAGCAGAAGATGACCTATGTCTGTTTGCAGACCCCAGCAATGTTGTGTCCTAGGCACACCTAAGCTATAGTAAAGAGCCTGGTACTTTTTTTGTTTGTTTGTTTTTAAGACATAGCAGAATTCATTTGGCCAAATTAGAGCATCACTAAGCACATGTTGATGTCTGAACTACCCTTTCTAGTCTTTCTTAGTGGTTTTAGTGGAGAGAAATGACTGATTCTCACATGACAATCATCTCATCCTAATGCAGATGTCTAAAATTGTTCCATAAAAATACCTGTTTCTCGGTTTCCAAGGCTGTTCAGGGTGTCTCACTTCAGCGAAGACCTACACCACAAAGGCTGAAGTTTAGCTGCGGCACCGTTAAGAAACCAAAAACATAAAAACCCCACAAAAGGATACAAAAGACGTGCAGAGGTTCAGCAGAATACTAGATAGCAGAACTATCATTTCAAATACGTTTAAGCATTTGGCTACTTATTTAAAACTCATGGTTTCTGTTTCTCCATGTAACTTAGTGAGAAGCCTGCCAGTGTTCTCTGCAGGAGCTGGGCCAGGCCAGTATTAGTTGCACCCCCTCCAAAAGACAGCAGTCAGTCATCCACCAAACGCAGGCTGGCTCAGCAAGAAATGATGGAGCACCACTTAAAAGCATATTTTTTTCTCCAATGAACAAACTCGATAGGATGATCTTTGTCCTTCCCTTCACATCACCATGATAGATACCCATTTTTGTGGGTACGATTAAAAATTGATTGAAAGTACCTCATCACTTTCTTCTTTCTTTATAATAGAGTAGAATTATTTACCCAGACAGGTGTTGTTCTGCTAGAGGTCAGACCTCCAATCACTGGCTTTCTGTGTCATAAAAATAATCAACATTCATGTCATGATGTGTCACGAGGATCTCTCTCCTACAGATTTCAAAGAATAAAACAATCTTGTAGCTTTACACTCTGATCCTCTTTGTCACTCTAAGTTATTCTTAGCTTTACTGGGTCTTAGCTTTACTATTGGAAAGAAATGGCACCATGTGATAATGGGTTATAAATTGTGATGCTCACGCATTAATCTTCTGGCTATCATCTCTCCCTTCCCCTTCAGTTTGAAGGGTTAATAAATATGTTGTAAATATTTTGCCAGGATGAAACTTGTCATAAAACCCGCGGAGTGAAATATCCATGTAAAACAAATGCGAAAACAGGGAATAGCTAGTTTGAGACTTCCCTCCCCCCCACACCTTATTTGACTCAAACCACACATTTGAATTAAATGATTAATGATTTAACTATTTCTGTATAATGAATTGTTTCACCTGCTGAAATTTTAATCTCAGGATGCAAAACAAAAATACACCCGTGAATACATTAGTGTTTCCAGGATCTTACAATGCTATACTGATTTGTATGTATGTATACGTATGTATATGTGAGTATATATATATATACACATACATATATAATTTGCATAATTAATCGGGAAGGTAAAATTTAAAATGGTTTAAAATCTGCAAAAGATTAATTTCTCAAAAATCCATGCCAAGCCCGCCTACTGGTTATATAGGTTGCATTTACCTGGTCTTCCAAAGAGCTCCTGAAGTCTAGAGGAGTCATTCCAGGGTTGCTGAGTATCATTAACGGTAAACTTTGGGTACTCAGTGCTTCAAGTATCTCAACTTTGTGTGTACTGACCAAACCCATTTGTGCAGCAGCTCTTTCTATGGATCACTGGACCGGAACAAAAGATTTCACTGCTGTGAATTTCATGCCCAGATACTTTTTCTGTGTCCATTTTCTTCCACCAAGACATGATTTTAGCTTCCCAAACAGGCCAGCTTTTCTCTGATGGTGAACAATAAGTATGAAAGTCTCTTGTGTTTCTTTGTATTGACTCAAGTGGATGCTAAACTTTAGCTCCAAAGAAAAAGCAAATGACTGGGGTAGTAGGCTGATAGATATCAGATTTTTAAATTCCTTGAAGAATTTGGCTTTCCTGGTCTGTTTGCCTATTTAAATGTGATTTGCATTAGCTCCAGATAACAATAACCATTGTAGGCTGCAGGATATCTGCAACATACACATGAGATGGTTCTCTGGAGTCCTGTATAATCAATGGCAAGATATAGGCACTTTTAGGGAGAGATTAATCTACATTACACATAGAAAATCACCTGAGGACTGTCTCTTTTTAATATCAGAAGAGTCTGAGGGGCTACTTCACCTATAAAAATTTTAGAAACTCTTAAAAACACAATTCATAGTGCATGTTAACAGCTTATCCTCTGAACACACAACTAGCATAATGAAGCTGCATGACAAACCTGACACCACCACCCAGCAGCTCTCACACCCTAAGGGAAACTCAGCACCTGCTCTGCAGGGGACCAGCCTCGGAGCCCCATGGACCTAGTGAGAAGCAAGTTCCCGAAACACGGCCTTCAGTGCTGTTATCCTGCCAGCAACTCTTCCTTTATGCTGGTGAAACCTCCCTTTGTGCGTTTTTGCTCTTCACTACAGCAACTGGGTATTACTGGCAAGGTGGTGGTTTCTTGTGTAAGTTGGTCATAGGTCACTTCGGGATTTCTGATTTTGTACAGAAACCACTTGTGTGAGACAGGAGGAAGCATTAAAATTCAGTTTTTCTGTCTCTCATTGTCTCCTATACAACACAGCCTTCATTTGTCATATAGTGCATGAGGAAGCATGTTAAGAAAAGAAGGACGAAAGGTGTATCTCTGCCCAAAAGTGACAGGACATGGGTTCTGCTTCAGTTCCCTGCTGCATGAGGGAGGCAGAAAGTTGTGTGATTGCACTAGAACTTCAGGTTTAAAGTTTTTCTGTCTCCCTGTGATTTGTCATTGTGGCACAGGGAGCTCCAACAGGTCCCAGCCCTGGGGTCTTGTCCAAAGCCCTTTTGATTCTTTTGAAAGGTCCCAGTGGACAGAGTGCCAGCTGACTGACTCACACACTCCCCTTACAGCTCCAAGCCATGGGAATGACGTTTCTGAGGCGGTCCTGTCTCCACAGGTGGGAGGCTTCACTCAGTGTGCATGAAAGAAAAGACATAAGCTAGGAAAGATGTAAGCACACTGCTGATACTGAGTGAAATGTCATGATTTGGGTGGGATACTGGATGCCCTAATATTATGGGCAGCTCTTTACTATATGTAGAACAGATTTAACAGTTATCATGAACTGTTCATCTAGAAAGCTGGGTCAGTTATTAAGTCTTTGGGAATTCAGCAGCAGAAGTGGGACACATTGAGGCTAGTGGCCAGAGGCTGCTCTGAGATGCTCTAGTGCACCATCATTTATGTCAGTGGGGGAGCTACGGAAGCACTGGAAGCAGAAGGTGAGCCTTAAGACTTCTGAAGAACTGACTCTGCTCCGGAGGTGAAGAGTTACCTTGTTTCTAATGTCAGTGCTGTAGGGGGAAGGAAAGCAACTAGGGAAGGAGGAGAGGAAAGAGCACGAAGGAGCGAATGTGGAAGGAATGCAAGTAGATAAAACAATGCTGGAGGCCAGGTCCCCATACCTTTACCTTCTTTCTCACATCAAAGTACACTGTGTTGAAAGAATGACTGTGTGGACTGTGAGGAAAACCCGGGGGTAGTCACTGAAGCAGAGAACATGTTTCGCAGGCTGAATTCAGAGCAAAGGTGGAGAGTGTTAGCTGTACAAGTCGTGCCGTAACTTGTGATAAGGGAGTGGAGCAGTCAGGTCCTACAGGACGTATTGAGTTTCTGCTTTTCTTTCTGTTTTGGAGTGTATGAGTGACAATTGTATATTAAAAGTGCGGCAGTGCACCTCTCTCTTGCACAAGTTTTGGGTGGATTTTTCTCAAAAAAGAGCTAATATCTTGTCTGAAAGACAGCTCCCACCAGTAGCTTCCTAGCTCCATGCTGAAACACTGTATTAGTCCAAAATTGGAGGTGAATCATGTCCACTGCTGAATCCACTTCCTACATTATTTTGGATTCTTGAAAGAGGTTTCAGAGCCAAATATAATCTCGGCTCAGTTCAGCTTACTTTGTAAATCCGATGAGGTCACAGCTGGAGGAAGCACGGCAGCTGGCTCCACCGCTAAACCACACATGCTTGTCACAGGGCTGAATTATTGAGCATCTGCTTTGGTGTGACATCCGTCAGGGTAATGCACTCACCATTTTATCCAAGCTGCTGCATGGGGGACAGTGCTCCACACGTGCTTGCCAGCCTCCTTTAAGTCTTATTGATTGACTATTGTCTGCAAACCAGGCAGCAGTCAGAGTGCTGATTAACCAAAAGATTTTTAATTACCGCTTCTCTTGAAGTTTTTAGCAGCAAGGACAGAGGTGGAGGTTTCACAGTGACCCCTCTTCAGGGACTAATTGGAAGAGCTGATGGAGTGATGCCAGATCAATGCATTGGGTTACTCCCATTCAATGACTTGAGGGCCTCCATAATTCTCTACTGGAGTACAGGAACTGAAAAGCAGGCCCAACGGCTCTTCTGTTTGTGTTAAACAGACATCAGACTGTAACTCTTAGGGAAGTTTCCATACCTTTCAACTTGAGTCTGAATCTAGTGATGCTTTTGTCAGTGTTTTCAAGGTGGAAAGAAAGGTTTCAGCTATTGCATTTCAAATTCAGATATGCATGTTCATGTAGCCTCAGGCCAGAGACTGCAAAGAATCTGTAAAGTGGTGAATAGGAGATAGAATCTGTGCTTTCTGGTAAAACAGCTCTGTTTTTCTTCTTTCACTCTTTGTTTTTTATTTAACAAGGCATGAACATTGCCTCACGCTGCAACTGCACGCTAGAGAGCAGGCTGCAGAGCTTTGAAACATAAATGCCATTTCTTTCTACCCTCCCTGGAGTTCTCTCATTTCTATTTATTTTCATTAGTAGAAATGAAAACAGATTAAGGCATGCAACACTCAATAGAGTAGGACTGCAGCAAGCACAACTGCTAGCACCTGGAGCATTTTATTACTCCAGTGGTGTCCCTACATTTGAACAAAACCCAGCTGCCTCAGAACTGTTGGGGGCTGGAAATTCATTTTTCCTTCCAGCCACACAGTTGTATGAGGTTCTTGATCTCACAGCTCGGTTCCTGTTTTACCCCCAAAGCCAATTCACTTCCTACCCCCACCCCAGAGGTCTGCTTGCTTGAATGCTCAGGGGCAGATTCTCAGCCGGTTCAGCTGGCTTGCTCCGTTTGCTTTGATACCTTTGGTCTTAGTATTCTCATTACTAATATGCCCAGTTATAATTCAATAGTAATATCATACTAAGAACATGGTAAGCACTTTGTTTCCTTCCTGTGCAACCTTCAAACTTATTAGTACAACTACGTGCTCATTCCTTAGTCTTGTTTTCCCACCAAGCTCAATCCCTCTTCCTTGCTAACTCAGTTCCGTTTTTCACTTCTTAAAGAGGTTCTGAAAACAGGGGGCATGCTTTCTTTGCTTACACAAAGGCTCCAAGCCTTTCCACATGTCGGTGCAACCTTCGCTGTTGTTTTCTTCCATTTTTGCTTAGATATGTTGCTTCTATTTTTGTGAGTCTTCTTAATTGCCTGGAAAAGAAACACAGCAATGACAAAGCCAAGTGGTTTGGATCTTCGCTGACAGCATGGCATGAGGGGAATTGCGCCTGAACTATGTTGGCCACAGAAAAAATGACCCCCTGAGATGGGGAAAAGTTCACAAAAATGAACCTAAGCATTAAAATACGGGCCTACAAAAATACTGAGGTTATTGGTAAAGTATTTTTCTTATTTTTCCTGACTAGTAGGACAGCAAAACTTGTAGAAGAATAACTGAGAAAAAGGAACAGAGTGTAGGAGATCAGAATGAAAAGGATCAATGTTTTTTCTTTCAAGTTGTTTTTTTCTCCAAGAAGCAGCACAGCCTCTTCTCAAAAATAAACCCAAAAATATATTGAAAACTTCCATCAATTTAGAAAGAAAATTTGCTTTTACTACTGAAAGTATAAATATCGATAATGTCTTATTTTAACATACAATAATGTGAATAAGAAAAAGCAATCTTTTCAAATGTTGCTCAAAATATTGTTCAAAATATTGTTCAATTTCAAAGCAAAAACATGACTGAAGCAGTTCATTTTTTAAATTAAAAGGCTCTCCAGCCTAGACTTTCAGCTGGTATAACCTGCAGCTCCTCCCACTTTATAGCCTAGCTGAAGTAAATTTCCTTGCAAGGAACCAAATACTACTGTGGAACATTCAATACAATGATTTGTTTCACTGAGAGGTAAGACACCTGTGACATTTCTGTGGCTACCACGAGTTGCAGGGTCCAGAAGCAAGGTAAAACTGCAAGTATATGCCATTACTCCACAGCTAGCAACGCTGAATATTTTGTTGCTTGGTGGTGGTTCAAAGACCCGCAGTAACTCCAGCTGTGGCATGCTGCTAGATTGCTCAGGAAACTAATGGGGTTTGATTCCCTCTGCAGAGGGCCCCATGGCAGCGAGCAGATAATATGCCTGCATTTTTGCATCCTGCTAGCACAGGAGCAAGCCTACAGCAGTATGGAGCAAACGTTTTTTTCTAGATGCTTGCACTTGCTAGATAGCTACCACCTGCCAGTATTTACTAATGGACCGGGCACATGTCAGAATCCACTCCTGCACTGTGCCAAGTTCAGGCACAGATGTTTGTTGAAAGTCGAGGGAATTTTAAGGCATCGTGTGTAGTTCTGCATCTTTCCCCTCGCCACACTGCCGTTTTCATCCTCAGTTTTATTTTCTGCAGAGCTTCTTCCCAATGCCTTTTCTTGTTAATTAGGGTGGCATCGCGCCAAGTAAAAGGTTGCGGCTATTACTAGACCTCTTGAGACAGCTTTTGTAGAAAGTTGATACAATTTCCTGCACCCCCTGGGAACGCACAGCCCTAAAATTGGATTGAATCTTAATAGGCCTGAATCAGTGAGGTCAGCATATTCCTTGAATCATTTCCCTACTTGTAAAATACACATAGGATACCAAAGAGATTTACATTCAGTGAAGACGTGATTACACGCCAACCTGACTACTTCTGCTCCTGGACAGAAAGAAGTTCACGCTCCTTGACCCCTCTGCAAAGCAATGAGGAGCTAATGGTGGCCTAACTCTAACAGCTCTTCCTTTACATTCCAGTTTCATTTTTATTATATTACTATTATTTTCTTCTGGAATTAAAGATTATAGTGCTGCCAGGACATTTTAGATGTCTCCAGGTCAATAATGGGATACCTGGATGCACATTCATTGATTCTGCATGCAAGCTTTATAATAACAGACTGGGGTTTAGACACCAAGCTGTTTCTATTTCACAGTGGAACTTTACTGATAGAAAAAGAGCATGCTTACCGACATCTTCTCAAGTGTCCATAAACTGTATTTTTGGTGGAAATCAATGCAGGTGAAAAAGCCATCTGCCAAATCTGTGACAAACGTAATCTGGAGCAAAAGGAGAGAGGAACTCTATGTTGGTTGGGCTCCCCCCCTCGCCTCCTCTCCCCACAGGAATTTTAAAATTTTCTCTACTTTGGAATAAAATGAGGTACAGAAGAAGAGAAAAAAGGCCACTGCCCTCAGTAAAAAGCTTGAATTAATCATTCAGAGATATCCTGTCGATTTAAAATTTTTCAGTCTACCTAGCACATATTCTATAGACTATAGAAAAATGAAGGCTGAAACCAACTTAGTTTGAAACGGAAAAGTTGATACATTCCATACGGAAGAAGTCAATCAGACTTGCCTGATTTGTTCAAAGTGTTCTCATTACCTTTCAAAACACATTTCTGTGAATCGACAAATCGTCATGAAGTGTGTCAAGTTTTGACAAACCAGTAATTCTGGACAGAATCGTTCAGCTGCAACATTTCTAGTCCTGTGTGTAATCTTGCCCCGAAATGCTGCTTCTGATAAGACAAGCAAATACTGATGATCAGTGGGTGGACTCCTGGGCGATGGATAACCAGCTCCCAGCATCCTTACACCACCTGGCTGCAGCACTGCTGCAGTTCCTCCTTTGCCACCTGAGGCTGGCAAACACCACTCACACCCCTGTCGTGGTTTGGCCTCAGACGGAAACAAAGAAAGAACCACATGCCGCTTGCTCGGGCCTTCCCAGTACAGGAAAAATCGGAAGAGAAAAAGGCAAAACTCTTGGGTTGAGACAAAGGCAGTTTAACAGAACAGCAAAGGGAACAAGAAAATGACGACAATAACACGGATATAGAAGCACGGTTACAGAACCGCTGCTCCCCGCCGCTCACCCACCAGACCTGGGACACCCCAGCTTCCCTGGCAGCTCAGGGTGGGCATGGCTCACATGGAATGGAATACCAGGAAGAATTAACCCTATCCCCGCCGGAACCAGGACATTATCCACCCCTTATTCCATACCATCTATGCCATGCCCAGATTTACAGGTTCCAATGAATTGCCACCACTTTTCCCTGTCATATATATATACACACATATATATTCATGCAGATATAATGCCCTTAGTTTATGGGCCATCCCTCCAAAGTGTCCGTTGAGTTCATTTAATCCATGGCTTCGGGCTCCATCTGTTAGAACAGTCTCTCAGGGCAGGTGAGATGCTGTGTGGTGCTGGCCTGTTGCATGCTGTAATTTTGGAGGTTGTGACTGGTGCACCCGGTGTGGCTCATGCACACAGTCCGTGGGCTGAAGATGTAGATCTTGAGGAAGTTGCTGGGCGCCAGCTGCTGAGGTCAGTTCTTATCCCATCATCCCTGTGCCTTACTTGTAGTGCAACTGATAGCAATTATAGTAATGAGGACATACAGTGACAGTGTTACTTAGTAATTAACAAACACACAATTTGATTCATTGGCTATTGTCACCCAAAATCAGATCCCCATGAGATACACATCGGAATTCCTCATCCTCTCGCATCACCCACTAAGTGCACCCAGGTCCTTGGGCAAAAGCAATCCCACGGATGGGTTTGCCTTTGCCTGAGGCAGGACTAACCCAGACTGTCTTCCCTAGCATATTCTTCCTGTGCACTACGGGGACTTTATCCCCTTCTACGGTACGTGGACGTTTTGATTGGGCAGGGCCAGCCTGATTGGTAGATCCCCTGGTGTTAACTAGCCAGGTAGCTTTTGCTAAATGTGTATCCCAGTGTTTGAAAGTCCCACCACCCATTGCTCTCAGTGTAGTTTTTAACAATCCATTGTATCGTTCTATCTTCCCAGAGGCCGGTGCGTGATAGGGGATGTGATATACCCACTCAATGCCATGCTCTTTGGCCCAGGTGTCTATGAGGCTGTTTCGGAAATGAGTCCCGTTGTCCGACTCAATTCTCTCGGGGGTACCATGTTGCCACAGGACTTGCTTTTCACGGCCCAGGATAGTGTTCCAGGCAGTGGCATGGGGCACAGGGTATGTTTCCAGCCATCCAGTGGTTGCTTCCACCATTGTGAGCACATAGCGCTTGCCTTGATGGGTTTGTGGCAGTGTGATATAATCAATCTGCCAGGCCTCCCCATATTTATATTTCAGCCATCGCCCTCCATACCAAAGAGGCTTCAAACGCTTGGCTTGTTTGATCGCAGCGCATGTCTCACATTCATGGATGACCTGTGCAATAGTGTCCATGGTCAAGCCCACCCCTCGGTCACGAGCCCATCTATATGTCGCATCTCTCCCTTGATGGCCTGAGGAGTCATGGGCCCACCGAGCTATGAATAGTTCACCCTTATGTTGCCAGTCCAGATCCACCTGAGCCACTTCAATCCTAGCAGCCCGATCCACCTGCTGATTGTTCTGATGTTCCCTCGTGGCCCGATTCTTCGGTACATGGGCATCTACATGGCGTACTTTCACAACCAGATTCTCTATCCGGACAGCAATATCTTGCCATAGGTCAGCAGCCCAGATGCGTTTGCCTCTGTGCTGCCAATTTCCCTGCTTCCACTGCTGTAAGCATCCCCACAGAGCATTTGCCACCATCCATGAGTCAGTGTAGAGATAAAGTACTGGCCATTTTTCTCGCTCAGCAATGTCCAAAGCCAGCTGAACGGCTTTCACCTCTGCAAACTGTCTCAATTCACCTTGTCCTTCACTGGCTTCTGCAACTTGTCGTGTAGGACTCCACACAGCAGCCTTCCACTTTCGATGCTTTCCCACAATCCGGCAGGATCCATCAGTGAACAGGGCATATTTCTTCTCATTTTCTGGCAGTTTACTATATGGTGGGGCCTCTTCCGCACACATCACCTCCTCCTCTGGTGACATTCTGAAATCCTTGCCTTCTGGCCAGTCCATGATCACTTCCAGAATTCCTGGGCGACTGGGGTTTCCCATTTGAGTTCACTGTGTGATCAGTGCAATCCACTTACTCCATGTAGCATCGGTTGCATGATGTGTGGTGGGGACCCTTTCTTTGAACATCCAGCCCAGCACCAGCAGTCGAGGTGCTAAGAGGAGCTGTGCTTCTGTACCAACCACTTCCGAAGCAGCTCGAACCCCTTCATATGCTGCCAATATCTCTTTTTCTGTTGGAGTGTAGCGGGCTTCGGATCCTCTGTATCCACGACTCCAAAACCCTAGGGGTCGACCTCGAGTCTCCCCTGGTGCTTTCTGCCAGAGGCTCCAGGTAGGGCCGTTCTCCCCGGCTGCAGTGTAGAGCACATTTTTAACATCTTGTCCTGCCCGGACTGGCCCCAGGGCCACTGCATGGACTATTTCCTGTTTGATTTGTTCAAAAGCTTGTCGTTGCTCAGGACACCATTTAAAGTCTTTCTTCTTCCGGGTTACTTGATACAGAGGGCTTACAACTAGACTGTAATCTGGGATATGCATTCTCCAAAACCCCACAATGCCTAAGAAAGCTTGTGTTTCCTTTTTACTAGTTGGTGGAGACATAGCTGCTATTTTGTTGGTCACATCCATTGGAATCTGACAGCGTCCATCTTGCCATTTTATTCCTAAAAACTGGATCTCCTGCACAGGTCCCTTGACCTTACTTCCTTTTATGGCAAAACCAGCTTTCAGAAGGATTCAGACTAATTTACTCCCTCTCTCAAAAACTTCTTCTGCTGTGTTTCCCCATACAATGATGTCATCAATGTATTGCAGGTGTTCTGGAGCTTCACCCTGTTCCAGTGCAGTCTGGACCAGTCCATGGCAAATGGTGGGGCTGTGTGTCCAGCCCTGGGGCAGTTGATTCCAGGTGTATTGGAGGCCCCTCCAAGTGAAAGCAAACTGTGGCCTGCACTCTGCTGCCAAAGGGATTGAGAAGAATGCATTCGCTATATCAATCGTGGCATACCACTTGGCTGCCTTGGACTCCAGTTTGTACTGGAGTTCTAGCATGTCCGGCACGGCAGCACTCAGCGGTGACGTGACTTCATTCAGACCACGATAGTCTACAGTTAGCCTCCGCTCTCCATTAGATTTTCGCACTGGCCATATGGGACTGTTAAAGGGTGAACGAGTCTTGCTGATCACTCCTTGAACCTCTAGTTGGATTCTGTCGTTATCTCAACCCTTTGTGCCCCACGTTGGGTGCCAAAAGGATGGTCGTGGTTTGGCCTCAGACAGCAACAAAGAACCACGTGCCGCTCGCTCGGGCCTTCCCAATACGGGAAGAATCAGAAGAAAAAGGCAAAACTCTTGGGTTGAGACAAAGGCAGTTTAACAGAACAGCAAAGGGAACAAGAAAACAACAACAACAACACGGACAGAGGAATATACAAACACGATTACAGAACCACTGCTCCCCGCCACTCACCCACCAGACCCGGGACACCCCAGCCAGCTCCAGGCAGCGACTTCCTCCCCCTCCCCCCCGGCAGCTCAGGGTGGGCATGGCTCATATGGCATGGGATACCACGAAGAATTAACCCTATCCCCGCCGGAACCAGGACAACCCCCCAGGCACCACTCTGCCTTTTGCTGTTTGAAGCTGCCTCTGGTCTTCCCAGGATGCTTTTAACAAAGGGGCACATGCTAGGTAGGTTCCTCTGTTCGAACTCAACTATGTTATTTTTATCTGATCCTGTCATATCCAGGTTAGTTCTTCCCACCCTCCCCATGGTGGAGGGATTGTCCCCTCCCTGGGCAATTGAGAATGGATCGTAGCTGGTTTATTCATTAACTGCATATTTCCTCCTTTTGTTCGCTTGGCCAGTGCATACAGAAACACATGTTGTCTAACTTCAGAGCTCACCTTCTGACCTCCCAAAGATGTTCTAGGGGTTCCTCAAGTCCCAGATTTGATAAAGCACCAGTACTTCAGGGAGTCTTCATAAAGTTGGTGGCCTTCTCTACACTTTGAAGACGAGTTCATTGTAACTACGTATAGTCATACCCACCCAGAGGTGCTTAGTCTAGGTGACCACATGAGCTTAACATCAAAAGGCCTTTTATAGAAACATTTTTTCCAGGTGTTTCAAGTCTGTCCTCATCTTCATTAGGAATAGATGGGGAGAAAATTTATTACATTAGTCACAAGAGTGGACTTTTCTGTCAGCATCCCCACTTTCACACTTGGTTTTAAAAGGAAATTTCATTCATGCTATTCCTCAACACTTGGATGAAACTCCACCTACTAACACTTCGCAGCAGTGGTTTTCAAACTGTTCTGTGCAAGTGCCTGGGGCAGACACACAATCCCATCAAGGGATACAAAGGAAAATCCCAAAGTGATGGCTACCATGTTTTTTGTCATCAGTGTTTTGCATCTTAACAATGAAGGCAGCAGGGTACAATCTCCTTTTAAATTTTGTGAGTAAATTGCTTGCTTGTAATAACTGGATTTTCCACTGACAGATGGCAGCTACAAGCTGTCAATCATTTTAAATTCAAAAGATAGATCAAGCACAACAAATGTATTGTTATTGCCTGCTAGGCTGGAAGTATGGCAAAGCTGGTGTGTGGTTCCTTTGTGTTATGCTGGGTTCATAGATTTCACAAGTATAGTACCTCTGCCAGGCACTAACTGGAGGAAAAAAAAGGCCACATGCAATGTCTTATGGACTTCATGAAATACACAAACATCATCAGAGCCATATCCACCCAGAGGAAGAAAAAGAGTCTGGGCACACAAGGAACGATGTTCCCTCCCCTGCAAACCATCATTTAAGCAGATGGACCTAAGCAAGCAGAACTTTGTTGGAGGGGGGACAAAAAGGAAGAGAAAATTATTCTTGCTGTGGAAAACTCATGTGATCTCCAGAACCAGAGCTGCTGCCTTCCAGAGCATGCGAGCAATCAGCCCTGACCACCTCCCTCCTCCCGAGGCCATGAGTGCCTGTGCTGCTTCCCTCCTGCGCTCTGAGCCCCTGAGGTTCAGAAAAGCCCAGCAGGCATTGCCCGATATGTTCCCCACTCCCATGCCACACCAGGCCCTTTTTCACGGCGAAAGCTTGCTGGAAACACATCTGACCATCAGCCAGGCTGCCCCCAGCTTCCCTGTGCAGGGCTGGCACTGGCCACTCCAGCTAGTCCCATCCATCACGAGCTGCTGGCCCTGGCCACGCTGCCCTGCAGCCTTTGCTCCCAGCTAATGTGGTCTCTGAGGGCTGTTGCCACTCGCCAAACCCACTCTGCCTAGACACATCTCAGCAGCCCCCAAGATGCCTCAGCTGTCCAGAGAAGTTGCCCCCACAACGGATGGCAGCCCCAGAAAAGCCTGTCTTCTGAAAGGGTGTTCTTCATTTGCCTCCCTCAAAACAAACAAACAAAAATAAATCAGAAAACCAAGAAAATACCCCCCCCAAACCTGTCCAATCTTTGCTTGCTTAACATTTCTTCATCCCAAGCCAGCTTTGAGTTCTATTGGCTTATTTTTGTGCCCTATGACAGGCTTATAAATGCCTGTTTTTCTCACCTCTTTAATACGATGCCTGGCTTTAGCAGAAATGTCGCTGTTTCAGAATGTACATGCAAATAAAAACCTGCTTAGACCTAATAATTTACCAGTTCCTGTCAACTCTTGCACTTCTAAAACAGGGACTAAATATTTTTTCCCTTTCTGGTGCCTCCTGGAAAGGGCTGTTTTTCTCCCTGAAGCATTTGGGAGCATTTATTCCCGTAACTAAGTAAGAAAATAGGAATAGCCAACTTGAAAGCAGCATATCTGCAAGAGTGAAACAAACACGAATTAGAAGCATGTAGTGCAACTGTAATTTAGGCTGAACTGACTCCTGGCTGACTCCACTTAACAACGGCGGACGGTGTGTGGTGCTCCTCATCTGGAAACAGGCAGTGGAGAAGGAGAGGGGGAAAGTGTTGCGAAAGGACCATTGTAAAGACAGTTGCATTGCATTTGGATCTTTATGGAAATGCTGACTACCCTCAGCCAGGGTAGTGGTCCTGTTTTGGTAAGTTTGTGGAACAACTCTTAACAGATCTTTCTCCCTGTTATCTTTTCAGACCAAACCTGGTCAGCTTTAAGAAAAAAAAAAAAAGGGTTCTGTTTTTTTCAAGTAAAACTGAAAGCACTAAAAGACAATTGAAAATCACAGTTTTATAGTCAATTTCATGCAGGAAAAAATAAATTAAACTAAAAGTTATTGACATCTGAGTTACAGAGCTACGAAAGCATCCCTTGTGGCAGATAGGGTAACTATTGCTAAAGAAGACGACCTAAGCAAACTTGATAAAAATAGGGTGAACTGATATAACACTCCTCTCTGAACACGTCCTTCACAGCACCGGTAGTATGGCAGAAAAGTTCTCTTAATTGTGTATTGTTTTAGAAAAGATGATGATTGTTCTCTACTCCAGTGAATGGTGAAATTGGTTGAGACATTCTTAGTTGATGGCATTTGTACTGTACACTGTGTTAAAAATATTTTGGGCTCGGCAACAAGGAGGAGAGCTTCCTATTTCTGGTAGCTTTACTATAGCTCTGTGGCAAGGTGCAGCCCCTGGATGAAGAGAAAGGAGCTTGTTCCTCATCCAAGAGCAATTCCACGTGGAGCTCAGTCTGGAGATGTTGCATGGATACAGAACTGGGCAGGGGAGAGTCAGTGGAGTGCAGGAAGACAACCTGCAGAAAAGTGAAGTTTGGGAGAAGTTCCCCAAAGTTGAGAAAAGGGGTCTTCTTCTGAAGTTCTTTTGACAAGTTTGGAGTCTTGTCATTACAAATCTAGGAATAAATTTCCAGTTAATGCTTTGCAGCATCATAAAGCCCAGGCCATAAACAAGAGAAGGTTTTTTTCTTGGTTTTTTTTTTTTTTCTCCCTTTGCTCAACAGCTTTATGACCTGCTAACAGGTCACTGCACGAACTGACATTGGTGGTGCAGATCTAATTATGTAAGTCGTAAATAGACTCAAAGGCAGAGCAACAGAAGCCACATGAGCACACTTATGCGATGCCTCTAATCTTACACTCAGTGTCTTCTGACATAGCCAAAATTAACATCGGTACGCTTCATCCTTTAAATTCAAGAGCTTCTGCTGCTGTAACAGGCTGGGAAGCAAATATGTAATCTTTCTGTTGCAATGGGACAGATGTTCAGTGGCTCTCAGAGGGCAAACTCTAGCACAGATCTTCAAGGTATCAGGAGCTTCCCTTATTTTCTCAAATGGCACATCTGTGCCGCCTTCTCGGCTGGAGGCACACATCCTGGGTTCAGCAGACAGCCCGTGTTCCACATTTTTTTCTTTCCTAGAAGATCTCAGTTCAGGATTTCAGGACTTATGGTGACAGTTTTCAATACACGACATCCCTGAATCAGTGGTTAAAACCCCAGAATGAGGCTAACGGCTTGGAGACAAATGTGCCTGACTGCTCTGAATGTCACAAAAGTTTCTTGCGACAGTTGACATGTGGTTAGGTGAGAGTATCAAAATGGAAATCATGGTGTACAGGAAACAAGTGAGGCACCTGCTTTGAGAATATTTCCCATAAAACATTTGATTTCTTTCCCGTTTCCTTATCTGCCAGGTACCTGAGCTGTGGAAGTCTGTCAATGGTGGCTTTGAATTACAGCCTGCATAAAAACCTTCGGTAGGCTTTGGACACAAGAGGCCTTGTGTATCAATTTATCGGAGCAAACTGTCTTTTCTATTTTTTTTTTATTGTTTCTTTCTAACTTGTCTTTGGGAGACTGAATTCTCTGCCCTTCTGGCAATCAAGACCAAGTACTATCAGCCACTGAAAACAGCTTGCAACTGGAGGTTTTCCTTGCCCTTACTGAGACATGAGTTAAAACAACAGGTACATCTATCACACTGATAGATAAAGATTTCTTTTGCCGTTATTTTCACTAAACACCAATGGGAATTTAAGCCTAGTAATTAGAGCAGAGCCACAGATCCCTGCTGGAGCCATTTTCAATGCCAATGATGATACTTTAAAGACATTTCTATTTCTGGCCAATCCAGTCCTTTGGCTACTAAAGTGACCCAAAACGGTCACTTTCAGGCTTTGACAATGAGAGACTCATGCAACACTCACCACTAATAACGACACTAATAGAAAATGACAAAAGTAAATGGGCCCAAGTTTTTGCTCGATTGCTCCATTTCATTATCGTTCTCAAAATTTCATGCTGCTTAACGCCTTTCGGAATGAAACAACCGACTCACACTGACGAGCAAACAGTGCCCGTCCTAACCAACTGATCCATTTTTTGGAAAGGTTCTGTAAACACGTGCAGACAAGGCACTGAACCTTAAAGCAGATCAGTGAGGTCCCTCTCCACTTCTACAGCTCTGTTTTCTCACTCTGCAAACCAGTTCACTTGCAGTTACCTGCCGCTGTCTCACTGTTGCGGGCGGAGTGAATAACTTCATTGTAAGAGGGTAGTGAAATGTTTATTAACATAAAACAGTGATTTAACAAAGATAGTAGTGAATGCAACAGTGTTTTATGAGATTTGATGCCAGGGTACACTTGATTATTTACTGCATAGAGGCCAGGGTCAGACAAGCTCTCAGGGAGACCCTCCTGTTGAGTCACGAGGTTCAGAAAGGACCCCCCTGCTTTCTAAACTCCTTCTCAGAGAGGAGTCTAGGTGCGGCTGGATCCAATCCTAGCCCAGAGTTGGTCAACGGTTTATGTCTAAAGGATTATATATGCGCAATCAATCCTTATATCACTTAGCTAAGATTTCAAAGTTTAGCATGCTATCATTCACTTACCAAGAATCTGTTGTGGCAAGGAATCTCTCAACCCTGAGGAGAAGAACCTTAAGTGAGTGTCCCCACTCAAGGGGAGGTCCTGTCGTGCAGCCTGCTGCCATGCAGGAGAGCTCAAAGGGCTCTTGGGCTGTCCACTATTTATGGAGTAAGGGAATTGACCTATAGTCATATTCGCATGGGAACAAGATACCTAGGTTCCCGCTCCAGACAGTGTTTTGGTTATGTTGCCAGCCATCCCCCACAGTTCAAGTGCAACTCATCACAACTCCCGCTGATGGCCATGGCTTGAGCAGGAGCCCGGGACAGGGAAAGGGGAGAGCACACCGCCACACTCACGAGCATTCAGAAACACCCTCAGCTTTAAGGTTCACGAGCAGGACTACAAGCAGGGCAAATGCGCTCGCTGCCCTGTCAGCCAATAGCCTGACCACACAGAGACAGATATACAAGAAAGCATTGGTTCCATCACGGGAAAAGGATCTCAGGGCACTGCATTCTAAACATATCAGGGTTTATTACGACTCGGGTAAGATAAAATCTTCCCTTTTTATATTTGCTGCTCTATGTGGAAAAGAAATTATTCTCTCCAGTCTTAAAGATTTTCTTCCAGCCTCACTTGATTCTTATAAATCAGATGACATCTCCTGCATGCACCAGCCAATCCTATGCGTTGGCCTAGACTTCATTATTATTACAGGATTATACAGGCAACAGTTCTACTGTGTCTTTGTATTCTAGTCTCCAAGCAGTTGCTTTTTTGTGGTGTTTTTTTTTTTTCTTTTTTTTCAAATTACTTCACGCTTTTAGGCACTTTCCTAGTCAGAAGATTCTCCGTATCACAAGGACATTAGACATATTTCTGACTGCAGTGAAAAGGATGGAATCCAGGAATAAAAGTAGTGAATCCGTAAAGTCACACAAAAGAATTACCCATATGAGATCAGAAACAGACCCATAGTTGTTGCTAATTAAACTCGCTTCTATTCACATTGTCTTCTCTTATAAGGGAGGTAGTAGGCAAAATGCCCACTTGTGCTTTTATTTTTCACAATTGCCTTCTAGGGTTTCCACCAGTTCCTGTGGAAAGCATTAATTAACCACAATAAGGCAGGCAGAGGCTGCAAACAAAGGCAGGTTGTGTTGATGAAGTTTTGCCACTTACATCTGAATTAAAAAATTTCAATTCCAGCCGTGATTCATATTATAAATCAATTTGGCAAACTATCAGGCTTTAAAATCAATTACACTGGATCAGAAGCCATGTTTGCAGATAATGCGTGAAGGGGCACTCTTACACAGCAATGACCTTTTAAGCTGGCACAAGCCCGTTTCCACTACTTGGCAAAGTATCCTCCCCCAATGCTAAGTCAATTATATTAAACCTATTTCAGTCTGTTATTGAGTATATAACAGGACAGCACTGCTGAGGGCAAATCCGCCTATCCTTCCTCAGAAAGGAAAAACACAATCGACCTGACAAAGTTATCGTTTATCCCATGTCTATACTGCACACCTCCTCTTGAAGGAAGGGGAACAGTAAAGAATCAGGAAATGCTAATCCATTGTATATATCACCAAGCTTTCCTCACAGTTTTAATGTCATTAAATTACAACTCCGCAGGTAAAAACGATAGCACACTGTGTGATCATCAGCGTGTGTACAGGAGAGACCATTAGCAGGTGATACTTAGGATAGCAAAAACTCAAAATTGCTAAGAATCCGTACAACCTTGTGAAGCACCGTTAGTTTCCTGAGAGATTATCTGATGATTCCTTGTTATTTGCACAGTACACAGGGGTTTATAGCCCAGACAGAGATTGAGCACCACCCCTAAGGAGCATGATATTCATGCTGACGTGTGCAGCACAGCAAGCATGGAGGGGAGAGTGGGAGCCAGGATATTCAGAAATACAGCAATAAGATTACATGTCATATGCTTTGCTCTGCTACATGCAGACGGTTCAGCAATTTTACAGGGAGATTTTTTGCTCTTCTTAAAACCCAAGTCATTTGTGCTAGAGGTGCTCACATCCCCAACGTGGATGTGGTAAAAGAGGTGAAGTGTGGACCAAAGGGACTGAAGCCAGAGTATGAGGGATGTGCGCGTTGAAAAGTGGGACTGACAATAAGAAAGGGCACTTACAGCTAATACACAGGTCACAACAATAAATTGAATGAAAAACAGCAGTAGAGCTAACTCATCAATAACAGCAGCGATAGGAACAAAATTTCTTATAAAAGTCCCCTATTTTTTATATGATTCCAGAAGCAATATGGTGGGATTGTTTGTAATACCATGGAGAACACCAGAACAAGGTCAGACCACCAGCCTGAGAAGGAATGGGGGAATCTTGCTCACCATCAGACTTTCCTATATAGGGTTCCTGAAGGGCTGCCTGCACTGGAGAGCTGCTAGGAGAAGGAGTGCAGGGAAGGAAGCACACAGCAGCAGACAGAGCAGCAAGAACCGAGGGCTGCTGCATCCCAAAGACCACGGGGAGAGGCTGGCCATTGGCCATTCCCCATGCTTGGGGAAGAAGGCTGTTGGTGAAGGTCTATGTTTTTCCATGACAGCTGCAAGCGGCCACCCTCACGGATGGCTGCAAACACAGAAGGAGACGCCAGGTTAAGCACTCTTGGCAAACACACCCCTATAAGTGCCTTGCGTACGTTGTTCTTGCTTGGCTCGGTGTAACCTGTTGCACTAAGCACACAGAGAAAAACAAAGATTTCATATGCCAGAGACGGAGCAATAGGACAGTCATAATGGAAACAGATACAGAGAGCAGGAGAGACTTACTGAAGACACACATGATCAATAAAGGGAATAAGAAAAGAAGCCAGACTTAGCAGCCCAGCCACTAAACCCTGCAGCTTCTCCTCTCAGCACCTTCAGTTTACGTCTCAGTTTTTTAGACAGAAAAACATGTTTATCTGTGTGGTTGGGATAGCAGCAAGCAAGAAATATGCCTGTCTGGCTACAGAAAGGCAGATACATTGCACGCCCTGACGGCTAGGCACTTGGATTAATTACTCCACCTTTGTCTCGGGCCATACAGTCACCACAACTTGTTTGTGTGTTTGCACAGGGGCAGGACTCAGGGAGTTTAAGGAAAAATGTTTTTCCTTGATATCAAACATCATTTTTGTTTAAACCGCAAGATAAAATCCTCACAGTGGTGTTAGTGCCCACTGGGTTTTGGCAGTAAGATTTCTAATGTTTGGGCGGCACTTTGAAAAAGGAAAAAAGGCAAGAATCAATGTTTAGCGCTGTATCACGAGTCGTCTATAAACAAAGCTGCAATAGCTCTTAGAGCAGCAAGTAAAACAGAGTAAGCTCTCTGGTGCGTCAGAAGCCACCTTGACAGCAACGCCAGTTCTCAAACCCATTCTTTTGCTCCCCCCCGCAGGTGACAGGAGCTCTGTAAAGGTGAATTACTCAGCTGTTTGCTCATTCATGAACAAGTAGTAATGAAACTGATGCTCATCGTCTCATACCAGGGCTTTAAACCCATGCAGACTACAATGTGCTCCTAGAAAGAGTGGGAGAAGAAAATAGGCAAGAAGGGACAGGGGGAAAGAACAGGGGGAGGAAGACTGTCAGCTTGTTTGGTTTTAAATAATACATGGTGGAAATCAGCAATATTTGCAAAAAGGATTCTAGGAAAATCTAGGAAACGACAGAGAAAAAGCACAAAAACTTTTTGATATACAATTCAGACAACCGTTCTTCACAGGACCCAGCCAGAAATATGTGCAAGATACTCAAAGTTATATCCAACAACCAATATAATGCTGGAGATGTTGCTCTCATTTAAAAAAAAAAAAAAAAAAAAGAGGTAACCTTCATCTTCTCACAATAGCCAAGTCCTTTCAAGCATTAGGATAGATCTGGGTCATCTCGGTGAGGGGACTGTTAGACTTGTCTAGTCATCCAAGGTTTCCTTGTATGTTCCCAGAGCAGAGCTGAGGCATCATTGCAGTTCCCATACCTGTCTCCCAGCCGTAAGTAGAAAAGACATTGTCAGAGGAAAGCAGGCATGGCAGGGCATCCCTAGGACCAATTAATTTGAGCTGCTGACAATGTAAATTAGCACAGTTTAAGTGAGAATGTGACCAGTCTGGATTTGTAGAGTAGATCAAGCGGCAATTGTCCTGTATAGTCAAAGTCAATGGAAGTGACAGATTAATAATTATTGCTCTATTCCATGCTTCAGCCATAAAGCAACCCACTAAATCTTGCTAAATTATCTGATTATAAAAAAAATCATATCACAGTTCACCATATGCTTTCTTTTGCATTTTAACGGTGGCAATATGCCTAACTATTCCCAGGTCCACTGATTTTGCCCTTTCCCCTTTCTCAAATCTTAGCTTTCATATCCCAGTTGTTTGACGTTTCATTCCTTTTTTATTGTCTCAAGAAAAGCACTTAAGGCTCATGACTGAACAGCCTCATCAGGGGTAGTACTCGAAAGAATAACTGAACATAGTACATAGCTTCACATGCTGAAACCTTTTGACTAAAATTTGAAAATGTCTGAAATTTTCTGTAGGAAAAAGCCATTTCATCCAAACATACATGCTTTGTAAACTGTCAAACTATGACAAATATTTTGCATGAAAAGTAAGTAACCAGCTTTCTTAAGTCTTCCAGTTTAAAATGAATTTTGAATGAGGAGATTGGGGGGGGAGAAAGTGGGGGGGGTTAAAACATAATGTTTTTTATGCAAGTGAAAATGCTTTGACAGGCTTGACTTGGTACTTGTCCACAGTTATTTAATAAGGGGGAGGCAGGGGCGGGGGGCAGGCAGGGAATAAATAGAGCCTCTGCTCAGCTCTTTTCAAACTGGCATACTTGTTACATTGGTATGGTGTGTCATCTGCAATTTGGGACACTTTTTCCCTTGGATAAACACCGTAGAAAACACTGACGTTCTTGGGTTTTGTTCTGGCTTTATGTTAACACAACAGCAGAGTCTTGTCCCTTCTCTTTTAACATCTTAATACATACGGACACAGAGAAAAGCATGGATGATTAGTGAGTTCAAGACGAAAGAAAATACAAACGCATTCCTAAGGATTATGTTGCCCACAGTGTGCAATTCCAGGAGGATTCAGCTGTATGAAGTTACATTTTTTTTACCCCTCCAACACTGGAAAGCCACCTGTAGCTACTTAATGTTAGGTTCACACACTCCAAAGCATCCCAGCACTGGTTCCTGTGGAAACCCTTGCTGGGCTGCATTAATCAGATCAAAGTTGTTGTTAGGATGCTAAATGACTATCTGGTAAAACCATGCAAGGCATGAGAGAGTATTACTGCCGTTACTGTTTGCAGCTGCTAACGCAACAGAGGAGCCATCCCTGTGGGGCCTCTTGTACCTGGGACCGATTTGCCAGCCTCCATCTGACCTTGGTAGATGATCATTTAGGTCACACGCAACCTGTGTTTTCCTGGCACAAACACCCCGACCGGCTCTTTGGCTTCCCGGGTAAGGTTTCTCCATGTACTAAGGGAATACTTTAAACAACGCTGTCAGTAGGAAGTAAAGGAGAAGGCAGGTGAGGCTGCCAGTTCACCCAGGGAATGAATGGAGTTCCATCCCTCCTAGACAGGCTGTTTACCATTAAGTTGGCAAACTTGATCCGAGTGCTCTTTACACCCTGAATAATTCAGCAGATGAATTTACCACCAGAACCTCTGGCAGCAGATCAATCTGGGATTACATCATCAGAGAATTAAGTGTGTCTTCATTTTCAGCAAGATAAAAACGTCCATCTGTTTCTGTTCTTTATTAATTTTGCCTGTAAGTAGAATACAGAGCTATACATGAATTAAATGCATATGACTGGCTAATAAATTTGTTACAAACTGCTCTCATGATGCCTGTCTCTTCATTAAACAGAGGCTGAGAATGTATAAAAGGAAGACTTTTTACAATAGATCATAGACAGATGCCATGTAGAGTTTTCTGTAGCTCTACAGAAAATACCAGGGGCAAGAGGAATTCCATCAATACTTCAGTTTTCTCTTATTTTGGGATTGGGCCCCATGTGGCTCCACCAGAGGACAAATGCCTCCCCCTTTCTTATTCCGCACACATAATCAGTAGCATCAGAATCAATCTTCTCCCCCCCACCTGCAGGCACAGGGA
The DNA here is from genome assembly GCF_964199755.1 of Larus michahellis. Classification (NCBI taxonomy): domain Eukaryota; kingdom Metazoa; phylum Chordata; class Aves; order Charadriiformes; family Laridae; genus Larus; species Larus michahellis. The sequence goes on from NC_133896.1 coordinate 127,883,645, forward strand.
GATAACGCCGGTCAGGGTCGCTACTTACATAATTCTGCGAAACGATGAGCAAAGAAGGGCTAAGAAAACAGGGTAGCCAGCACAATTCTCACAGCTCGCCCTGCCCCTTGGGTCTGCACGCTTTGCCTGTGGCCACACACCACTGACCCAGGACACGAGAGGGAGGGAAGAAGCTGCATGAAATAAGAGAGCGGGGTCCTCCTGGGTCAGCCCAGCCAGCGTGGCCCCTACTGCTAAAGACACCGGGGATGTGGCAGTCGTGGGGTTTGGGCTATTGTTCAGGTGTGTTAACTTGGAACGGGGGTGGAAGTAATCCTAAAAAGGTCAGCAGAGACTTGATAAAGGGGGAAAAAACCCAACACACTCTTACATTATGCGGGAATCTGTTATTAAACAGAATCTGAGTAAGATCCAATGCTTGCAATAATTTCATAAGAACCTTTCTAACCAGGTTAGGGGGAAAAGTGCCTTTTATGAGCACTCCTTCAAGTCATTATTACCTGTCAGTATCTAGCGTTAAAGAAATTGGAAGACAAAGAGAGAAGCTTCTGCTGTTATTGCAGATCTTAGCAATAGCTTCGCTTTAATAATATACTTACTACAACAGTAACAATAATGAACTACCACTGCTCATTTCCAGCTGAATTGCCAGCATTGACTACATCCTGCACAGAATATTTAACTTCAGCTTGAAAAGAAAAAATATCTACCCCAGCACCCCCCCAAACTTTTCTGAGTGGTATTCAGAAAATAATATTCCCACCATCCTTTTCTGGACCTCTTGAGAAACAAAAGCTTTTGATATTTTGGCTTTTTATCCTTTTTGAAAAGACTACGGAAAGTTTCCCCCGTGGTAAGTCAGCTCTCTCAAAGCTGCAGCCACATCCCTCTTCCTTAGGAAGTTCTTCTCAGACTTTTACGTTAGAAATGCCAAGTCTTCTCAAAAGTGATAACATGGTAGCACAGGAGTAAAAGAGATGACTGAAAGTAATTAAGCAAATTACACATTTTCTTGAGGAAAAAAAACATAGACTAATGGGAGTGCTCATGAGAGAGCTAATATTTAGATAGCAAAAGTTATTACTACACAGAAGAATAACAACTGAACAGTAAAGTAACAGCACAATAATTAGTTGTATTCTTACAATTACTTAGGAATTCCCCACGAGGTAGCATTGATTAAAGTTATTTTTTAAGTGTATTACTAGTAAGTCTTTAAAAAAAGTCATGCCAGGTTTTTGTTGATGATTCAAGGGAACCAGAAAACTAGTAAAATCACATTTCATTAAGTAATGAAGCAAGAAGGAAAACACACAAAAGGGGTGAGAGGCAAAGGGCAAATGAGGGAACAGATTAAGGTAAATAGAATCCTATATCACATAGGCAATGCCAGAATGTATTATTTTTTTCTCTCCTGAAGAATGAATGAAAGCATATATGGGAAATGCCATTCTAGTGGCCCTGAAGCCACGCAGCAGAGATAGCAGCACAGGGTTTAGTAGCACATACTTCTCTGTCCTGTCTCACATGGACATCCCAGTCCTCACTCAGAGAGGAGAAACTGTTCAGGCTTATTACCCTGTTACTAGTACTGCTCCCCCCCCAGCTACACAGACCACAGGAGCTTGGGCTCCCAAGAACATCTATGTAGAACGTACACATCTTTTCAGAGAGAAGAATGAATGGACACTAACCCCAGACAGTCTTTGAGCCTGCAGATGACAAAACATCAGAAAAACATTATCCATGCCAGAGCAGGCAAAGAGGTGTGCCCTTAATAGCTCTCACCTGAAAACTTTCAAGTCCCTGCCTGCTATTGATCCCAGGCTAATTTTGTTGAAGCCCATAAAACTGCACCAGGGATCCATTTGGTTTTTCAGATACCTGATATCCATGGCAAATATGCTATTATTTTCTCTGCCCTTTGAACGGGAAAATTACTGCAATTCTCCCTGACTTGAAATCTCATTCTTTAGTGCAAACTGGCTGTTCAGTCACTCCAGTTTGTCTTTGGGCCCACCCGACCCTCCTCGCTGTTGCACAGGAGACAGAGAGGTGCCCCAGAGTGGTACAGGTCAGCGCAAGGAAGAGTTTTGATCTCCTGGGCACCAGACCCTTCTCTGCCTGCATGCATCTGTGAGCTCCATACCCAGGAAGCGTTTTTGGTACCCACTCAGAAATGGCACAGTACCACCAGCCAGGGGCAGACCTCAGCAGCAAACAGCCTCCAAGGTACAGGGCCTGGCGGTGAAAGGAAAAGAGAAACTAGAGCAAAGCCAGGCTGGGACACGTAGCTTTGGGGAACTGTGGTGCGGGTAGGCAGAGTGGCCAGCCCTGTCCCCCTAGGTCGCTCTTTCCTCATCACCACTGGGGCAAAACTGAATCTGTCCATGTTGATGCTGCTCCAACATAGGACTCATCCGTGGGAGAAGCAGGCTCTTGGTCCAGCATCCTGGTCCACTTCCACCTTGCTAAGGTTCTGAAGAGTCCTGCGGTGCCACTGGGGGACTGGGGTGGTAGTGTCACCTGCTCCACTGCACCACAACGTGGGGTGTGTGTCTGATCTCAGATCCCCACGCTCCCCAGCACTGAAATGGGAGGACAAGAGCAGAATGAATGGCACTGCTACAGGCTCCTCTAATTGCACAGTCCCTCCCTGACAGCCCCCACAGACTTCCTCTGTGGAAGAGGTCTGCAGTAAATCGTGTCGCTACTTTTTGCTTCCTTGAGATTTAAGGCCAGATTTTCCCCTCATTTACATACAAGTCTAAAGCCATTAACCTCCAGAAAGCGATTCTTTTGTCTGCTGGTGCAAGGAAAAGTAGAATTAGGTCATATGGACCCAGTCAGTCCTTTTTTTTTTTTTATATATATATCAATGAAGGCTGGCAAGCATATTTTACTGAAAATTTAAGCAGCAGTTCTCTATACCCCTACTGCTCTTATTTAATCAAGTACTCACATCAATGCCATAGAGCCCTGCAGTATAACCTGCAGCAACATGTAAGCTTTTGTTTGTCACACTCTTTCTGTCTAAACGCCCCTGCTAGACCAACTATTGTTTTTCCCTTGAACCATGAGTGCTCATGGCTTTCAGGGGGTTTTTGTTTATTTTTTGCCCCTTCCTCTTTTTCAAAAAATAAATTCGTTCCGGAACAACATTAGCATCTACCCTTTGCAGCTTACAGCCATGAACTGGCCCCTACCTCTCATTCTGTCTGTGTTTGCTCGTTATCTAGATTTGCTTCTTCAGATGGTAATTACATTTTCAAAGCACAAATGCTAGCTGCCATACTGCGGGATTCCAGACAAAGGCAGCTTTAAGAGTCATGCACCCACTCCCCCATTTCATTCTCCTCCCCTCAGCATACATTAAATTATCCAGCCCTGGTAACATTTGTTTAGACTAAATCTCCAGTTCTGCTTAATTTTAAAGGAGTAACACACGTTTGTGTGCCTCTGCTCAAAGCCCCTACTCTTCACTGTCAGTAGAAACACCCACCGACAACAAACACGGTTTACTTGGTGTTTTTGCTTGATGTTCCTTTGCTGCAGAGCACAACACGTTTTGCTTTTAGAGCTCTGCTTTACAGCAGTGCTTAGCTGTCACACCACTTGATCTCTTAAGAGACCAACCAACGCAGGCAAAATTTAAAACACCACAGGATGCAATGATGTTCATTAAAGACTTCGAGATAAGACCCAAATCCCTACACCTCCTTGTGTTTCAGTGAATAAGTTTCTCTTGCCTTGCGTACCTCAGTTTCCCAATAGATGGAAGAGAGAAAGAGCGTAAGGGACACAGCAGATGTACAGCAAAAACTCTTCTCCCACCAATTCTTGTAGTAGCCAAAGATCATCCGTCTCTAGTATATGCTTTTAAAACTTCACTCTAGCCATTCTACTACCTCAGAGTTTTTCTAGGCAAAGGAGGTCCTTAGCCATCTAGCTTGTTTGCCAACCTGTCATGGCCATCAGTTTAGGTGACAGACAGCTGCTTCTATCAGCCATCAAACAACTTCATCTTTAAGCAAGAAGCTGTCTGGCTGCCAAAGATGGTGCCTGAAGCAAATAGCCACTGCACACTTCGCACAGCACCCACAGCAGCTCCGCTTTTTGCAGCTACACAGATCAGCTGTAGGTATATAGTAAACTCACCACATGCAATTTCTGGACTATGAACATAGGCAAGTCTGGAAACATACCCCACAACATAAGTAAAGGCAGGCCTGAAAAACTGAACCTAGTCAGTGAGTTCAACTGGAAGCCTTCATTCACATTTAACTTTATCACTTACTCAGCTACCTCAAAACTTCATTAAGAACAAGACTCTAAAGCCAAACAGACTTATCAGTGCTTCCTCAAGCAGCTAACAAAAGTACTACTTTCTTTCAACCTTCCCACCTCCTCTTACTCAATTTCCCCTTTCTTCCCCCTTACCCCCCTTTCTTTTTATCTCAGCTTTTTATCTTGGCTGGTTGAAGCTAATGAGACCCACCTGACCTGGCAGCTTGTGTGAGTCAGCAGAATGACTTTCCACCTCCTGACAAGGTTCAAGAGCTACAAATCTGCCATAAGGATAGGAATACTTCACCTCCCAGGTGCTCTGGGGATTAATTAGCATTTGGAAATCATGTTTTGAGATCCTCATGTGCACAGTGCTAGGGAAGTGGCTATTATTATTCTTGCGAACCGTAATCCTGGATTAGTTAAAGCAACTAGTCAAGCAATCAACAGAATTTGTCAATGATGAGGTAACAAGTTACAGCCAGTGACATTTCTAGGACAGAAAGAACGAATTTTCTAAACAATCAGTATGTGCTGCATAGAGTGAATAATTTGTAATGCATAATGTATGCAGTTAATTTAGCCTCTTTGCCAGCTTGCAGAAAGTCCATGAACAGAAAGAGAATTTCCTGACCTTATTTCAGGAATTTAAAAAGGAAAAGTGTATTTTACTCTATGGATGTGTCCTCGGCATGTCTCCATTTCTCCGACATAGTGTGGGGAAAGAGGCAGGTGAAAGGAAAGACATCTTTGTCCCATCTGGAATAGGAGCTAGGGGGATGACCTGACTATAAAATCTTCCATCCTTACACCCACGCTCAACTTGTCACGTTCAAATCGTGGCAAAATATTTGCCCAGCGGGGTTGTATACAACCATGTACCTAGGCCATAATGGGAGGTCTGCTAACAGCAGCAGAACTTCTATATCCTAAACAAAGCCATGTGTGGAAACAAAGTCTCTGTCCTATGGATATTTCAGAAAAACGTATTTAAATCATTTCTTGGATGACCATGTGACTGTCTGGTTATTTCACAAGTTCTGTCCAGTCCATCAGCTGGGATTGCAAAAGACAGAAACAGACATATTGCATACAACCACCTTAGTTCTTCAGCTGCAGAACGGGAATTCTGGTGGCTTCTTCTCCTTCTGCTAATCCTGAATGTCAGACCTCACTTGTTCATGATGATCTTGTCAGCTATAGTAAAGCTTATGTTTTAAACTCGGTAGTTAAGAAAACTGTTCACACGTGGAAAAAAGCAGCAGAAGAAGTGGGACCAGAGGTCCCCTTGTTTTCATTGATTTTCTATACGTTTAAAACCATCAAACCTGAGAAATTCTTAACTCTGGCTTACCAGTACTAGGTTGTGAAGACTGACATACAAGCTTGAGTTCTCTTACATGGTTGATGCTGTTCACTGGATGGCCAGAAAAGTTACCACCCTTGGTGGGGAGCAGGTGGGGACTGGCCGAGCAGGCTCCCTGCCGCTGGTCACCCGCTGCTTCCCACCCGTGCCTCCTCCCACTGCAGCTTCCCGGGGCGGACCAGGATTGCTCCCCACTGCTGCTGCAGGAGGAAGCGTGTCAGGTAACCTTGTGGCTAAAATGAGCTTTGAATCGGTGAAAAAAAATCCTACTTTCTCACTTGTAAGTAGAATAGATTTGCCTTCCAGCATTACAATACACAGAATATGAATATTAAAGTTGCTGTTTCGCTGACTGTACAGGCTCAGCTTGCCAGGCCCTGGGCATTTTGTTTCCAGCAGGTGGATGACATGTGCCCCTGTGTGCAGGACTATGATTTCCTCCCAATGCCCTTTTGTGCCGTCATTTTTGCAAAATGTTTATTTAGAGGAAAACTGAAGAGGGTGCATAAGCAAACACCACAAGGCCAGAGCCCTCAAATGATTTCAAAGGAGAAAATTAAAGTCCTTGCTTTAGGATAAGAAGAAATCAGCAAGGGCATTAAAATATAGACTGCAAAACGCAAATTTTGAAGGCGACCAGGAAAAGAAGATCAGTAAAAAATGAAAGGTGTATATTTGTGAGTCAAATTAATGTATGAATGTGTAAAGCATGCCAACCTGACACAGCGATGAACGTATATCCTTCTCTAAAACTACACCTAGCTCATCTCTTCACCCTAAAGGGCCGTGCATTGAGTGCTGATACACAAGAAGTCCACCGTGTGTGTGGGCTCACCCTGAGAAGTACAACTGTAACTCCCTGTGAATAATTGTCAACACACGGAAAAGGAACAATTTAAGCATAATTTAATCAGAGCCACCATTGCTCCCTCCGTACACCTGGCACAGTTACCCAGAAGGATCTTAGCCAGCTCATCTGCGCCTTGGATAGCATGGTGAGAAACTTAGGAGTTCAAAACCAATACAGAGCCACGATGATACAGACTAATGGGAAAGCTGTGGTTTATGTGCAAAGGAAACAAGTTTCAGGGTAGAGGAAAATAATATTAATGCTCACACCTGCTGCAGTTTCCTAAGAGTGTTCATCACATTGCCTTCCTAAAACGCATGTCTATCTCCTTTCAATAAACTCGAGTTCTCTGCCACAGTGAATTGAAGCCAAATTAGAAGCTGGGGCTCCATGGAAATGTTTTTGAGAAGTCTGCAGGTGGGAGGCATTTTCATTGTTCTGTAGTATGATGTTGATGGGAATTCTCCTTTTCCTCCTTCTGTTTTTTTACCTTCTTTGTCTGGCACTCCGGTAATTTCATTAGTCTCTCTCTTAGTAAATTATCCCAGGTGGCAAAGTATCAGCCAAAAGGCAAAAATAGCTGTCATCCATAGCACTACAGGGTCAGATTTTTTCCCTTCTGAGTGACTCTGCACTGTCACTGTGCAGACTTTTCCTGGTTAAGCATGTAGAAATGCATAATTTATTTGAGTTAATTCTGGAAATTGAGGACAGAGCTACAGGCACTGAAGATGCAGAATGCAGCTGCATTTTGAGTCTTCACTCTGTAGGTCTCTGTTTGCAGTAAATGTACTGGGGAAGGAATCAAAGAGGTGAAGGAAAAGCTAATTTTTAAGCTGTTCTCTGTATCAGCTTGCTGGGGTAAATTAGAAGAGCCTTAGGGTTATCAAACTCACATTTCTGTAAGAAAAGCCCATTGTTCACGGAAGATGGTTCAAGAAAATGTATATAGAATGGCCGTTATGACTTTAAGCAGCAAATTATACCTGCAGTGGACAACATTTGTCAGCCTTAAAAAGTCACCAGTCTCTCAGCTTCCTTTTCTTGGAAACTGCCATGGGCATGAGAGGGAAGGGCTGGGCTGAGGGTCGGGAGGACAGAGAAGCTCAGCTGGGTGCTGCTTGCTGGCAGAAACCCTACTGTGCATCCACCGAGGCCACAAACAGGCTGTGTACGAGCCTGCTCCCCAGTTTTTTAGTGGCTGTTGCTCCCCTCCAGCAGGCAGGTTTCCCTCCTGCAGTCACCAAGGTGTGGGGCTGGTGCAGGTTTATCCCCATGGGGCCAGGGTGCAGTCAGACACACACCTCTTCTTGGAAGATGCTCAGGCAAAGCCTGCACCTAGGTGTAACCCTGATCTTTCAATATCTGACCCATGCAGCTTTTCGTACACCCTGCACCATGGTGGCTCTCAGAAAGAGAGGGGGAAAAAGTAGCAAAGAGCCCATCCCAGCATTTTTCTAGCTCTTTTTCTTCATGTGTGTAGCCAACAAGGTCAGTTGAGGAGAAGGGCATCCAACTCAGCTGGACCCACCTTCTGGAGAGGCCGCTATCATTATTTCACTGCATTTTCAGAAAGAAATTTTACAAATACCTTTCCAACTGATTGCAAGAAACTCTGTGCTGTCCTCAAATACCAGCTCTCTTCTGCACTCAGGGACTCTCAAAGTGCCTTCCTTTTCCTTATTTCTGCACTTTGATTTCTCCAGATACGCCTCATCTGATAATTAGGGAAGTGCCTTTATTTCTTTTTAGCGGTCAGCAACTCTGACTGTTCTCCAGTCAAATCTTCCCTTTCATACACCTGCAAGCCCAGGAAGTTCTGCGCTTGTATCCAGCACTTGATTTCCACTTTTGTTTGTGAGGAAAATACCTGTAGCCGGAGGTTTTACTGAGGAATCAAAAATCCAGAACTACATGCTGTCCAGTCTCACTGGCAATCAATTGCTCATTAATATCAGCAAACAGTTACTCATTAAAATCATCGCATGTGTCACTGATTTGATCACCTTCAATATCCCAGCTTGTCCTTGATTCTGGTGTCATCTGAGAATGGTGATCGGCTGAGGTCCATAGCACTGCCAAGGCTCCTTTCTAGGAAGAAGCGTTGGCTTCAGAGGGAGAATAGAAGCTGTAATGGCCCATGAATATTCCAGTATCTCTATCTGCATTATTTTCTCTTCAAAGTTGACAAAGATAGGGTCATTTTATCCTCAGTCTTCCAGTCTACTTTCTTAAAACCAAAAGTTTTCACTGATTTTGTGTGGTTTTATATGTCCTGAGAGATGAAGCTGTCCTTCTCATTACTTCCTACATAATGGTGAGCCCTTCTTCAATGACATTGATTTCTTTCAGAAAGAAAGTCCCAGATTATTCTAACATGTGCTACATCTTCTTAGCATGCCAGCATATATTTTCTCAGTCCTCCTCACACACGGTGAGCCCATGGTCCAGCAAGCCCTGCAATAGTTAAGACACACAGCCCATTTGTTTGGAACATTCGGTGTCTTTACACTGACCAAACACCATTTATCAGATGAGTTGACTCAGCAGATGACCTTCCATGTAAACCCACAGCAATGCTGGATTCAGAGTAAAATATCTTAAAATGTCCTATGTCACTCAAAAGCTTGCCTTCTTCAGCTGTGAGGTTATACTGGGAGGGGGGAGAGCTGCACATATCTTTGGCTTTGTAACTGAGAGGCGTTTTCTGCATCCCTGGGAGGAGTTCTGGACTCCTGGAGTTCCTCTCAGGGTCTCTGGCTTCAACACACCCCATTGAGGGGTCTCCATTATTCCTCAGATTTTCAAGGCTACATTTTTCCAAATTCTGTGTAACTTTGGAAAATGGCAGGAGAGATTTTCTATTGTGCATTAATTAGTGGGGTGACAGTGCAGTGTTAATTAGCAGAGGGTACTTACATATGCAGCCTCTATACTCTGGAGGCATTGTCTGAATCACACAGACATCCCTGTAGCAGAGTTTATATTTTTCTATTGAATGGAAGTAAATCTTCTCCTCCGAAATAGCTGTTTCTCAGCCGAGCACAGACACACTCTTTTGATGAGCTGCAAGCTGCTAGATATTCAGAGAGGTACCAAGCCCTGCATCACAGTTTTTCTTCACGGAGCATTTTTAACTGCTTCTTCTCAATCAAAACTGTCAAAATGATGTTGTAGAGCCCACAGTCAACGCAAAGAGAGTGTGTGGGGCTTCTTTACTACAGTGTCATTGAACAGAAAGATCAATTTCTGTTTTGGCAGCCAGTTTAGCTCTGAGTGAAGCCAGTGGAAAAGTGTCAGTGCTTTCGGTGTGGATTGGATCAGGCCTGAGGTGAGCTCTCTACATCTCATTATGCAGTTCATTTAAGCAACAGGCCTGGAGTAGCTTTTTATGGCTCTTTCACCAACTTTATACCACCGATAGAGGTTAGGAAGCTAAAAATCTCCATTTTGATTTCTCAATATATTGCCTGGCTATTCTCAGAATACTGATCACAAAGAGAGGGCAATACGTCTCTTCCAGAGCTATAGGGAGCTTAACTGTAAGGAATCATCTATTCTGTATTGTACTCGATGCCACCAGATTTTTTAGGTGACTTTGGACAGAACCGTATTTTCTTCCCATATAAATGATTGAAAATGTTTGTGAGCCTGGATCCTTGTCCTAAATCAAGATGTTACAGGTGCTTTACCTGACGTTTCTTCACACTGTTCCATCTACTCCCCATCACCTTAACCTGGAATGACTGTTAATTGACAAAGTAGAATTGTCCACTCCTAAAGTCTGGGTACTTCATTAGTGCAGCCCAGAGCTCTAATGTTTCTACAGAGAACACTGTAAATCAGAGGTCTTGAGAGAGGCAGAAGGCAGGAGACAGACAGGTGGCAGCTTTCAACAAGGCTAAGATGCATGAAGACAAAGTTAAAAGGTCAGAATTGTTTCTCTTATAGAAAAAAACAAGGAGAATTTGCAACTGAGGTATATAATATCTTGTTGTATAGTGAAGGTCAAAAAAGAGTACTCGATTGCGTACAAGGGACCAAAAGCCAGCAGAGTATTCTTTTGAAAGAAGAATGTTTTATATAATGTATCATTAGCTTGTAGAACTCATTGCCACAGATAATATCAGACTTCTATGACTCACAATAGCAATATCCAGCTACAGTAGATAGACTTTAATTGCAAACAGGAGATGTAACGTATCTTTACCCCTTATTGATTTGGAGGTGAATGGAAGGAGCAGATGAAGGGAAGTGAAACACACTCTGCATGTTGGTGGCAAGACGTTATCCTCTGTCCTAAACCGAAAAGGAGGAGCTGACTATTCTTCTACCTTGAAGCTAAGATTTAGTATCTTAAAGTACAGAGATTCAGGGAAGTTTTCAAACCACAATTTTCAAGCCTGAAGAGCCAGTTTCGACAGTGCTCATAGAGGAAAGCATAAAGAGAGGCTCAGAATAGGACAGTCTGTCAGTGTGTAGCATGATTTAGCAAATACATACACAGCAAGACAAAATGGAGTTGGCAAAAACTGCACTTGGAGGAAAAACTGAATCCTTGCCTGTACAGATGAAATAACTGTATGAGAGTGTAAATTCCCCGGACCAGTGCTCACAACAAGCCTAATACAGAGCCCTAGGCTGGCAGTCAGTGGCGATGTGTTTGTGTTTGCAAGGTATGATGGGCTTAATTTTCAGAGAAGCTATCTTCAGATGGACATGCCATTGGACTCAGGAAGTCTCCTAAAAACCACAGTGGTAACTTTTATTCCAAGATACTCTACACCTCAGCTCATGGCTGGAGATAGTAGATTCTGCGTTGAATTTCTGTAATTAGCGGGCGACAGGGACACTGCTTGCTTCCTGACCTTAGGTCCCTATTGACTGTGAAAGATAACATGAACGTCTCACTGTACCAAAATGGTATTCATCCTTCATGCTTTCCAGAGAGTAATTGTCAACTTCCATGGGCTCATGAGTAGCTCACCCACTTTCACCCTATGTAATTAATTCAAAAGGATCAAGAGTTGTTTAAGAGCGGTTAGGACTATTAGCTCCTATCCTGTTAAGAGAAAATTCAATGACACTTCCTAATTTTTGACAGTAATTGTGATTTCTATATTAAAAAAAGGAATCATTGCCACTATCAGTAGTCCAAGGCTGGAAACCAACACAAAAACAGAGAAGTTCCTGGGATGCGATGGATGTTTCAGTCTGCAGGGTTTCTGAAGGACTGTCTTCAAAGTGAAAAACAATGATGTGCAGAGTTGCAGATGGTTGAACTGCCCAGGATGGGCAGGGAAATCCACTTCAGTGTCTGCTGATTTCTCAGCCCTTCTCCACATCCAGCACCTTCCCCTCTCTCCTTTCAGTCACACAAAGTCCCCAAGTTCGGAGTCAGGAGAGCCCTTGGGATGGTGGGGAGGACACAACCCAGGCAGCCAGTGGAAATCCACACACTTGACTCAGATGCCATGTAAGCATGGGCAGTAAAATCAGAATGATGCCAGCACTGGCTTTTCAGGCTCAAAAGTGCCATCAGGCCATGTCCTGATGCTTGGCCTTCGGCCTCCCGCACATGCCTCCGCTAGTGGCATGGAGCCCTTGATGGCGCACTGCGCAGAATTAGGCAGTAACAGATCTGCTCTCATACAATTTTCTTTCCCCCATACAGTGGAGACAGAAAGAGATTGGGCCTCTGGGTAATAATTTTCATCCTTTTCCCGTTCCTTCTCATACAAAGCAAACAAACAAGTTATTGCAGAATTCTGCAGTGAAATATGATTAGTGCCTCCTTCAGAGGCCGTTGGCAAAAAAGAGAGAAGGAGTATATTGAAGGATAAGGGAAAGGCAAAACACAAGCAAGGAGGTTTGCAGGCAGGTAATTGTAAATAAAACCCACCGTATGGTCTTGAAAATCCCAGAGGAGAAAGAGAAAGAGGCTATATATACCTTAGCCCATAAATTACCATATACCAGTCCAACCCATATGACTTGACTACAGAGAGAAATTTTAACAGCTTAAGTCTTCAGCTGTGCCACCATCCTTCCAGTCATGTCTTCTCAAAGCACAGCTCGGAGGAGCTGCACTTCATCACAAGAAAAAGAATTGCCAGTCCCTTACCACAGGTGATTGTGATGGCAGAATAGCTTAGCTTTCATTTGTGTATGCATTTTTGAACTTTATTTGAAACACTGCAAACCATAAACGAACTTTTAAAATATCGTTCACAGCTGTAACTTTACGTTGCAGTACAGGTCTCCTGGTATAAAATAATGCAAGATTGTGTGCTTGCCATATTTTAAAAGGGCACACAATAGATATAAATCCGTGCAATTATCAGCTACTTATTCTTCAGCATTTGAAAAGGAGAAATCAATTTGATGAATGCAACACAAGAGTCGGAAGACTTTATTGTAAGAATGACATTTCTCATTTTTCATGTTCAAAAGCATTGTTTTGTTTTTAGTCAAAGCTAGATATATATTAATTTTTTCTTATTAATAAATTAAAAAGGTGCACCATGCCATAAAATATCCAATAGTTAAAAGTAAACATGGGAACATCTAGAAAATTAAGCATTGAATCACTGGTAATACAAATGGCCAGAAATTTTTGTTCAGTATTTTTTGACATGAAATGCCAACAGATTAAATTATAAAACCTTTTGAGGAAAACTTTTGGCTTGAAATGGTTTTGGCTTGAAATGAAAAGAAAATATATATTTCCAGTTCAAATTGACTTTGCCTTAAAATGTAATTGTAGTAGGGGAAAAAATCCCACCAAAATCTAATTGGTAAGACTTGAAACAAAACTGTCATTTGGCCTTATCATCTGGAAACAAAAAGCAAGAAGTTACAACTATTTTTAACATTTCCATTTTTCCATTATGATTCGGCATGAGAAGTTCTTGTGCTTCCAGAGGATAAACAAAAATCTATGTACGTGGGCAGCCCATAAAGTTTTGCAACTATTGAACGTAAACGGATTTTGAAGAAATGTTGCAAACCGAACTCAAGAATCTGATGAAGCACAGAAGGCATTGGCTTTAGGTTATTAAAGAAGAGATAATGAAATCCTGGTCCAAATGAATTGATTTTTAATGGGAATTTAATTGGACCAGAGGGAGTACACCCAAATGCTAACTTTAGCCTAGGGAGATAGATTAGACTTCCTATGTTTCCTCTTCAGTTGGTTGGGAACGATAAGATCCTGCATTCAATCATCCCCTACAAGAGCTTAGCTGTAGCCTTTCTCCCTCCATTAACTCTAACGAGGCTGGGAAGGCTGTCCTCTGTCAGCAGATACCAGCCCCCCTTGTACTCCTCATGCCGAGGGCCGGTTATGAAGGAACACGTGCCTACTGACTTCATGTGTGGCTCTCCACGTACAGCTAAAGCTAAAGATCACTTGTAGAATTAAACCTGGGCTTCCTGCCGATGGCAGTTCTCTTAGCCTGACTGCATGTTGGCCCTGACATTTTCCTTGAACAGAGAAAGCTGACTCTCTCTGGGAAACTATGCTTTATTGTGCTTGTGAACCCCAAAAATGCCTTTTGCAAAAATAGCTGAACTCGGCACTATGAGCAGAAAAGGCTGATGGGTGCATCTACTTTAGCAATCTGCTCTTCATTAATAAGACCAGATCAGTAGCTAAAAGCAGTTGGTGCTGTGGCTCCTCACATCTCCAGGACATTTGATTAAGGGGTGTTTATTCAGATTAGATCAGATCTGATCTGCCTACATGCTGTGTGTCTTACTAACCTAAAAGAGGAGGGATGTTGATACTTGGGGGTAAAATCCATCGTGTTCCATAGAAGACAACTTTGAAGGGATCTCCAGTCTGAGCATAATTTCTTTCAAGCATACACTTCCTCCTAAGTAGAGGGAAATTGTTAAGATATGTCTGTGCAACCGTTTCTTAAGTAAGGTTCAGGCCAGCTGCAACATATTGCTGGGCACTTCTTGCACTGGAGGAGCTGCACGGCTATTAACATGACAGAATTGTTTAACACCTGGTGTTAAAAATTAATAAATAAGTTGTCTGTCAGGGAGTGCAGGCAGGAAGACAAATATTAAGTTCTTCTAAACCACATTATGTCAGGCACAGACGCTGTCACAGTTCTGTTGCAAAAAGACACAGACTAAACTGCACTCGCTTCCTTCCCTGCCCTGACAGTTCAGCTGCCTTCCAACCACAGCGAGCTCTTGGATGTGGTCACCTACAATAATGAGATGCCCTGCAACCTTCAAACCTTTACAAAGTTTTTCAAGCCACCTCCTAGCTCCTTGGGAAAGCCCAGTCCATCTGCATAAGCATGGAATTAAAGCATGAACATAACCCCAAAATGATGAATACAGAAATCTTTTGTAAGCTGCTTGGAAGCTTCAAGCTTCAAATCAAATTGAAGAGGACAGCTTTTCCTACAGTGGGGTTTTCATCCGAAGGGTAGAGTAACACAATTTATCTTTCAGGAAACGTACAACCCGAGACAACAAAGTATAATGAAGAAAGATCTGTGGCAGGACTAATTCTGTGTGAATGAAGATAAATTTCTCTGATAGTCCTGGCTAAACAGGGAAACAACTCTGGGATTTCAGACACAGTCCCGGATGTCCCCAACAACACCCATACAAAAGCCAAGACCTTATATCAAGTTTTAGCCATACTCCTTCTAGATGGTTTAAATTCTTAAAAACGCACACATGTACAATGTCATCTACACAATGATAAAAAGAATAACCTCAGCCTTTTTTTAAGTAAGCCACTGAGGCAGAACTGCTCCTAATGTCTTTCTAGGCCCTTTCTGGACCTCCTACCATGACAAAGCGACTCCCAAGGGCAACCTATTCCCACGTGGTCTTTCTGCAGCTGGAGTGTGCCAGTGGTGCTGCCACACTGATGGTGACACTCTGACACAAGCTGCTCAAGGATGAGGCTCATAGAATCATAGAATAGAATCATAGAATCTTCATGGTTGGAAAGGACCTTTGAGATCATCGAGTCCAACCATACACACACAAAAAAACCCAAACCCCGACAATCTCTGCCACTAGAGCATGCCCTGAAGTGCCACGTCTAGACGTTTCTTAAACACCTCTAGGGATGGTGACTCAACCACCTCCCTGGGCAGGCTGTTCCAGCTCCTGACCACTCTTTCAGTAAAGTAATTCTTCCTAATATCTAATCTAACCCTCCCCTGCCGCAACTTCAGACCATTTCCTCTGGTCCTGTCATTATTCACCTGGGAGAAGAGGCCAACACCCACCTCTCTACAACATCCTTTACTGCAGGAAAGGTCCAAAGGTGCAAGTTCGTGGTGTAAGTGAGAGGGTATCAGCCCTGATGTTGGTAGACCTGGACCACCTCAGATGTGGAGGCTGTCAGACCAAATGGAGCAGCCCCCAGAGAGGCGCCACAGGGATTAGAAACTCTTGGGGCGCATTCCCTGGTGTAGCCAGGCTCCCCAGCACTGCTGGATGACATGGGCAGTGATCTGAGCCCCCAAGGGGACATCGGCATCATTCTCATCAGGAAATTGGCCAAGCCACCCCAGCAACCCCACTTTAGCCTCCAGAGGAAGATGTTTCAGAAACAAGAGTAAGAAATCACAGGGCAGCACGTCCCACTCCTAACCCTGAGAAGCTATTCCTAATCTATTCTTTGCGATTCAGATGTTGATATGTTCAAAGGCATGAACACTAGCTATTGTAAGTCTGGAGAGCCTTGTTACCAGACAGAAATCCTGCCCTTTTGCAATCCCACTGAGTGCCTGACCTCCCTGGTGCCTCGCAGCAGAGAGTTCCATGGTTTAATTATCTCCTATGTGAAAAGGGTTTTATTTGATCAGTCTGGAAATTGCTGCTTTTCAATTTACTTGAATATTTTCAGCCACTAGTGTTACACCAGACAGGATTTAATGTATCTTTGTCATACTCTCCTTCATTGGTTTCCTTTCCAATGTGAACTGTCCTAGCACAACCTTTTTCATATGAAAGGTTTTTCATGCCCCCAATCATTTTCTTTGCCCTTCTATGAACCTCTTATAGTTTTCTTTAAGATAGAGCAGCTGTTACTGTACATACATTTGAAGTCAGGCTGCATTATTTTTCTTATTATTCTCTTTGTATTCCTCATCCACCATGTAGCGTTTGGTTTGTTTTTCTGGGCCTCAGTGGCGTAGTGAGCAGCATGTCGGGTGCA
The DNA here is from genome assembly GCF_964199755.1 of Larus michahellis. Taxonomy (NCBI): domain Eukaryota; kingdom Metazoa; phylum Chordata; class Aves; order Charadriiformes; family Laridae; genus Larus; species Larus michahellis. The sequence goes on from NC_133896.1 coordinate 127,900,352, forward strand.
AGCTCCCACCCGTTAACTGTCCACGGCTCATTTAAAATCCTATGAATTGTGTAGATAGTTTAAAAAAAAGAGCATCTGTGTTATCACGGCATTATAAATCTCCCATTTGATACCAATGGCTGGACCAAATCTTTTAGCAATTCCCAAGTGCACTTTGCCATTCTGGGTTAATTTGTTTCTGTAGCCCAGCACTGTTGAGATGTGTAAACTCTTCCAGGTGTAGAACAGACTGAAAGGGAGGCATACGGATGGAAAGGGGGGCTACTTAATGCAAAGGTTACCTTATAAATTAATGATAGCTTCCCACAGCATAGATAAGTTCGGGCAGTGTTGGTGTACTCAGGTACATCTGCATGGACGTGGGTCAACAAGCAGAGCTGTCCCCACTGAACAACTCACAAACTTAAAAAAAAACAAAAACAAACCAACACAGAACAGATTTTAAATCCCATGAGTTGCTTAAAAAGCTAAAGCATTCACTATATGTATTGTCCCAGTCCCACCTGTTGTTCCCCCGGTGCTGTGTTTGTCCCAGCTGAGTTATACCCCCTGGAATGAGAGCCAAGGGGTAAAGAGGTAGGCTGCTGAAGAAATCTAGGAGACTGAATTTAGAATCCTGCCCATGGCCATAGAAATTGAGTCCAGAGCCCATGACTTCGTGTTCTGGACACTAACCCCTCCCAAGTGGCACTGACATATTTTATACGAAGACGTGAATGAAACAAACGTGTTGCCAATGTGATCTGAGCTGGGAGAGTATGAGACGGAATGAAAAACATAGGTTGGATATTTTTGTACTAGTCCAAACAATATCCATCTGGGAGGACGAGCGAGGGTTTTTTCCAACAACTCGTCTCCTGAAGAACTAGTTTGAATCTCAGATAGCTGATCTATGAGAACAGAGCTATTTATAACTCAGTCATAAATGAGGTTGAAATCTGTATCTGCTACCAGGTTAGTCTATAAGCCAAGTACTAACAGCATCACCACGTTCCACAAATGAAGCAATCTGGTTTTGCTTTAAATTACCTCTATTCCGGGGTTAACAATCAGATCATCAATGGAATGTTAGGTAGAATTTTCCTTCAAGCCAAGAGAAAAGCAGCGTGCAGAAATGCAGGGAGACTTTGGGTAAATATCTCTGCTGTCGGCAGCTCAGGGGAAGGACCCCGGCTTTGCAGCTGTCAACCGAATGTCAGCGCTTTACAAATCACAATAACGGGTGGAAACACAGAGGGATGGTTGCAGTGGTGAAAGGAGAAGGCACAAGTGTCCTTTGTTCGCAAGTGGTCCTGATAACAGTCTTCTGCCCTTTCCGCTCAAGCCATAGGAGAAAGGAAAGGGGCTGTCCATCTGTCAGACATCTTGTTGGCCGTTCTTTGGCATGATTCTCTCTTTTTTTTTTCCCTTCATTTTCTTTCCTCAAACAGCTATGATGGTTTGTATCTGCAAATAGTAATCTCTTGGCAGCTGGTAATAAGCTGGGCTGGAACTTTACAGTGCCAGCAAGAGGAAAAAAAAGGAAAAATAGGAAGATCTATGCATCCCAAGTACTATAAAATGGTGCTCTGCGCTCACACAAAGCCACATACCATATCCCCAAATTGAGGACGCTCACCAGAGGAGGAAGCTTGCTCTGCTGAGGAGGGAGACTCAAAGTTCAGGAAGTCACTTGGGAGTAAAAATGAACTAACAATTGCACAAAGCAGACTAACTTGCAGCATCTTTTCCATCCTTCTGTCTGTAACAAAGGGTGGAGCCCATTGCATCCTCCTTTGGCCACCCTCGTAGGGGAAATACAGTGGCCCAAACATCCTAGTGCTGAGCCATATGCAGTCCTTGCCTGGCTGTGCAGGGGCAGAGAGGCTCTGAAAAGGAGGCAGTCCAGGTAAACTGGTGTCTCGCCATCACTGCTGCTAGTGCTGGGATTCAGCCAGTGGCCTGAGGAAAGGAGCAGAACGGATTTTCGGAGCTACGTTTACTTCCTTATCCCTTCACGCTTTATTGTTTTACTGTGTCTGGGTTGTCTGGCAGGGACAAAACTGGAACTGCCAGCAACATGTACTGGTGTACATACATCCAGTGTATGTACACCACCTCTGTAAGGCAGGCTGCAGGAGACCAGAGGCTGTGGTCACTTTGGCCTTTCCCTTGCAGGCCCAGGCTGAGTTCAGGCACCACAAGTCCCACCAGCTCTTGCAGCAGGAGACACCATGATGGTCAATAGGTGTCCTAGCTTTTCTGGGACAGCCCCAGGGCTTAAGTCCCCTGACGGTGCATCACAAAGAAATTTTCCGAGATGTTATTTTGTCCCAGAGTTTAGAAACAATATTACAGAACATCTAATAGTCCGGTGTATATTGCACTGGACAGGCGGCATTTCCCAGTCTTCCCCACTGAAGCTACAGCCTCCCTAAGGAATGTGCTGTGTAGAGGAAAGAGATTGGGAAGTAGGGGCCACAGACTTGAGATCTGAATATTTCTGTCATGTAACCTGTTGTGGGAAGCAGAAAGAAACACCCTGTCATGATTTCACATGGGGAACATGTCTTCTGAGGCCTTTCCCCCTGCACACATCTCATCATTCCCCATGTAGGGTCCTTTTAGGAGGGATCCCAGAGCATCTTATCTACCCCAAATCAGTTCTGTAATGAAGGGCATTTGAAAAGGGGTGCAAGACATCAGGTCACCATTTCTCCATGCCTGGTATGAAGTTCTGGGTCTACCCACACTATGGAGAAGTGCACCCTTGTGGGATCTCCAAAATGCAGCTCAAAATGATGTTCCCCATACTTCCACAGCCTCACTACTCACAGGCATATCAGCTGAACCATCTCAGAAGCATCTATGGGGCTTTTCCTGCAGGTAAACCCTGGGTGTGGCTCTAAATCCATCCTGGAGGCCACTTCTGCACAGCACTGCAGACCTGCCAATCTGGACCTTAGAGTCTGGAAGACCCTAACCAGTGTTACAGGGCCAGGTGAATCTGACGCTGAGGTACTCCCATTTTCAGGAACATAAATTTACACTAAAAGCCAAAGAAAACTTTCAGAGCCCAGAATAGCAGTTTAATTTTCCACCTCATTTCTGCCCACTGTCTGAGCATAACTCAGGATCCTCCCATAACCTGTTTATACTTACTTGCAGTAGCAAGGTTTTTACTTCACTTGCCGTAGCAATGCTTACAATGCTGTTGCAGCATATTTGGGAGGGTCTCCTCAAAGCTGCATCCCTCTGGTTGCCAGATGCTCAACTGCACAATGCTTAGACTCAGAATGGTTTCCTGCTGTCCTCTTTGGCTCACAAGTAGTTCTCTGTTGTGATCTGTGACTGAAGGTTGGATGCAGCAAAGATGGGCACTGTTGCTTGTTTAGATTGAGTCTGACACGGGTTTTTATTTCCTTCCAGCCCTTCATAGCTTTTATCATTTACACTCCTACATTTTATTATCCAAGTTGAACTGCTTTAAGTTCAATCATGAAGTACCACCTCTCTGATGGTTTTCAGTGCAGGGTTGCCCCTGCGAGCGTGTTCTGTTGGCCTTTCATGTTGTAAAACAGTTGTGTGCAATGATATTAGGGCACAAAGAGCCCTGATGGATAACTGGTTGTTAGTTCGAGTTTTCCCAGCTAATTTAGTTCCTCCAGCAACATGAGGAAAAATACTTTGAAAGAATGTACTCCAAACAACCACTGTCCCCTGTTGGCTTTCTTCAGTGCTGCAGAGGCATTTATTACCCTTTCCTAGAACAAAATATGGTGTTAAATATAAAAGCAATGGTTCAAACAGCCATAAAATGTATTGGGGCATACTATGGATTCAATTGATTTCAAAGCTTAGATTTAGGGAAAATTTATAGTTAGGGACTTTATTTTTCCAAGAGCTTGGCTTAGTTATTTAATATTGATTTTAGGATTATGATAAAATACATTTCTATTGATTTTTGTGAGGAAAAATTCATCACTGCAAGAATTTCTGGCTCTATATATTGGGTGGGTGAAGATGCGCGCAGCTCTTTCTGGCTCGGGTCTTTGCCCACTGCAGTTATGAAGTACCAGAGGAGGGTGGAATATGGGAGAGTGGAGCAGAACCACTGAACTCACACCCTTCCATGTCTCAAGACAGAGCAAAGTCACCCAGGAGAAAAAGCAGAGACCATTCTGGTAGGGTGTGGATTTTGTTAATAAAATGTTGTTGATTGGTCTCCTTTATAGCAAAACAGAGAATTAATAACCTTTGTATGTCTTTCCTTTGGTCAACTTGCCAGTCTATTTAGCAAATACATAATTCTGCCTTAAAATATACGCTGTTAAAAGGTTAAAAATAGTCTTATAAAAGAGGTGTCACTTAATCAAGTTCCTCTGGGCTAGACTGTAATACTTTGAGTATCACAGTTGTTACTTAATATAAATTAGGACAGCAAGTTTCTGTATTTCCATTTTTTATAATACCTCTTACAGGATGCCAATTACATCTGGATTCATATTAGGTATATTAGGTAACACCTGGTTATGGAAATAATTCTCATTTAATCAATAGACTGGCAAAGGCTACTCAACATGAGTAAAAAAATCATTTTTCTTTCCAGACCAAAATGAGTGTAAAGTGAGTTAAACAGAGAGTACAATTCAGCAGTGTCAGAATAAGCTAAGTTAGGAGGATATTCTGACTTTCAAAGCCAAATACATCGATGCAGAGTCAAGATTACTTCAAAAAGCTGAAACATCCAAGGGGTGGAAATGCTCAGATGATGCATTCCAGCAGCTTCATCCCTGCTCTGCACTATGTTAATGGGCATATAGGAAAAGATAAACTATAGAGTCATGCAGGTCTTGAGCATATTGTGGTACTACATCATGCTTTTTGTCCATTCATTCCTTAAGGAAAAGATTCAACCAGAATGCACTATAAACCTATAAACCTGGCCTAACGAGCTGATTTATCCGAGTCTGTAGCTGCTTTACTTCATCTGAGGACAAAAAAATTTAAACATGCTGATGTTTCTACTCCTAGCTGTCTTTACAGAAGAAGGACTGAGTGGACACTGCTCACATTAAATTCACCTGTTGCCTTTGAAGACTGCAGTCACAGCATTATTTCCCACTGTATTTGTAAGCTGGAAAATAAAATCAAGGTATCACCTTGTGACATGTTGGCTTGGATATATGTTTACTGCAGCACTTTTCTGCGTGTAATATATTAGACTTGCTCATATATACCATCATTCCCTGTGGTAAGTGAGTTAATGAAACTGTTTCATTAGCTTATGAAGTACAAGTCAAAGTTTTGGGGACTTTGCTTCTCTGCCTTACAGGCTATATGTGGCTATTTGACAACTAGAGCAAGTGTACGCACAATATCAGAACACTGATCATTAGCACTGGCAGGTCCTCAAAAGGCTTGTTTAAAATTACCTACTGTTCAGTGCTTTGAAGTAAATATCACTGTTACTTATATTGATTTCAGATGTCATAGAAATCTAGACTATGACTCTTTAAGATCTGAAGGTTAAACTTTATGCCAATGCCTAGAAATCTTGATAGCAGTAGCACAAGCGTGAGCAGAATGAGTTAAGACCATCAGGGAGGGACTGCTGAGCAAATCAGCAAGGAAGGGAGGCTCCAAGGGCACTCAGCACTCGGATGAGAAAAGGCTTAAAGAAGCACTACTCTGCCACAGCGGTAATTCACTTAAAAGGCTTGTTAGTAATCAAAAAGCAGGACTATCCACAAAGCTGAGCAAATCGTAAAGCTCTACTAGCGTCTCCCAGCAAAGCCTGATCCAAAGCCTGTTGTAGTTGAGGAAGGAGTCTGACCAACCTTCGTGAGCTCTGGCTGACGTTGCAAATGATTTAAGGACTCCACAACATTAACTGCTAGCAGAAGACATCGGTCTGTTAAAGGCTGTCCTCACAAACCCAGAAAATACCAACCAATCTACAAGTAGCTAATATCAGCATATCCTCAAAAATCCAATTAGTGGCTGCAACCTTGAATTTTATCCTTGTCCAAAAATACATCTTGTTCCTTTTCACAGTGGGTTTGCACTCTACCCCCTCCCCAACACACACGCTTCAGTAGCTGACTTTTCCCATCCATGCCAAATTGCAGATTCTTTTCTGTGAAGTAATTTTGTCTGAATTGCCTGTGCACCCACCCATCCCATCCCAATTTTAGTCCATGGCATCTTGTTTTCAAATTAGTTGCTATCTTAAACAGCTTACTGCCTTCAATCTGTTCGTCTCAGGATTTCATTTACCTCTCTGACAATCTCCCATTTTACCTCATTTCTTCCTCAGGCTGCAGAGGCCAGCACAGGCTAATCCCTCCTCATAACTCAAAGTCCAAGCCTCTAGAGTATTTAAGATTTTCCTTCATAACACCTTTTCAATTTCAAACCTCTAAGCAATTTTACTAGTGCCCAGAATAGTATATAATATTAATATTTCTCAAGTTTTAGTACAGCAAAATAACCTTTACTTATTTATGGGTGTATAATACCACTCACATGGAAGTTTGGGGTGCTTCCTTCATAGCTGCAGCTCTTTAACTCCTGTCAAAGCATACACGGGTACCATTTTGCTACCTGCCGTTTCAGTAATAGACCTTCTTCTTGTCATTGCGTTGGGAAAAAACTAGCTCACTGAAGACTCCTTCCTGCAATCTCTTCTTCCTCCTGTTTTTCCCTTTTTATGTAGAAATGTCTATAGCTCCTTCCGGGATACCAAGGCAACCCTGCTTTGTCCTTTACAAGCACCAGAGACAATAAGTGCTGATTGCAAGTACGATATCCAGTTGAAATGAATCATGCATCCTACTCGTTTAGTTCTTTTATCTTCTTAGGTGAAAAATCAAAGTCCTCTCACGTATAATTCACAATGGATGAAATTCACTGCTGAGCAGAAGGCCAACCCAAAGTCTGTGCGATGCTGAATTGCCTTTAAAACTGTTTTGAAGGTTTCTGAAAGCTGAGGGAAATTAAATGTCTCTGTGCCAGCCTCCCTGCCCAGGGACGATTTTTTCACTCTTTGTGAACTGTCTAGGAGAAGAGTTTGATGTTCATTCGTGTGCTTATGGTTTGAAATTACTTGAAACATGGTTCATGCCTATGCGTTTCGTAGGTGCATTGCCTTATCAGTAGTGAAAATATGCAGAGATACCATTACGCAGCGGTTTATTTCCACAAAGGACTTGGTTATTGATTTACTCACAGATGGTTATCAGAGATAGTGGTTTAAGTTGTAAATGCTGCACTTTACTGTGGGAGCAATACACAGGTCAGTCTCTTATTTCTTTTTCCTCATAGGATGATTCCCAAATCTACTGTGAGTTTTAAAGCTGAATCCTCCTAGAAAGACGCACAGTGCAGAAATGTAAAGATTCTTGACATTATTGTTCTTCCTAACATTTTCTCAAGCAATTCACTTAGGTGGAAATTTGGAAAGTGAATAAAAAGGGCATTGACTCAATCCCATAACATTGATTCACATAAACCTGTATGAATGGGTTTTCACCAGCTTTTAGTTCAATCACATGTTTTGTATGAACAAATAGAGGATGCTTTGCACAGATGTAGTTCTGGGAATGCTAAAGGTTTACACATTTACACCCCATCCACTCCATGGGTGTTTGATTGTTAAGACGACAACTGCATAAACTTTTCAGTATCCTACCCAAGCTCATAAACTTCTCCTTCAGACAAAGAAATTCGTTATCTAGGAACAGTACTGGAAGGAGAAGATTTCAACTGTGTAGCCCAGGGTTGGGACTTTGCTGCTGGGACTGAGTACGCAGGACAGTACTGGCAGACAGCCCTGAAGCTGATGGTCACAGCGCAGGCCCCAAGAGGAAGGAAAGAGGTTCAGGGGATCAGCAACCTAATGGTTTTCTTGTTCTTTCCATGTAAACGCGTGGAGAATAGGCATTGTTCCACAGAATAACATAGCAGGATAAAATCTAAACGGGGACAACTTTGCAGTTTTCCTGCTCCCAGCTCCCTTATCAATGTTTGCTAACACCTCACATCCATAAACCTGAGCCATAAGGAGCACTATACAGTTTACATCATTATTATCTGTTAAGACAGCTTTCATAAATCAAGACAGACTTTAAAATTGCCCACATCCATTTAAAATACTGCAAGGTCTTCCACAGAAAACATTAAATATTTTTTTCTCCAGCATACCCAAAAAAGGATTTTTGTGTTGGGCTGGGGGTGGGGGGCTTCCCCTCAGGCTTTTTTCTCATTCTTCCCTCCTTATGAGCATTTTCTCGTGGCAGCAAGGCGTTGGGCCGGTCAACCTGTTTACTTACCAGACCGAGCAAGGACAGAGTCACGCGCTTTTGTGTTTGACTGAGAACCTTTCCCATGAAGGATGTATACATGGCTTTTCTGGCAGCAAGCAAATGAAGGGGTGAAGCCTTTGAGCCCTCGGGTCTGTTTAGGGCTGGGATGTAGCCGTGTGACCCTTGCCACTGAGGGAGAAACGCATTCCTAAAAGGAGGGGCAGCAATGTTAGTCCTGCCCTAGGCACAGAGGGCGGCAGCCTCAGCCCCGTTTTGCTCACTCCCCTAAAACTCTGTCCCTGTCCCGTGCACTGTGTGCACCCCTGAAACTTCAGCCCCTGGTTGTCTTGTCCAGACGCTGCTGCCTGTGATGCTGTTGAGGGGGACAGCAAGGCCAGAGCCACACCAGTGATTCCGAATTGCTCACAGCTGTGGGACTGTCACTGCTAACACTCAGTGGAAACAGGGAACCACAGGCGTTTATGTCCTGCAGGCAAGGCACCTATTCTGTGTTAAGTGAAGGATTTGGGCACTTCTGGCTGCCTTCATCTCAGAAAACCTTCCAGGCATTGAAACACAACACCTTGTCAAACTGAACTTCCTGGGCAGACCCTGGAGCGCTTTCGGACTATGCCAGCTAACATATGTACTCCTAAAGGGTCTCTCAGCGAGTTTTGGGAGCTCACACAGGTCAAGAGCTGCTCCCAGCGGTCAATTTGCTGGGAGCTGCTCTTTTTTATGAGTCTGAGAGGGTTTATCAGTATGTAGCAGGTCTGTCCCTACCGGTGAGGTTCAGCTGGCCTCAGAGGCTCTGCGGCTGTTCCCCCTGGCAGATGCTGGCCTCTGGATGCCACCTCTCCCGAAGCTGTGAGGCGGAGTTATCTCAACCCTGCTCATGCAATGAATGCTCCGCCACATTTCTTGGGTGGTACAAATGCTGAAGTGTGAAATAATATTTGCTTTTGTTGCCCCACACTTTCCAGCGCTGATGTGAATGAATCACTCATACAGTGGGTCTTTCAAGTAGTTTTTATGTGACTTTCTGGCACCAGCAAACAAGCATTTATGGAATAAGGCATTTCCTTTGGAATTAATACATGCTGCTGAGCATAGTTATCCTTACTCTTAGCCTTGTGACAGACGACTTGCTAACTTCTCCACCCGTTGCTCCATCAACCATGAAGACGCTCTTTACTGGAGTGAGCACTCCCTTTGGTTATTCACTTCAGTGCCTTCTCCCTTTTGACTGATGGCTGATTTCTTAAATCTTGCCGCAGCATGATAGAGTAGCAAGCACCATCTGACACAAGGGAAGTAGCTTATACACACTATGTACCTTCATCCTCAATATCAAACTTCTCGTTTTCTTCAGGAAAAAAATGCAATGTACCAGTGGTGCAATGGAAGGCATTTGACATGGAGACAGGAGTTCAGCAAATTTGAATCCTACAACAATACGGATTATTATTGCCTGGGAAGCTCAGTTTTCAAATCTTTTTGCAATCAAAACCTCACACTGCTTTCACGACAGACTGTTCTGCAGGTCCTAGAACACCCATTTCTGCAGCACGGGGGTAAGAGTGGCAGGAGGCTGCCCTCCATAGCAAAGGGTTCCAAAGCCAGGAGACAAGAAACCAGCCAAAGGAAAGACCTCTGCTTTCATTCCCCTTAACAGCACACAGCACGAAACCACATCCATGCACAGCTATAGGGACACTAATACTCCTACTGCACTCCAAACTCCAGGCTGTAAAGAGAAGTCAACTTGTAGGAAGGCAGGTTCCCCATTCGAAGGCATCTGCCGGAGAGTCAGATTGGCAGATCAGGAGGCGGACAGGAATTGACTAGGGGTAAAAAGAAAGGTGGTAATTTCTCAGAGGTAAAATAGAAACAAAAATGGAGGTTTAGCATCCAATTTGTTAATGCAGATTGGACAAAATTTTCTTCGCAACAGACAATAAATGGCCTGTAGCAGCCTCTCTGAGCCAGTGTAGTCTTTGAGACCTCCAGACCAAACCTGGAGTGATGGAAGAACTGAGTAACAATCAGTTTTCTTTTTCATTTGTGATTTGCAAAAAATTTCCTATCCCTTGTGTTTTCAGGGATTTTTCCCTGTCCGAGAGACAAGAAGTTGCCATTCCTAAGACATTCCAGTGAAGTAAAAAAATAAGCTAGTTATTTGGTCCTCTCTTTTTCTTTCTAAGGATCAGGTGTTACCAAGCAGCAGACTGCTGGCCTGTGCTGTGGGTTGGTTTGCTGCGATGTATCAGTTCCTTGTCAGTAGCTGCAAGGAAAACGTTTTAGGTAAAAGCACTCGTTTGAGGCTAGAACTTGATCAAGCCTCCTTGAAAAACCAACAAAGATTGGGTTTAGATTTCAGTTGTTGTTGGGTCGAGTTGCCATCCGTCTCAGTGTTTGCTTTATAGTAGATATTGCATATTTAAAACAATCTGGTGTGTTGTTCCTAGGTTAAATATGTATCATTTTCTGCAACATTACAAGATTTTGGAGGTTTTGATACACACTACTTTTAGACACTGGTGGGAATGGCCAGAAGAATACTGAAAATATTTGTTTGCTCATTGTATTGATTTCTACAATAAATGAGTCAATAAAAGCAGATGAAGGAATTCACACATGCTATGTATGAGTTATAGACACTTCCAACATTCTTCTTTCTAATTCACACCTCAATAACATTACAGAAAATATATTGTGTCAGTTTCATTAGTCTTTGCCTTCTCCTTCCAGAAATATGAAGTAGATATTGATTTTACCAAATTAAAATATAATCCAAATCTTTGGCTATGTGAATTTATCTATATTTTTTTTAGAGTGCACTGGTTTTCTTACTATCATCAATTTGTTCCCCTGACCTGTACTTCAAACACAGGTATATTAAAACGATCTATTGGTTTCTTATATAAGTCATTGTTTATAGACATGTTGTTGTCTCTAGAGTCTGGAGTTTGGCTAACTCTTTTTAGGCTGGTTGTGCCTCAGTTCCATAAGTCTGATGCCTGCTGCTAAAAGGGGGTTGTTCATTTTCTGGCAGTAAATAATGAAATGAAACAAATACAATCTGTAATAGAATCAAATCTGAGTACAATGAGTCCACAATTCAATTTGGATTTAATATAGTTGCTTAATCCTGTTAAGGGGTGCCCTCATGAGAAAGATGCTTCAGCAGCCCGGAGCAGAGCTTGAAACTTGAGTTAAAGCTGGCTTCATAGTGCAGTAGAGGATGAGAGGGGACAACATGCTTTTGCGCCATGCCACACAGCCAAGTCTGATGACACCATTCTCGGCAGACGGGAGGTTGCCAATGGGACTTTGCGGAGAGCATGGAGAAAGATGTAACACTTACCAGTGTAGGAAATTATTTTCTGTTTTCTGCCTATTCTGAAAGATCCAAAGGGCCAGGGGAAGTATTGCATCTATCTGTTTGGACACAATTGCCATTTTTTGTTTTACTCTGATGGAAATGTTGCACAAGAAGCCAGATTCATCATTGTATGAAGCAAAGGAAGCTTCATCTGTGGGAGAAACAAGAAGAGAGAAACAGTAAAAATGAACTGTCAGTGTACAGAAGTAGAAAGAGTCATTAATTTTTGTGGAGCCATTGCTTCATCTAGGAATAATTAAATCTTGCAAGAGGCAACAAGAAACCTATGCAGTTATATCATAAATTCTATTTTTCAAGATACAGTCCTTAGACATAAGTTGCACTTTTCCTGCAGGAAATGCACGTATTTTTTTACGGGCGTAGAACATCTTCCATCAGAATTTGCTGTAGGGAACAGGTGGCATCTTATTGCTACAGGAAAATAGGGAGCAAAGGACTTACCATGCCCATAAAACAGACTATTGAGCTAGCTAGGAGGAAATTATCAGGGTTATTAGCATCAGGATGTGAAAACCCACACATTTCTAACTACTTTAGGGGCTGGCACTGAAGAAAAACCTAGGTCACTACAATCATCTCATTGCTACAACATACCCCGGTTATCCTACAAAGCTATTGTTTTTCCTGTCTCTCTTCAGATGAACTCCTCATAGAAGAGATGTCAGCCAAAAAATATTTGCCACCAAGTCCTGGTAATGCAGGTTTCTTTATGCTCTTCAACACTTGATGTATTCCCCCCTTCCCCCGCTTTGGAATACCCTCTTCCAAATCATCCAACTAGTCACATTCTTGAAAGTTTTACTAAACTTTATTTGCAGTAAAAGGCACTCGCAGAACTCTTCTTGTCCAGTTTACTTGTATCCACTTTGATGGGGCAGTGGTTTCCAATTTTTAGTATTTTTTTTACTGAACTCTAAAACATTCCCCAGAAGTGTCCAGGCTTTTCTACAGTGATCATAAATCCATTGGCAATGTCCTGATTGTTACTTATTTTCTGTGGACCTTTTGAAAGGAGTCCAGAGTTCCTATGGACTGTGCACTGAGAATCACTGAGCTCTACTGATTCCTAAATCTGGCTTCCTTGGTGGTGCAGTGCTTAAATGGGGTGATTACAAGCTGAAGCTGTGAAGTGAAAGTTTATTCCCTATTCCTTAATGTCCAAAACAGGGAAAGTGGCCTCCTCTCCATGTGAGTAGTCATGAGCAGACCATTAGTTAATAAATAGGTATGGCTCAGGAGCAGATTGTGGTCTGCATTATGTGTGCACGCACCCTCTGAACTGTCTCAACGAGCTTGTAGCTGGTGTCCTAAGTGTTCAAAGTGCAATTGTTTCATATTGTGCAACACTAACCGTCATAGAAGTGACCCTTTTACGCGGTGAGCCTGCTGGTTGAGCGGATTGCCTGGCTGTGGAGGGAGCTGGGTTCCTACCTTGGGTGCTATCATTGGAGACCTCTAAAGGCCCTTGACTTTTTAGATGCTCAAATTAGATGCCTAACATTTGCCTGTGTGACTACCTTGTCCACTTCCACTGTATGTCAGGCAAACTCTCCACTTAAGGTCAGGTTTGATTCTGCACTAGCCTTAGTTTTCCCTTGTGTCTTTCCTTTGATTTCAGTGGGTGGTGCTGCCATATATCGAGTGGAAGATGACAAAATTGATCCTCAGAATCACAGGTAAGTTACCAGGAAAGTCACACAGTTCCAACTATTTTTCTCAGTTACGCACTGAGCAATCTGAAGGGGACGTCACTGAGGTAGAATTAACATCAAAGCCCAAAGAGCCACTTCTGCAATGTCATTTTTCAGAGCAAAGTCACTTGTCATTGCCACTTCCTTTTAAACTGTGCCAGTGAGAAGGTATAGATGAAAGGAACTGCATCCTTCAGCCTGGAGAGGTCATGGTAGAGCTTTATTTTGGGACCTTGTGTACTCAGGTGACCTGATCCTCAGCCAAGTTACAAGCTCAATAGAAATACACCTTGACATTATCATTACGCTGAAGTATTTAGATACCTCCATAAATATACATACTGCTTCAGAGAATACAGATAGACATATTCTCTGTCCTATAGACGCTAGAATCTGAATAATGAAGTAAAATTACAACTAGCACTTAATCTATTGAATATCTCCCATTGCACAGCAGACCCTCAGCTACTTTAACAATAGGGTTGTATCATCTAATCTCATGTACTGAATAGTGCTGAGCTAAAGAATTGTAGACATTGAATTGTTAATACCGTTTCCTATGCTGCTTCAGGGTTCCTCTTCTTCAGTCTTTTTTACCTAACTGACAACTAGATACAGCCCTATTGAACTTGTCAGATCATGGTCCAAGCTCCCAGCCAAGTGGAAACAAAATTTTAATCCATGTTGCCAGCTGTCAGGGAGGTGACTTGATCTAATTGTCCTGGTCCCTCAGTTAGAACTGTTTCACTTCTGGGTGATTTTGGGGAGAATGTGCTGTATTATTGAGCATGTAGCTCTTCTACTTACCTATTCAGTATCACCATTAGAAGAAGGTGGAACAGACGGAAAGAGATTGTAGAAGGCTGTAGATGTCAACACAGTTGATCTGAGAGAATATTAGGAAACTATCATTTGCCTTTGAGTTTTATATCACATATATATACTGAAATAATTCCAACATGTCCTGCTGGATTAAGAAATATATTTACTGTCCAATATCCAAGTACAGTTTTCTTGTTTGTTATTGTGAATGAAATACAAGTATTGGGAAATACACGACAAGCATTGGTGCTCTAACCAAAGAAAGATGCTTGTGGTTTTAAGACTGCCAGAAAACAGGGAATAGCTTCTTCATGGCTCTTCTGTCTTACCATTCAGGGGAGCCAAACATGATTCATCTGTTCTGAGCAGCAGGACAGAGATCCTGTCCTGCTCCCCAGTACCATCACCCCTACAGAGAACACTAGACCTCTATGAAGAGTCTCTTCCTATGGGGTGAAAAAGTCAGTTCTGTTGCCAGCTCAGATGTTGCCTTTAGGAAAGAGAATAATGCTGTTTCTGAATGATTCCAGATTGCTGGAACTACTGTGTTCCTGTGTGCATACATTAAAAATACAATTACATCTTTTAAAGAAGGAAATAATTACAGTTGAAATGAAAGTGCTATACTTAGCCTACCTTGAAGGAAAATTAGACCACTCCATTCATTGTTACTATTGCCACTAATGTAGCGATAAACAAAAGCTGTTGTCCCACTTTGGACATGTTTATTACTCTACGAATGTACTTTCTGGTGGGCATACTCCACCTCTTTGAATTGAGTTTCTTGATTTGAGTTGGTAGAAATGCATACGTGTGGTGAACTTCTCCTGGGAGAAGACTTGCAGCCCCAAGGCTTAGCAATGGTAAGACTGAATCCTGAAACAGTTGTGTTATTTAATGTGACTTCCTCATCATAATTGGCTTATTAATTCTGCAGAAAAATGAGTTCTGCAGAAGTTTGTCAGGGGTTTTTTTCTTGCATGTTTTTCCCCTCCCCTTTGAAAAACAGAAAGGAGTTTGGACTGTCTCTAGAAAGGAGAGCAAAAGAGAAAATCCTCTTCCTGAAGTGGAGAGTTAGCCATCATTACCTCCATTACTTGGCATGGCATTTGTGGAGATACAGTACCTAGCCCCACATGTAGTGACTATAGTATAAAAATCACAGGAAAATGCATCAATCAATATTATATTTCCCCATCTTTCACCCTGTGCCCCATCCTTCCCACAGAATAGATGTGTAGCACAGCAGCTCCCATGGAACAATTTTAAAAGGCCGCATCGTCCTTATTCAGTTATTTGCTCTCCCTGGAGTATTCCTCACTGGGACTCATAGTCAATTTCTGAGAAGGTGTTTTTTCCCATTTCAAATATGCTTGTTATGGAATTTATGTTTGGAGAGAACTACACATCCTGGAAAAGCCAAAATCTCACTTTAGTGTATTCTTGTTTACCTGGAGTCATGGACTACAGCTCATCAGTCTTCTGCTGGTGATTTTTTTCTATTGAATGGAACTTCTTCATAAGACGAGACACTGAGCCATACCATTTTCCTCACTAGTTCTTGATAGTTCAGTGGAAAATTTCCAAATTTCTAGTTTCTATTCTTCCAGATATCCTGAAGGACTGCTCCTTCAGACTGCTGTGAGATACTGTTTTCTGGAGATGTGCTAACTTGTTGTTGTAGTGTGTGATAAATTTATTGCTTTTCAGGGAACCAAGCAGTAGAAAAACTTAATGATAAAACAAATAAAAAAATTTAAGCTAGACCCAAGCTTTTAAAGAGATGATTGGAAAAACAGGTAAAATAATAGGTGAAATAGACAAGAAATGTAATAAGTCTGTAGCTGAAAACTGGAATTCCTTTTTTGCTGGTTAGCATCTCTTGCTGAGGAATCTTGTTATCTTTGGATTTCAGGGATCAAGTATGGCTGAAGTGTTCAGAAATACTCTCTCTCTTTTCCCTTAGGTTTGTTAGGATGCATTTGTACGGCTCTTTTTCAGCAGTTATGGCACTAAGCGGTTATTTCTCCTTAAACAGACAAGGGGAATACGAACTATGTAAATGCTGTTCTACATGATAGCCAGCTGTTTCTGGTACCCAGATCTAAGATTTTTTAAAAAATAAACATTATTCATTCTTACTCAGCCTATTAACCTTGCCCCTAGGCCATTCAAAAGTGTTCCTTATTAAATATTGCACAATATTATATATAGATTATACTTACTTTTTATTGAGTTAATGGCTGCTGGCAAGCACAGGGTTTCTCTGGGGACCACATATGGCACAAAATTAACACTTAGAGCTGCTTCTGGTGGTCCAGATGCCCACTGGGATGTGGGACAAGTCAGGACACCAAGGTCTCCTGTTGCTTGCATGAGTTCCCCAGTCACACTGGACCATCCTGCTGTTGGCAGCCACGTGTCAATTTCTAATTAAAAAACGTCAGATTTCATTCTTCCTTCAGACAGAAAGAGAAATATAGGTCAAGGCTTCCTCTTATTTCACAAAAAAAGGATTATTCTTTTCTGACCAGCCCTGTTCCTGTCTTGGGCCTGAATTCACCTCACTTCACTTCAAGACATTTCACTGAACCTACTGACTCATGCAGGGGATCTGGGGACACACTGAGCTGACGGAAGGCACCTCTGTCAGATGCATAAAGTTAAGAAGAAGGAGACGGGCAATCCAAGCTCCTGTATTTGGAGCTGCCGAGAACATACCACAGTGTAATGCAAGTTCCTACATAGCCAGGACCCAGCTTCTCCTGGTCCCTGTTGCAGTAGCACAGAAATATTGCAATGATGAACACATTGCCTCCACTTTACCTCTGCAGCTTCTACTAAGGAAGATATATAGACTCCTAAAAAGGCCTTTATGGTACCAGCTCCAACTGGCACAACCAAAACCAACAGTCTCTACTTCTGTTCAAGTGGAAGTGGAGATGAGAGGAGGAAGAAAGTGAAACAAATGCTTATTTGAGTAATTAGGACACTCCCCAGTGTGTAAGGGAGCATCTGAGGGTAGCTTTACTACCCAGTCTCCCTGTCTGCCATCCGAAAAGTAGAGAGGCTGGGTACACATGTCACAGCACTGGCTAAACAGTTGCACTTCCACCCAGAGGAAAGCATGAGAGTACAGCTTTTTGCCAACGTTGGAAGCTTGCCAAGCTCTGTGGTATTTAAGCAGTCATGACTTTGTCTTCATCTGCACAGATTAAATATGGATGTGTATATTAATTATGCAAATGCAAAACTGCAGATCTCAATCAAGTAGAGCCAAGGATACACTATCCTTTGCAAGTGCTGATTGATGCCATGCACACAAGAAAAACAGAGACCATTCAGCTCATTGCTATGTATATTCTGGAGAGGGGAGGGAAGGAAGAAGGGAAATTTGGAAGTAAACAGTGTTTTATAATGAGAGTGAAACTATAAATGCCATAACTTTCTATAATACCTAATAGCCTCTACTCAGCAAAACAGATTGCTTACTTAGCAGGAGACAGCTCTAGAAGATGGTGAAAACATGTATTTAGAGTGAGATGAACACTATCAACTATAATCAAGACATTCGTAACAGTTTTAATCAAGGGCCGAAACTGGGCTTTGATGTGGCATGGTAGAAGTATCTGATTTTTCTGTAACTTCAAGTAAATCATTAACAAGTGGATGGGAATCAGTGGTACTATGTCAGTATAAACTTGATGTTCTGGGGCAGAGGATAGATAAACTTTCCAGGTTTAGCTTTGATATTGATGGCACCGCAAAATTTGATCTCTTTGCATCCTTTTTTAAACAGAAGAATATGCTGCAGGCTTTCAAGGAAGGCAAATTGGATTGTGCATGTGAAATTTCCAGATTCCCGTCAATGGACACACAAAAATGGTGCGTTGTTAGAGAGCCCTCACCCTGCAGCCAATGACTAGCACCCATCTCCATTCCCTCTGCTCAGCTCAACAACTGAATGCTCCAGCATCTGCTATTGAATCACAGATTATACCATTTGGGGCCTGTCACCAGGATATTGTTAACGTGCTAGAAAACTCTTTTTTCTGCCAGTCTGACAAGGTCCATAAGCAACCTACCCATTTGTCAAAGTTAAGTAAGACAGAGAAGAAAGCATAGGTGTCAGAAAGGGAAGCTGACCAGCAGCTGGCCAGGAGGAGAAGAGGAATGGACTAGAAGATTGCAGGGCAAGGCAGAGACCAAGCACTCTGACATCACCCAAGTTCACTCACAAGGAGGCTCAGAAGAGACAAACCTCAGCACTTCCATGTCTCCCAGACTCCGTTCTCACCTGCTCTACTGCCATGGAAGATGGGCATTGAGTGCTCTGTGTTCAGTGCTGCTTCCTTAGTGCAGGAGGTCTACTCAGAAAGATGTACTTCCTCCAAAGTTATAAGTAGTTTTGACTCCTATTCATCTAGCACCTCCTTCCGAGGGCTTGAGATAATCTGATGTTAGTATATCCTTGCACTATAAAGGGTGTATTAAATACCCATTATTTTTAGGATACAAGTGGACTATTTTGTGACATACAGCAGTATTTGCACACTTGCAATCAGCCAAATGAAGTTACTATTTCTCTTCTAATCCCTTAACAACCATATCCCCCTTCTCTACTGCTAGGTATTTTCTTGGCCCTAGAAATTCTACCTGAATTCACACTTGCAGTGCCATCAGTATATGTGGCATACAGAATTCAGATCATGTCAATTTACCTAATGCGAGTCCTCTCTCTGCTTGGCTTAATGTATTACTTTGGACACTTATCTGAACAAGCCTATGCTGTGAAACTTGGTATTTCTGGTTTTAGAATGAACTTTCTGTTGATTTAAATCTATCCTATATATTGCCATCTGAGGTTTCACTTTTGTAACTATAGAAAGCGGTCCTCTACATCAGGAGCTCCAACCTTCCTGTGGTTGTGTATCACTTTCAGAGCCTGCAGTGGCAGCTCCCACAAACATTTGTGTCTAGGAGGAGGCATTTGGGTGGTCAAGCCTTCAGCTGCACGCTTCAGGAATCTTTGCCTTTCATGATATTTTTGCCTTTATTCTGGTACATTGCATATATATGCGCTCACCCATTCATTCCCTTGCACTTCACCTATTAACTCACATTCTTGTAAGAGAAAATTTGCTGGTCTTTCATTTGGCTAAAATGGAAATTAAAACCTGACAAGAAGATAAAACAAAGTGGCACAGAGACATATGGATTACTATTAAACATCTAAAGCTTTAGTGTGGGCATTTTAAAGTGTTCCTAAACCTGAATATATTCCTTTTGAAATATTATAAACTTAGCAATGATGTTCAAATCATAGAAGAGCTTAGCCCTTCAAGATTTGTTAGACACAGGCAAGTTACATACACATACATATTCGTATACATTTAAATTCACCTCCTGCTTATTTGAACGGTAAGCTTTAGCTTAACTTTTACTCCTTGAGTTTGCCAAACTGTATTCAAAGGTCAGCTTAAAAAATCATTAGGAAACTGAAAAGCCCTCTCACCTGATCAAGTGATAACCTTGCAAGAATCTGAATAGTATAGCTCTTTGACCTCTGCCCGTGCTTCTTGCAAACTTCAGAACATCAAGTCAGGTTTGAGATGCAAATGTAAATTGAGTGAAGTGACAGTCATTGATGAAGAACAGTGTGACAGGATTCCTTACCTGCGGACTGCATGACAGACAAGGGGTTTTAGCAATTGGGTTTCCTCAAGAAAGGACAACCTTGTTCAGTGTGTTAACCACAAGCACATCTTTGGGTCTCAGGGGTTTTATAATGTACCATAACCGATTTGTCGATGGCAGATCAGTTAGTATTCTCTGGAATAAGGCAGACTGGTCACCTCTGCTGTGTGTTTTACACAATTAAATGCTGCCTTCTTAATCTCTGTCTTTCCTGGTGTAGATGTGATGTTTCGTACTATATTTTGACTGGGAAGTATAGGGAAAATATGACAGCAGAAATGATTAGACTAGGAGTAACTTTTAATTATTTTCTGCTCTCAGATTCCACCAAAGGGATTTTGTATTTTAAAATTCAAAATTTAAAATTCGTTTTCTATTGCCATCCTGAAGAGTCCATGTTAGGTGAATACACGCCTGCCCCACCCCCACATTGTGATATTTGCTCTCTGTTTTGGATCTGTCATTTATTCACTTACGGACAGATTCTCATTAATAAAAACAGAGAAAAAATAAAACAGCAGCTTGTCAGATTAGAGTAACTGGGGACCTTGTTCACAAACCTGATGAAGAAGCCAGACCACAGGCAGAGAGAGTGAAACGCTTTCCTCTTTCTATTTTTTCCTTCCAGGTGAAACTTTCTTATGGAACAAATGCTGGGGAGAAACTGTGTATCCTGCTGCCTTGGGTCTTCTTCTGAGGAAACGAAACATTTCAATCTTCTGCGCTTTCAGTGTACAAAACAGCTGAAGACTTTTGTCCTTGAAAAGCTTTGGGAAAACTGGAACCTCCTTAAGATATCATTTATGTGTACTTACAAATATTACCTGTTTGCGTGTAGTATAGTTTGAAACTATAGTATTTAATTTTGTGACATTAAGAAAGTCAGAGTTGAGTTAGGAAAACACACACACACGCAGCTGAAATCCACACCAGAAGAAGAGCTGAAAGCATTTCCCTGGGAATCCTGGAGCACAAATGAGACATTGTGGTTTTGTCACCATGGAGATGCAGTTGTTTCAAAAGCTTTTTGCTTTCATTTAGCCATCTATATAATGAGTGTGGGACAGGTCACAGAGACAGAGAAAAAGAGGGGAAAAAGACTATGAGGAGTGTGAGGAGTGCTAAACAATCTGAAAAAAATTGATATGGTTTACAAAGATTTTGTTTTCACATAGTAAACGGTAAAAAGAGGCAAATGGAGACCCTCCACTTTTGTTCCCAAAAATATCTTGTAGTTTTTCCTGAAAGAAGTTTAAATAATTAAAAATTGCCTGATACCAGGCAGTAAAAGAGAATGGTAATAGGAAGTATAAGGTATAAACAAACAATAATATTTAAAATAGATAGATGAATAGGTGAATAAATTATAGACATAAAGGGCAGACCTTGACATGTCCTGGCAAAGACTCAAATGAAAGTGACTGTCAAATCAAGGTTACCACTGTATTTGATTATTCAGTTTGACCAGGTATGTCTACAGCTTCACACTTTTACTTGCACATATACTTAATATGTCCATCCTGGGAAGCTTAGAATTTCATCTCCATTGCATCTTTAAAAATTGTTATAGAGAATTAAATTAAATTGTGTCAGGGAGAATCAAGAAGTTAATCAAAGATAAATCAAAATTTTGCTTGGAAAGTATATCTAGAATTAGCCAGTTACACTTGGGATATTTTTTTTTATATCAATAACTTTTTCATTGCCAAACATATTCTACAATACATGCACAAGAAAAAATGTTCTTGAACAATGTGATTTCATTTTTTCATTTGTAAAAACATAAATGAAAACAGTAAAATGTGAATAGTAGGAGCACCACCTCTAAGTAATAAAATGTCTTTCTTCTATTGTGTTTGAAATCACATCTATTTCATTTGCTTAAGATCATATATTGAAAATTAAAAACTGTCAGAGGCCTTCGCAAATTTGAACCTCAGAACCAAAATCTGTTAAATACAATTGCTGTTATTTATGTCAACTTGTTGATTACAGAAAATTTATTTTTCTGAAAATGATAAAGCCTTGATCACCTGTCTGTGACTTTTATGCTATTTTCACATAGCTTTCTCTTTGTAGAAAAGGAGTTAAAGATAATTTGTATTGTGTAAATCAGTTCATTGCAAAAAAAAGTGGAAATACACCATACTGTGTCCCACTTTTGTAGAAACAGTCTCCTCTTGTCGCCATAACAGGTCAAACACATTCTTTACCTCTTTGCTCCAGAGAACTCTACATATTGTATTTCATGCCAAAGTCCCAACAACTCTTATAAGAGCTCACTAAGTTCATTGTTTGGGCTTGTTCAGACAGACAGTTTGATCTTTTTATTTCACACATAAGATGAAGTTTCTTCATCTCTGCTAGACAAGGATTCCCCAACGTGCTAAGCAACTAGCTCCAGATGATACAATAGCTGCCCACGTATGACAGCTCTCCACACAAAGTCAGCAGTGTTTCCTATGATTTTCAAGTTTTTAACCTTATGCTCAAGGCTTTGCCATGGTAGGACTAGTTGCTTCTTGATGATTATTAGACTTATTATTTGGATTATCTTGATAGATTGAAGCCTCATTAGTGCTCCTCAAAATTAATGTAGCAACTACAGGACATGGAAGTGTGTTTATACAGTAATGTGAACTTCAAGTGAAGTTGCTTCAGAAAATGTCAGTTGGATGCTAGTGAGGATCACCACTTTTACAAAACTGACAGAAATTCCGGCCTTCGTATCAGGCCTTTGCATTCTCCTCTTTTCAGACGTTATCAGGTTTTGTATGGCTGGATTTTCTTGCTCTACCATTTCCTAACTTTGTGAAACTATCTGTTTACCATCTTAAATCCTCTGCAAGGATAGCTTAGGTCAGTGGCGCTAATAAATTCACATCTGCTGTCAGATACAATGTGCTTGAAGTTCAGGCATGGTATTAAAGGTGAAGCAGCTTTGGCCAAGATTTCATTTCTGTGGGCATAAAGACACAGTAACTGGTTAAAATGGTTCCAATGTACTATTAGGTAATTGAAATCTCCATTTTTGTTTGTTTGCATGTTGATGAGATCTACTTCAGCATCTGCAATTAGTTCATTAAAAGCCAGAGATTTTACCTGTCTTCTCACTCTTTTATTTTTTAATGTGGCCTGAGTGCAATTCTACTGGTAAGCTCCACATAAACTGAGATATGCTATTATTATATCTCTTGACCTATTCTGATACTAACTTGGGTTTTAACTTGAGGCTTTCATGTCTGATGTTAAGGTATGCTCTGTGCAAAGGTGAGAAAGCTTATCCCAATTAATATAATATTTTATTTTCTTATGCCCTTAATCACGGAATCACGGAATCACGGAATCTTCAGAGTTGGAAGGGACCTCTAGAGATCATCTAGTCCAACTCCCCTGCTAGAGCAGGATTGCCTAAAGCACATTAATGACTAGAGGCTTGGACTCACCTGTGCTTAAAATTTTACATCGCCTTAGCAGTAGAAGATCTAAAACTTTTTAGTAGAGGTGCACCTGAAGAGAAAGTTTTGCAGTAGGTGTGCATGTGTTTGTGTGTGTGTGTGTGTGTGCGCGCAAAGTAAAGAAAGTTTAAGAGAAGAGTTTTGTTCCAAATAGAAAAATACAGGTTATTCATTGTCAGGACAATACTAAAAGGGGGACAATTTTCAATGGCGAAGCATGGGAAAGTGCACTTTGGTATGTGTGCAGTTAATTCATGCACTCAGCAAGTCTAGATGTATACTGCTTTCAAGCTGTGTTTCAAGATATGCCCAGAGAGAATTGTCATTTCTGGAGCTCTCTGGGTACATGTGATTTCGTCCAAGACCAATCTGGTTAAAAGCACTTATTTCTGGATTCTGAATCATTTTGAATTTATCTGTAACGCATACAGACAAGTAATTCAATCACCGGAAGAATATTAAACTGTGTATCAAACTACCCAAGATCTGAAATAAATAATTGCAAATCAATCCCTTTTTCTACTTTAGACAGACAATATATCCGTTAAAAAACTGACAGCTCGTTCAATTTTAAGGGGAACTAATGTTAATGATGTTTGTAAACTGCCAAGTATTGATGTGGGAAAGGCTTACTAAGCATATTTCATGATCATTTCAGAATTATTCAAATAATATTTCTTGCTTGCTTGTCTAGGAGATCTCATCTTGCTGTGGTCCGCCACAGAGTGCCAAGGCACAGTAAGCTCGTCAGCCAGACAATTTATACCACTGCTCTCTACGACCTTTGCTGTTTCTTACATGGAGCAGGACAACACATGGCAGGAAGAAATGCTCTCACCTCTGTAGGCAGCAGAGCTGGGGTTGTTGCTGTGTCTTCTTACTACATCACATAGAATCACTGGGGTAAAATTTTCATGTGTTCATGGCATTAGGTCTTGTAAGTCAACTTTTCGCTTTCTCTTTTGCATACAGTATACCTTTATATTTTACTTGTGTAACTGCATAACTGAGGCAAGAGAGCAGGTGCCTCTGAGGGGTGCGGAGAGTCCCACCCTTGTGCCGCAGGCACGTGGGAGCAGGAGTGACTTCACTTGCTGGAGAACCTGATGTGCAGGGGAACGGAGGCAGAGATCATGACCCACTGGAGATGGTAGCTGACTCCTACCTCAACAGACAACTGTATCAAGACACAATGGGGTCCAGCAGCTACCTATGGACCATGACCATGGGGGCTCCCCATGGAGGGGGCAGCACAGTATCAGGCATATCCCTGAGGATGGGGATGGGCTAAGGCTGGGCCAGGACATGGACCTGTGGGTTGCCCTGGCACAAGGGGCCCCATGGCTGGGCAGGGCAGGGCTGTGGGGAGCTGGAGACCAGCCCTGCAGTGGGGGCTGATGACCCTGGGGGTGACATGGGGTCCTGCGCTGTGCGCAGGTAGGGGAGCCCCAGGGGCCTGGGCAGGGACCAGTCAGGGCTGGTGGTCAGTATCCTCAGCGCCCTGACGACAGCGCCTCCTTTATTGAGGAGGGTTCACCATGAAGTCTGTCACAGTGAAGAGGAAACACTTGTGCTTGATGCAACAGAACGGAGGAAGCCAGGAGCGTGTGTATTTTGTTGCCTCCCCTTGAGGCAACAAGTCCCTGTATTTACCAAAAGAATTGTGTCTAAATAGGGCTTGCAAAGAATACAGGTAGCTTTTAGTTTCTGCCAGCCACACCCTACGTCTCTGCATGATGGCACCGGCTTTACCTGGTTCTGGGGTGAAAGGACTTCCACCAGCCTCTGAAGAGAAGCAGGTAAGCAGTGGGACAGCCCTGTGCATCGCCCGGGACAGGAGGTCCCACCAGAGATGCCTCGTCCTCCAAAGGCAGCAGAACAAGCTCTGAGCTCACTCTTTGCAGAGCTGACCTGCACTGAGTAGGACTGCTGCTGAGGAAAGATTTTCGGAAGTTCTCAAGTGTCTGGGGTGCCAGATCCCCATCAACTGTCACTGGAGAAAGAATTAAGTTCATGAGTCATTTATGCTCTTGAAAATGCGATGCCAGGTCCGCAATTACTTGGCCAGCACACAGGGATGAAGGAGGCCATGGATGGGTTAGCAGCTGTCTTCCTCCCCAACACCTGGCATGGAGGCTGGTGAGCAGATTCAGCGCCGGGTGTCTATCTCAGACACTGCTCAGACTTTGTGCAGGATGACAAGTTAGGAGCACTGGACCCAGAAAGCAACCACTCTTGCAAAACCAGCAAAGCATGTCCATTAGGCTTTTAATTGACTCCCTAGTGTCTGAATTATGAGAAATTTGTGTGTCTTTTCCTTTAAGCAATAAAAAGACAAAAGAGAAAGAAGGAAAGGGAAAAAAATAACCTCAAAGCTATACAAAATCAGATAAGGAAATGTACCCAAGGGTATTGATACTAATGAGGAAATTCACGATATTTACACCATCAAGCTGTTATTTCCTTTTGTGATATAAACATTTCTATTATTATTATTATTGTTATTATTATTGTTGTTGCTGTTGTTGTTGTTATTATTGCTGTCATTATTATTCTTTCCCAAGAAACTATTTCAGTTACTGATATTCTGTGCCAAATGTGAGTATAGTTTTCATTGTTTCAGTACTGGGTATTTTGTAATTATAACATATATATTCAGTGTTATCAACACTCTCTGGAGTAGATTTCTTGTTCTTTTGTACAGCCAGACCTTCCTGCAATGTGTTTCTGCATTTCCACTAAATAAGACCATCAACAAACTACCACTGTGCTGAATGTCTCCAGTTTAGCTTCCGTAGAAATCCTGTGTGGTGTAGGAAACAGTATGTGTTCTTTCTCCCTCCGTAGGAAACAGTATCCGCTCTTTCTCCCCCTTATTGCCTGTTAAGGTTTTACTGACCAAATGGAATCCCAAGATGCTTTTTGTAAGACAGTTTCCTATTGACTGAAAGGTCTTAAATCTTTTTCTTTTCTCTCTCCTTCTTTTTTTCTTTCTTTTTTTTTTTTGGCAACAGTTGATAATTAGTTTTCTAACAGATAAATCTATCTTACAAACAAAATAAATAACAAAAAAATACATCTTTTCATATACAAATACAATAAAGCTAGACTTTTGGGGAATGTTTCAGTGTCAGCAAGAAATTCTTTGCATCCAGGATGAAGTTAGTTGAGATGAGGGAGGAAGGAAGAGATAAGAAAAGACGTGGAATGGAGGGAAAACATTTACACAACACAATTCTGTGATCTTTGAAAGCTCTTAGGATCTACTTCCTACCACTGATGATGCAAAACCATCTGTCTTTTCCTTCGTCTTTGAGAGGTAACAACTACACTAGGGATTATACCAAAGAATGAGATGAGAATGATGAGAATTGGCATGCTTGCATGTTCGGCTAGAGAAATACATCCTACTAATTTTTGTGGAGTTTTGATTTTCCATCACAGAATTTGGGTCTTCTTTATGGACCTGTCACTATGAGAGTGGAAACAAATATATTGTTATTTCCAGAGCATAAAATCCAAAATAAAGTACTGATATAACAGTGCGATTCCAATTATACTAATATTTTAAAAATGGTTTTCATGGAAATTATTTTGGTTTGCTATCCAGTGATTCCGAAGTGTTTGTAGATCCTCTACAGAAACCCACGGTTCCTCCTGCTTGACTCAGTCATTTTCCTCGGGTGACACAGTATGTAAGCCTGTGAGCTTAATTTATTTATTATCAGTTTTTCTTAAAATAATTTGGTTTCTTATTTTCCTGTCCCCAAGGTATCTGAGTTCCTAGGAATGGCATAGCTGTGGCTCATCAGTTGTTTTTTTCAGCTGTCAGATGAATACATCTTCCCTCAGCCATCACTTTAATGTGAAAATTCCAGAAGATGTATTATGTATACAAATATGTTACAAACTGTGCCGTGACATACAAAGAATAAGATCTGTCTGTTTGCCTGAGGTTCCCTCAGCTAAAGTTGTTCCCTTCCTCCCAGCTCTGTCTGGCTCTTGCAGCGAGCTAGTCTTTAATCTGCATCCAAAACACCCAGTCGTTCCAGATGTCCTCATTCCCTTAATGGAGAAGGTCTCAGCACCTCCTCTCCCCTCACTGAACAAGGCAGAACAACAAAAATCATGCTCTTTGAAGACTGTGGAAATAATCTGTATGAATTTATGAATATTGTATGAGGCCAGGCAACAAGAAATGCTTATTTAGACATATCACACTTAGTTTAATAGCTGGGCAATGGCAACAAAAGAACAACCTGTGACTAAAATAACTAGAAGATACTTGTTGGTCAACTCAAATGGCTAGCATCAAAACTCCTGGAGAGTTCCCTCTAACGGACAGGATCTCAACATCTGATGGCCTGAACATCACTGACTGAATCTATGAAATTAATTGAATGAGGATGCACAAACAGCAGTTAATTGTAAACCTAAAAAATGGCTGTTATGATGCACCAGCCACCAGGACTTGTGTTTTCTTTGTGAATGTGACACTTCTACTTTGTCAATCTGAAACATGAAGAATACCATTTTCCCAAGGTCAAACACCTTGCTAGCCAAACAAACTGAGAATGTACATTAAATATACAAAATATCAATGAATACTAAGAATCTTTTGTGAATATTCTTACTTACTATTAAGCAAGAAATAGGAGGGAAAATAGAAGCAAATGGTTATTAATACATTTTGCAAGTTTAACAGTGCAGAATGATAAGGGAAGACAAAAGAATCTATTTTTATATTTAATAATTACGGAATATTTAATATTTAGTAATTAATGGAACTTTATATACTACAACTCCAAACATAAGAAACAAGAAAAAAAGCATGTTGGGTAAAAAACCAAGTTTATATTAGATGATAACTTTGTTAAAACGTGATACAGAAAACCACCAAATTATTGCTGCCTATTTTTCTAAACCTTGCACGTGGATTAACCATATCACAGCTGACATTGTCCCCAGAACAGAGGCTTGACATTTGCAAGAAAGGAAAGGACAGAGTAGTTACACCGAGGCTCAGCATTTTCAAGCAAACTGCACCTGGTAACTTATTTTCAATTTCATTTAAAGGAACTCTCTGAGGAGCTGTATGATCTGACAATATTTACTAAATGTTGGGAAAATAAGGAAATTCCAAAGGACTGGAGAGCTACGATCATTCCCAATATGTGAAAAGGGCAAAAGGGATGGCTCAGGGAACTAGGGACAATTATTGTGACACTGATCCTAGCTAAAATACTTTAACAGTTAATGTGAGAGTCTATTCACAAAGAATTAGAAGTTAAAAATACACTTAATGCCAGGCAACATAAGGGGTAGGTTTTGTCAAATAAAGCCTTCGTCTCTTCTTGAAAAAAGGATTACAGGTTTGGTTGATAAAGATGATTGTGTTGATATAATACGTTTAGATTTCTCCAAGGCATTTGACTTAGCACCACATGACATTTTGGTTAAAAAGCTTGCGTTATATGGAATTAACAGAGCACATATTAGATGGCTTAAGAATTAGTTTGTGACACATCTCAGAAGGTATTTGCTGATGCTGTGACATCAGCAAGTGAAACTGTGTCCTGCAATGTCCCAGGAAATCAATTTTTGGTCTAACACTGCTTAATATTGTCATCAGTGACTTAGCTCAATCTTTTTTTTAGATTTTTTCACACCATGAAACCCACACACATAGCAAACTAAAGCTGACTGTCAGTAGGCCTTCTTTTCTCATGTACCTTTCTTTGGCCCCTGGGTAGGAGCACACAGATGCACAGGTTTAAGACCTCCGACTGGGACAACACTAAATCTCTCCTTGTAACCTTTATGAACAACACCGGAACTGGTGTGGCATTTAGTAATGAAAGCAGACCATTGGCACAGTCTAGTCCAATTTCTTTGGCTGAATAACCAGGAATCACCAAGAATATTTAATGGTAATGCAATCAGAGGCAAGGTATAACAGCTGGGAACCAGAACAGAAGTTACACCTTCAGAGAGGAAACTGTCCTGGAAAAGATAGCAAGGTCCAAATTTAGAAACTATTAGCAGTGTTCTGTAGAAAAATCTGACCAGATAGTTGGTTTTGTGAAGGGGTTTAGAGGGCAGCAGAAGGAGCAGAAGGAGAGAGGTACTCTTGTTTGGCAGAACTAAATGAATTTCTGAATGGGACGGCTGATACTACAGAGTGGTACAGAAAATACCGCAAAGGGTCTGGCTAGTGCATTTTGCTATTGTGCTCAACATCAGACTTACTCTCACAATTTAGTGGAACAATTCTAAGTTAAAACTCTGCTTTCTCATATTCTTTGTGGATTCTCTTGTTAAATCAGCAGATGCCTGATTACTGTGCTGGCTCTCAGTCACATCTCTTCGAAGGATGATTTGCAAGTGGCAATCCCAGTTGGTAGGCTAACTGCTTTACAGCAAGTCTCAGTGAAAGACTGGGAAAATGCCAACTGCCTCTACAGAAGGAGCAATTTATGTAGAATCTGTTTCCTGTCATGAAGAATTCACAAAGACCTCAATGGGGTCAAAAAGACAGCTGAGCCCTACACCAGGACACAGGTTAAGGCAGGAGCCTTCAGCAGGAACCCTAAACCACTATTCCATTTCCTCCTATCATCCCAGGCTGCACTTGCAAGAGCCTGTTGCAGGCTTTCCAGTTGCCCTTGATAGAGTATAGACCCTCATATGGATCACCATTAGAGCCTCCTACAGTCTTTCTTCTCCTCTCATGCTTCCTAGAGCTATTCTTGGTCACCTGCTGCTCTCCTCCCCAAACTGTGCAAGAAAGTGAAAGCTGGCACAGTGCCATGAAGAGCTGGCTCCCTTGTAAAAATGTACTAAAACATAATCTAAAGCACAGCGCGGTGAAACATGGACACCCAGATGTGACATCTGATGTAGATAGAGTTGCAGTCTCAAACCAGCCAGCAATCTCTCTCCTACCCCAAGGAGCCCTTTCATCCATCTCAGACAAAGTATGATAGCCAAAATTCTTTGAACTGGTTGCTCATATTAAGCACTATCTTTCATCTCTGAGAATCTTTCTCCACCTCTGCCTACCTAAGTAATTTCTAGGGGAAAAATTTTTCAAAAAACAGATATAGCAACCAGTATTTTGCCCATGTCATACAAAAGACACAGATATGCTTACCCATGCTGCTGGGCTGCACACTGACCATTGATTTCACCTACTGTGTGTATTTCCGTTTGGGAAATAGATCTACTGCATTGTAATTCTTTCAAGCTCTCCATTTTAACAATGCTTTGTATATTAATGAGGTTAGAGTTAATCTATCATTTGCAAATGGCCTGCTGTGAGTCAATAAAGTTTTGATAGGAAAAAACAATCCAGCTGGGATATTATTAAAGAAAAAGTCAGAGGCATTTTCAGGCAGAATAAGATGATATGCTACTGGCTCCATTGTCATTGTCCTATTGGGGAGCCAAGAGGAAAGGTTCCAGCATCCATATACCAAAGAAGAGGGTTTCTGTAAGATTATCACTACATAGTCCTAAAAGTCCACCTGGTTTTGACCTTACTCTTAGGTATTACAGAGGTTTTGAAAAGGTATTTCTTTGGAAAATCAAAACATTATTTAATCTTCTGTCTCATTTTCTTTTTCCTGGGCATTTTTCTTCAAAATAGTCCCATTTTAATTAGCAACATGGCCTCCAAAGGTAGGACCCCCTCTTCAGTTTCACTTAGTGCTGCTGCTGATTGAAAGGTGTAATTCAAAAGAGGAGGAAGCACCACATGGGCAGGCTGTAAATAGAACAGGCATCTCCAAATACTTGGTGCTGTTGAGAAATTCTTAGCTCACCACATTTGGCTTTAATTTCCTTACTATCCTTTCCTCTCATGCCCTGACTGTTAATACTGAATTGGAATTAGCTGGCTACCTATTGTAAGTGGGTATTAGAGACAAAAGACTGGTCTGGAGAAGGTTGCTGGTGTTTTATTCTTGCTGCAAAGGCAACCCAGCATTAAAGACAGAGAGGGTAAGAGAACCAGGCCGGGTTGGAACAATATCACAAAGACACTGAGGCCTGTGTTACAATTTAACCAAATAGTCAGTGGTATCGCCCAGATTTGAAGTTACCCTTGAGAGTTCATCTAGTGAAACTGAAACCATCTGTTCTCCTTAACAAGGATGTATTCAAGAATTGAGGAGCTTGAGTCAGAGTGAGTGACATGCATATTAAAAAGCAACGTACTGCTTGACTATTACCAGAATTGAAAATAGACTTACTCAAGAATATGTGCCAAACAAAGCACATGTGAATCGCTTCTACTGGTAGGTAATGTAAAGGTACTGATACTGATCCAAATTCTGAAATCAGACTTGCTTCTATAAGCAGCATTCAAGGTTGAACCACTTGGAAGCCTAAGAGTATGTATAAATCATCAGGTGTAGACTAACCTTTTGCCTGTACTCTGGCCAGCAGAGCAAAGTAAAGATCTAAAAGTTGGAAATGTCAGACTTCAAGTTGCCTGTGAGTGCTTCATCTATCCATAGGAGAGTGTGCATTAGGACACAGTCTCTAGTTGCAGGGTCATTTACTATTTTTTTTCTAGGACCCCGGCCTTATTCAGTATCTTAGATGCTCCTTATTTAACAAGCAGCTCTTCAATATATTACTGTTCCTTTACCATTCTGTGCATACTCCTAGGCTGTATAACATAAACAATTTATCTGATGGTTATGTATAAACGGTGGGATGGGCATGTTACACACCGAGGCCTGACACAGGGTTTCATCCAGGCTAGGAAACCCCCTGGAGATCACAGAAGATCCCTCCAGATTGCTTTCCAGAGGAGACCTCCTGCCTAAGGACATAGATACATCTTCCCCTGACAGAGAGCCAGGGCACGGGCTGGGTGCACAGTACCTGGAGTACAGTGTTCATCATCAGGACATATATTTTTGTTTGAGTGACTGGACTTGCACAAAGCCCCAGATATCCTAGGATGGCTGCGCTAGCTTGTGGTGGAGCTGTGAGTCCACAGCTCTCCTGCAAAACAGACACCAAGGCCCCAGCCAGGTAGGCAGCTGGGAAACCAGGAGCTCACAGTTGATGACAATCTGTGGAAAAAACAGCTTCACAAAGGTTTTTGAGCAACTAACACATGGAAAAACACCTAGCATGATTTCCAAGATCCTCTTGGCAATCACTGTAAGAAACCATCTCCTATTTGGGGCGCCTAAGTACTCAGAAATCTGGTCCTAAGTGGTTTGCAAGCATTATATATGAATTCTGAAGCAGAAGAAAAATCTTGTTCCTTAAGACAGTGTTGAACTGCCAATAACAGAAGATACAAAAATAACCCTGGAAGGGTCCTTGATTCTTATCCAGTTTGTTCCCTTGCCTCCAGCCTCTCCTCCCTCAGGCAGGATCAACTATTTCGAAGTTATCTCTGGTAGGTATTTTTCTGACCTGTTCTTAACACAAAATGATTGTAAAGCTGAACTATATAATCATTACAAAGAACAATAAAGTTAAATTAAAGGTTTAAGAGCAGAAGCAAGAAATATGTTTCAGGCCCAATCTTGCAGGCACCTTGACTATGAAACACCTAATGGTTTTTGTTACAAGCTAACGAGTACATGAAGTGTAATCTATACAATATTCTTTCCTATCAATCTGGTTCAGTAATCCGTGCTGTTAAACTAGGCTTTGAGTCTGCTTCTCAGTGGCTTAAAATTATATAATACTTCATCCATATTAGCTCCTCTATAGATAAGGCTCAGAGATTGCACAGCATTTAAGATACGTATTTCAGAAATAACACAAATCCTGTGACTGGAAATTACCTTTGTTTAGTTTAAATTTGCTAAAGCGTGAACTTTATTTTTACAACCGAGACAACAAGCAAAGGGCTTTAAAACAAAAATCAGAATGGCTGTACAGCAGGGGCTGATTCAGGTTGAGATGGAAAAAAGCTGTATGAGTCCCCTCTGTTAGCAACGTCCAATGCGGTGTGTGACGAGGGTCAAATAACGGGAGATTCGTCAGACTGCTGAACAGTTTTTTCCCCCGCCACCCCACCCAAGGCACCTGCCTTTAGCTGGGCTGCAATATCACATCAGTTTTACTTGCAGCGGTTCGGCTGACTCGATACAGAGATGCTTGCAGGGCACCTAGCTACGGGGTAGTTATATGTAGCTGGGGATAACAGACTGCTCGTGCAGGAGTGCTCACAGTCAGCTAAATGTTAGGATACAAAGATGAGCACCGAAGAGTTCATGGACAGAGTAGGGAAAGTCATATATACCCATACATATGTATGAATAGACATACGCATACCTGTAAGTATTGATTCTATCTTACTGTCTGCAGCGGATAAATAGTGAACAATATTTCTTCCTGCATACTCGTTCTACAAAGTGCCTTTTCTGTTTCTATAGCAACTTCTGTTGTTTGTAACTTGTAGTTCATGCTAAAAATATCCTGATTTAAAAAGGAGAAAATTCTAAAAAGTTAGAATAATTGGAAAAGATGGCAATTTTAAAATGAAATAGTCATAGACTATGCTTAATAAGTAGCCTGTTCACCCTAAGAAGCATTGAATGTGACATCCATTATGTGACTTATAAAACAGAAATGGGGCTTTTATTAGCATGTCTCGGGTTCTTTGTTACAACCTGAGTTACTGCCATTTGAATGACTATGTAGTGTTCTCCATCAGAAATTCAGCCACTTGGTAATGAGTATAAAAGAGTTCCACCTCTAGACATACTCATCTTCCTGCCATGGGACCCCATCATACAGACTTCAGAGCAACAAGTGCAATTAATGTGCTCCATTCTAAATGCGGTGATTGCAATAGGTGTCCCACATCACACAAAACCGAATTTTGTGAAGAGGAGCTTTAGCAATGGGCAGCAAGATACCTGCTACTATTCTTTCTTTCCTCCTTTAAATGAGCTGAAAGTCTTTTATGGGTCATCCTTCAGCTCCAGGTGATACAGGTCTGAAACAGTCCCTCTCCTCGCCATTAAAACTTTACAAATGCACGTGGTTTTTGAAAGGCAATGAGTCCTCATCTCCATGCTATATTGCTGTAGTTTGGGCAACGTATAATGTTTTATAATATTACGTATGCACAGAGAGGCACACATTCAATACAAAAACTATAGGTGTGAACTTTTTGGCTTCAGCATTGCACTACAGCGATCAGAGCAGGAGGAACATCCTTACAGTGGGCTCATGGCCTCCACTGGTTTCTCTGCTCTCCTCTCCATACCATGTCCCAACAGCGGCCTTCTCTTGTGAAATAGAAAGGGATTAGTGTAGGACATGGACGGAGCAGGTCCATTCCAACCTCTGATGTGTGCCTAAGGACTTCCCTCTGGTGAAACTTGTTAATAAGCAACTTCCTTCTTGTGCAACAGCCAACAAAAACTAATGAATGCACGAGTGAGACGGTGCAACCTCCCTGCTTTTAAATACACTGCAGCCACCCTGAAAGACATTAATTAATCTTTTTTTTCTAGCTAAACTGAATACTTGTGGGGACCGAGACTGCATTATATTTGTTCTGAACAGAACACATTGTCAGCAGCCAATAAATTAAACTGTAATAAATGGAGTCATTCTGCTGCCGCGCACTTTTGCACAGACATTCCTACTGGGACTGTTGCATATTGGGGTATGCTTCTCCTTGAACTTACTCTGTTATCTACATCTTTCTCCAGGCTGATGATTTTCAATTATTTCCTTGTTGATCTCTGTATTTTTGCCAGGGGAAGTGCAGAAGACATCTCTGCTTTCCTCCATTCCTGATTACATTCACTTTGCTTTATCCTCCCCTCTGCGGCTCCCAGCCATCTTTGCCTTTTAAAAGTTTGTTGGTTCTTTCTAAGTTACTCATACCCCATTTCAGCATGAACAGATTTTTCTTGCAAGCGCATGTAGTTATGACAAGACATATGCAATTGTATGCATAGTTATCGAAAAGGTTACAAGTTTAAGACTTTTGGCACCCAGGAAACCAGTTTCCCTGCCTGTCCACTGATTTTCCAAGTAAACTTAGATCTGCATTGACTGTGGCAAGCTACAGACTAGCTGTCCTTCTTGTCTTTCTTTCCTCCTTCCACAGCTTGCAGACATCTCTTTCTCTTCATTGCTGTTCTTCTTTATGCCACCAGTCTTACAAGACACACTGAGAGTGAAGTGGCTGCCAAGGTCTCATTACTCTAGACAGGAGCAGAGTAGTTATCTCATTGCAAATTTGATTTTCTGACTCCAAGCCATTCTGTTCTTCCTGCATTTTACATTTTCACTCTACAATGCCAGAAGCAGCTGGTTCATGTTAGCTCAAATTATCCCAAGAATTATTGTCCAAAGAATTAAAATCCCAAAAGGTGTCCAAAGAGTCAAGATACATCATTTTTCTTTCACCAGCCTTTGACCAATCCCCTCTGCCAGATGTTCTACACCTGTTGCCAGCTTGTTTAGTCACTCATATCTTAAACTCTTAACTGAGGCACAAGGGCTAGCAGCATTTTTTTTTTCTCGCAGACAGCCATTCTCAGCTGATGTAAATGGATACAGTTTTAAGAAGATGACATACCCACTTGAAGTGGTTGATGATCTGCCACATGCAAGAGTCTGAAATTCCTTCAGATTACTGAAAAATTCGAAAGTTTATTTGAGATGTGCATGCTGATCCTTTGGTGCCAAATGCCTCTTACTCTCTACTTACTTGAATGTCATCAGTTCTCTCATGGTGACAAATACATTTCATAAAACGTATTTATATTAAAGGCACCTCTTGTTTCAGGAAGGTGTTGTGCTACCTTTAAAACATTGGCATTTTAATCTTTACCAAGGAGGTAGGTATTTCGTTCAGAATATGGCCAGCATTAATAGTAACGCAGCCATTTTTCTGCTCAGGGGCATTTTTGGCGTGCTATACTGAGCATGTAGAACACAGGGTACTTTCCTAGAGCTGCCAATAATTACTCAGAAAAGTTCTTCTACCACACCAAATTCAGTGCAGCTGCTGAGAACTGGGGCTTTGGTGGAAACACGTGAGGTTTTTTTATGTGTTCATCTCTAATGATTTCTGACCCACTTATATTCAAACTTACCTTTAAAAAATACCATGTGCTCAGCTCGGAGAAAGTGTGGTGTCTTATTCCTGTCATCCTCTGCCCTAAGGAAAGCAAAGGTTCTTAGAACTTCCTCCTTGATGGACAGGAGGAGGGACTCTCCCTGCATCTATGGAGAGATCTGAGGATGGAAAATTTCAGCCTTTTATTTGGGATCATCTGCTAGGTGCACACAAACCAGACCTCAATGAAAACCAGACAATTATTTAGCTGTTTATAGGCTGTTAGGTAGGTATTTATGCCTCAGTGCCTCCAGGGTGCACTTGCTTGTAAAAAGCCGTTGGCTCCATGTAGAAAAAGGAGATTGTAATCAGCCACCTTCTGTGCTACATCCTTCCTGTGAGAAGTTCTACCAACCTCAGTAAGAAATAAAGAAACCAGCCATAATGGCAACCACTCTTCTCTTTTCTTGATTGCCAGTAACATACACATATTCATTAGTGGAGTATTTGGCAGGGGAAGGTTCAGCTCCTTCCTTTCCCTATGCTTCAGAAAATCTTTGCTCTCCTCAGTGTGGCAAGGAAAGCTTTTAAAGTGTAGGTTGTAACCCATCTAACTTTAGCCCTAATCAAATCCACATCTGGAAAATATTAGGATGCACTGCAATTTTTAAAGTGTGAGTGTTAAGAGTAACTCGTTTACTTTATATTTTTAAAAGTGATGTGTATGCTGTGTTCCAGACCACTTGCGGTACTTTGTACTTAAATGTGTATTTTAATTTGTGTTCCATTATGTTGCCTTTTTCTTTGGGGAATGGTTTTCTGCTGGCCTGTGATCCACTTTGTAATTCAAGTGGAAAGTTTCTGAAAATAAAAGAGGCTTTCATGCAAGACAAAAAGTGGTTGTAAGTTTAAAAAATAAAAAGGTTCTGTGTCTTTGTCTGAAGTGCAGTGATTTATAAGCTTCTGAGGGGATGAGGAAGCTTGGGTATTTTAGAAGGTGGGATGGATCTTAGAAACTACCCTTTGGTCTTCTAATACCCTCATGAACATGTATCTGGAGGATTTGAAGCTGAGACCTAGGTCACATTTACTTGCAGAGGAAAACCATCTGAAGGCAACTTCTGACAGATCATTATGCGAACGAGATGTGACTTCCACATGCATTTGGCCCCTGGATTGCCTACTCTGAGAATGAATATACCTGGTTTAAACAGCATGCCCGGGATAACAGGGCTATAATTTTCGCTTCTGTAACCTATGGGGGAAGGCTCTATGGCCAGAAGATCTCTGTGCACAAAGCCTGGGGGATTCTGTTTTCTGTCCCTGCACCTGACCATCCCCTTTGGCATCGGCAGGGCTTGGAGAGACCTCTCAATCACAGAGGGTCTCTCCCAGTAGGGAGAGCAAAGGCTGTAATTCATTTCTCTTTGCCTTGAGTCCCACATTGTGTTGGCCTTTAGAGTAACCGAAAGTAGGCACTGGATACAGGCTGCTCGCTACAGACATCTGAGACTTAGGCACCTACGGAAGAAGGGCAAGATTTTGCCTCCTTCAAAGAGGAACAAGACCCTGCTATATCATCAAGGTGGACAAACTATGCTTTTGCAGTAGGACCCAGGGGGACTTCTGCAGATGCTGTGTTGGGATTTCTGACTGCTTCCTGACTCAGTAGGGTGAACCCACACTCATTGCTCTCCCAAGACCTTGTACTTATAAGGAAACAGGAACTACATAACCCAAAAGAGAGCTGATATGTACTTTGGGCAAATCTCAAATCTGGATAACTGAGGGACCAAGACTGTAGGCAGTGCCACAAAGCACATCTACTCTACAGCCTATAGGTGGTCTTAGGCCCTTTCAGCTCCACTAAAAGTTTGAGCACAAAGTAGGAGACTAAACAAACCTGGTTTCCACCCTACTTTAGTTTAAAGGAAAATATCGCAGAGAGAGGGCCACAAATGAGTGTACAGAGGGCACTAGGAGAGGAAAATGGGGGAAGGTCAGTGTGAGCACCTGGAGGTTATTTCCAGGTGGACAAGAGAGTCCTCTTCTTTGAGTCTGGGGCCATGTTAATCCCCCACTACCGAATAGATTGATAAAGCAAATATTCTTAAATCTAGAAACTTGGTTGGTACTATTTATAACCATATCAGTTATTTTCATTACCATGGTTGAGGACTGTGAGTTAGTATCCTTTTAAAGTCAGAAAACAACAGGGAAAAGAGCTTCAGAAATCATGTCCTCCCAGGATGAGTGAGAGTGCTGTATTTTTAAATTCTCAAATACAGGGTGAACTTAAAAGGAGAGACCATTTCCATTGTTCCTGAGGCAAGAATCACTGGTGGTTTCCTTTGAGCATAGTCCCTTTGCACAGAGCGTGCAAAGCAGCTGAAAGTGTCTCTGCATGACTTCAGTCAGCCTCTAAACAGACTAAGCAGGACATGTAAGAAGCAACCACTGGGTGTGTCTTGCCTATAAGAAATTCATAAGGCTAAATTTGGCTTGCAACTGCCTTTAAGCCCACTGTAAGAAACTACCACATCTTGTTTGGCAGGCCCCTCATCTTGCAGTAATTATCTCCCTTTTAAGAGCACACTGACACAAAGCACAATCAAATTCGTGTTACCGCCAGCGGCAAAACTCCTGTTAAATTCAGCAGGAATTGCAGCAGCGGATGCTAGCATCCTCCAGGCCAGGCTGAGAAGGAAGAGAAAGTCTTCTCCAGCTGGAGCTGCAGCCTGGTAGAACTGAAAGTGCAGGTTGGTGAGATATTTTCCTTATAAGAAAACAACTATTTATGTATTTTCTTTTTTCTTTTAAGTTGAGCAACTTAAATAGCCTTCCTTTCCTTAAAACTTTTTCTCTCAAACAAATCCTTCTGTTATCAAATATGCATGCAAGTGATGGAACACATAGACTATGATAAGTTGGAAACTTATCTCTACCATTAAAACACTGGCATTTCTAATCCTCTGAAAGGTACACTGTGTTGTGAATTCAGCTTCTTCTCTTTCAATTTTTGCATTTAATTAAACTTTATCTGAAGGGCATGTTCTTGTTACTCAGAAGCATGCCTCCATGGTGCTAATGTTCAGCTGAGTGACCTCAAGTTGGTTAACAATTATCACCCTATAGTTTTCCAGACAATTATCTCCTGAGGTACTAGGAAGGTTTATTTATTATCCTGTCCAACTTGGTAAAAAAAAGAAAAAAAGTATCCCTGAAAATTGATTTAGTTTCCTTAGGGAAGATTATAAATCTACAATGTAACATTAGGAAAAGGCTGTGAATTTTAGACGAGTTTTTAATCTATCTGGATATTTGTACAGTCTCTCTAGTGCACCAAACAATGGTACAGTTGCAAAGTGTTTTGGGTTCAGTTTGTTTCTTTGCTGTATGAAAGGGAGTGATAGTGGGTACTGAATGTGTTTTGGATGAATTAATTTTATAATAACTAGACATCATGGCGAGCTATAGAGGTAAATAAATCATATTTTATTACAGTAGTTAGTATTCTTCTTGGTATTGCTTAAGCACTTAGAAAGCCACCTAAAACTAGGACTTCAGTGTGTTAAGTGCTGGAGAAATACAGACCAAAACCATAGTCTATGCCCATGCCCCAGAAAACATGCACTTTAAATGTGAGACAAAAAGATAACTGTTTGGTGACCAGGAAATACTAGACAAGAGTAATTGAACTAGGTGAAGAGGATTAAGATAGCATGGGATGTCAGTGGGAGATATAGGTCAGTGAGATAACTGCCGTAGGTGATCACACGTTTGTGCAAACCACAGTGAATTCACATGGATATTACAGGAAAAATACACTTTCAAATACTCAAAAATGAGAAATGCCAGGGGACATCTGTTCCACATGAATAAGAAGTTTTGATTGCAATTCTATGGGGGCAGCACAAATTGCCACTACATCTGTAAAAGAAAAGGTTAAAAAATGCAGTTCTAGCCCCAAAGCTGTGGGCCTGGCAATCCTGGGTGGCATAGGCAATAGCCCAAAGAAGGACTGGCACAGAGAAAGGGAGGAAGAAAAAGGGAGAGCTCTGTTGAGGTCCTCTGCCCTGAAAGGAAACAATCTTTAGAAGAAGGAAGTCTAATTTCCTTAAGGAGAGGACTTTGGGGAATACTGAACATACACTTTCTGAAAAGGACAGCAAAAGACCAAGACAGTTTTTTGCTGTGACTGCCCCAGAGTCCTTAAAGGTGAAATGTCTGGCCATGACTGTTAGGCATTTGGCACTTTCGCAGTATAAACTTGATATTTGTTCAATGTAACTCAAGGAACGAAATAGGACTTCTCCTCCATGCCCCCATGCAACCTGAGGATCAGCTACAGGATTTGCATCTGCTAAACTTTTTTTTTTTTTCTTTCTTGCCTATCTCTGTTTGCCTTGATTCCTCATCATTGATGCACTCTACGCATTTTCTTTTTGCCCAGCTGCACAGCCTTCCTTAGTTGTAACAAAGGGTCTAAGGAAGAAGGATAAATTAAGGCTATATGTTGCCCGTGTAGACAGGATATCCTTAGTTCTAGCACGGAGAGGCAGTTAATGAAGAGGCTAGCTTTGCTGCACGTCAATACGGTCTATGCAAGCCAGCCAATTTACTGTATTATTCTATGAGAATATAATTTCTTTCTGGAGTGTTGTGAATACTTGCTTTCTCATATGAATGCTTTTAATGGATCATTTCTCTAGGAAGGGTACACAGTACTGCAGGGCACTTGACATTTATATCAAGGATGTAGGGCAAAATTCTATTGTACTACATAAATAGCTGTGACTATGCCATTAGAAACCAAGGGCCAGATAATATCAACTTCCAGAGCATTTTGTCCCATGATGGTTCATAGGGTGTGATTCCTAGGAGCAAAAGTAACATCTGTAATGTTTATAAAATCTATGAGATGTGTTTATCTCATCTCCATCATAACACTGTGTGTGCTTTGCTGGACTGTAAACAACAATCTATGAGTATCAACCATGAAAATATCTTCCCTTCAAAGCTCCAACAAAGAACAAAAGCCAGTTGCTTTGGGGCCTAGGCCATTGAATTTTTCCGAGAACTTTTCCAGCTTGCCCTTCATGTGTTTAAGAGCTTATAAATTGGATTTGGTATGATTGTCCTGGAAACCAGATTCTCTATATTTAAGTTCTTATCTCACCATCCTTGTCTCCTAGAAGAGCCTGAAGCAATTCAATTAACAGTCTACTCCTGAAACCACTGATCTACACATCCGATTATTTTAGAAAGACAACGATACAAATGCTTTTGAATTTGTAGTCCTGTCCTTGAAAGAGTGGAAATACAATACTGGTATGCAGAAGAATTCAGTTTTAAAGAAGGCTTGAATATTCATGTGGTGTCTAAAATGCCTTCTCTTACCAACAGTATAAGAGTGATATATTCAATATATGTGGAAGATGCACTTTCTGAAGTAAATCTTCACCTAGCATGCTTATAAACCTAGCTACAGTAAAGGCTAATCATTGTTAACAGTGAATAGTGTCAGGGAAACAAACGAGAAATAAACTGCCAGGCAGTAAACTCCTCACATGGCAGAACCTTCTTGAAGAGCCGATGCAAACATCCCTAGACTCCTCATTTATCTGGCTTCTCCTATTTTATTCACTTTCATGCTTCTTATAAATATTTGTCACATATCTGCTTAGTTGCATTAAGCCACTAATGAAGGAAGTCTTTGAAACAGAGAATTTAAAATGTTGAACAGGCCAGTGATCACAGGACTACATAATTAGCCAAAACAAGTAATTCTCTTCTATGGCATTACATATAAAATAACTCCCCAATGGTATGAAAAATATTAGAATATGAGCAAATGAAAACAAGGCCCGATTATCTCCATATTCTGACAGTTTTCATTTCTCTTTGCCCTCTTGTTCAGACCAAGTGTCAGGAACGAAATCTTGCCAGAAAGGTTGCCTATACTGCCACAGCTTTGGACTGAGATGTGAAATGGAAACAGATATTATCTCAGGCAGTGCCTCTTACCAGTGCCACACTCACATAAATTGTTTTCTCATTATTTCCACTTCTCATTGAACTCTAGATGAACAGGGCTACCTCACAGGCTCAACACAGGAATCTTTTGGTAGAGGTGCTGGTTGGTCTAGCACCAGTCATTTGCCAGTATCCTTAATGACTCCTGCAGCATTGGAAGCTCTGAACTTCTGCACAGGCTCCATTTCCCCACATCCATACTGCAGAGAACCAGCCTGGATGGCCCAGCTTCTCCTCACCTCTCGAGGTCTCTGTGGACAGTTAGCATTAGTGACTCGGGCAGCAAACTATAATTTGGAAAAGGGATATTAATTTCAAAATTTCTGATTTCTCTTCAGTCTCCTGAAAAGACACATTACTCTTGAGTCAGATGTTTAACAATCTTTGCCAGGCAGGCTTGAATGCTCATATCTGCCTCTGTAAGAACAGACTTCAGCAAAGCCACAGGATTGGTCATCTACCACCTTTGTAGGTGACACAGCATCTTCACTTTTCCCCTGGATCACCAAAGAGAAGTGAACTTTTACCTTCCTACCTTCTGCTCCAGTCCTCAGCCTGAACTCCTTTTCAACTCAGGCTGTATCTCTTCCTGACATCAAAAGCACTGAGGACCAAAGCCAGCTAAGCCATAGGGGTGGTTCAGTCACCAAAAAATGTTGGTGAAAGTGGCACTGTAGAGTGGCATACAGTGCCTGCATTGGCATAACCATCATTTAGCTCTCCCCTGAACTGATTTCTGAGGTTGAGCCCAGGGAGATCTGTCTCCCTGGGGCTGCTGTCATGGGTATTAAATGAAGACAGTAACTCTGAAGGTTTTATCTTCTCTCCATCTCAAAGGAGAGAACAGGGCCCTTCCCAGCCCAGAGAGGGAGGAAAGCAAGGATCACTCCTCCTATTTTATTTTCTTAAAGATTAATTTCTCATGGAGAGAGATTCAATCAAGGGGCTGGATCTTCAGCTCCAGCTTTTAAGTGAAAATTTATGTTATGAGCCTTTCATTTATTTGAGAGAGGGTTTTTTTGTGCTTGTAAACTCTTATGAAGGATATTTTTCAAGGGTCTTTTTTAATGGAAGGTAGTGCTGGTTTAACCTCACTCTTGCAGCTGCTGCTGATGCAAGGAAAAAAAAAAAAAGATTTCCACTGACATTGCATATCAAAATATATCGTATCCCACAATGGTGTTGGATTCCAAATACTCACAGAATCCATGGAAAATTATGTTTGACGGGGGTGGTGACCACTGCCACCTTTTCTACTTCTACTCTCTAGGTGGTCAAAACAGTAACTGCATAATGCTAGCACGTTAATCAGTTCCATTGAGCAAATTGTCTTTTGGACCAATTCTATTACTGAATTTATAGTGCGAGTCTGCTAAGATCAGGAATTCTCTCACGACAGAGATTTTGATGTGACCAGAGTAGGGTGTTGGAGGGTATTCAGACACACATTAAAAATGTCAAATAATGTTTCCTACCTTTTCTCTCCAAAATATTTTATGAATCCTAAGTAATGAACCCCAACAGCATGTAGTTTCATAAAGAATACTAATTCTTCATTTTACACAAGGGAAGAGTATCCTGGCCACAGAAAAAGCCAACGTCAGAACTAGAGCCTACAACTAGCAGTACTAGCTTCTAAACCTGAGAGCAGCCCATTAGATTTTGCCTAATTGCCAGTCTAAATTAGCAATTAATGACTTCTCCAGCTCCCATTTGCTTACTGCAGCAGCATAAAAATCAGAACATGAGAGGCAAGAAAATGCCTGTTCTGGGACTCACAAAATCTCAAAAAGAAGTTATTTTCAAAAGCTGTTTTTCTTCTTAGATGTGATAGTGACAGCTGCCCTCAGAAAAACACAGACTGACAGATGGATAGGGAATACTTTTGTTATGAGCTGAACCCCACATATATCTTAATAGTCTTAAGTCAGGTCTCCCATAGTAAAACAAGAGAAACGGAACAGGAAAAGGTAGTGAAATAAATTTCTCCAAGATCTTCCTCTTGAGAGATGGGGAGTGAATTACTGAAGCGATTTCTACATCTCTCTG
This sequence comes from Larus michahellis, assembly GCF_964199755.1. Taxonomy (NCBI): domain Eukaryota; kingdom Metazoa; phylum Chordata; class Aves; order Charadriiformes; family Laridae; genus Larus; species Larus michahellis. The sequence goes on from NC_133896.1 coordinate 127,944,856, forward strand.
CTTAGTTGCTCTTAGAGGAGGCTCCTAGACACATTAACTTCCTCTAAAGCATCCATTTGGGTGTCCTTGGGGACATGGAGAAATGGTGCCGTGGGCCAGGGCTGGAACCCTGTTTCAACCTTCCCTGCCCTGACATTAGCTGCAGAAGTCTTACGGGGCTGTGACCCCATGGAAGCCAGGAGGCTGGGAGTGGAAGCATGTACTTTCCCACAGAGACAAAGACGTATCCAGTCACAGATCTCTTCATAACAGAGAGGATATCAAGGCCCCTTGCTGACTCTCTTAAGGGCTAATTAGACTGGAAACTCTTGGCAGGTCTTTACAGGAATTGTGCTGCAGGGACTGTTCAGTCATTTCAGTGCTTCTAATAAGGCGACTTGACATATAGTACCTGCAGAATTCTTTATGGCATTTATCTGGATCCCTTTCTTTCCTCCCTGCTTGCATGCCAATGTCATTATTGCATGCAACATTTACTCTCGTTTTCAGACTTCTGCTCCACCTGAACACAAAGGAAGACAGATCTGCTCCCATACATCTGCTGTTTTGCAACTCTGCCATGGGCAAGTTTAGCTTGCTAAGTTAAGGAGCATGGTTTAGTTCCTATGTGCTCGCAGATGGGCCAGCAAACATAATGTGAGCTGAAACAAAATATCTCAACTCATTGTGCCAGGCAAGAATTGCTGCGGCAGATTTTTAGGGTGACTGTTTGTATTCACGTGCAGGCTCCCAAAGCATTGCTGAAGTGCCAGCCTGTTTCTTTAAGAACTGCTGCTACAGAACGTTACAATACAGTGATACAAGGAAACTGCTGCAACTCCCTGCATGTTTGATTTCTTGAACTATCAGTAGAAATGCTCCATCTGTGTCTTCCCATCTGCACCGCACGTTTTGGCAAGAGAGCATGCCAAAATTTCCCCTTTCCTCTATCTCCCTCCTCCCCCCTAGGCTCTTCTCCCTCCTCCCCCTCTAGCTCTCCTCTTTCTTCAGAAACACTGGGGAGAAAAACACATCCAGTGCAGGGTTGTTGTTTCTGTCTCTTGTTTTACTTCTGATTACCCTGGAGTAATCAAACCCTTGTCATCCTCCCAGTCTGCCCTGCAAAGACTACACGGGTTACAAAATTCAAAGGGTCTGGCTCTGGGTAAAAACGTGTGATGGAGGCAGGATGACTCCCAAAGAGCAAGATTATGTTGTCATTTAGCTGCAGGGGTTCCCGGGGAAGAAAGCCAAAGTTACTGTAGGAGGAAACGTGGGGCGCGAGGCCAGAGGGAGAGGAGATCAGATGGACCTGAGCCCGGGAAGCCCTGCAGGGTCCGTCTCCTCCTGCCAGGGGAGAGATGGGGTCAGCGCTGCTGCCCTTTGCCTCCCCCAGCGCTGTGGGTCTCCTCAGGCATCCCGGCCCCTCGCGCTCTCTTGGCAGCAGCAGCAGCAGCAGTCTGAATCGGCACAGCTGTGCCACAGGCAGAGAAAAACCATGGCCATGGTGCTCCCAAAGTCTGTTACTGCAGGCAGCTGCTTACTTTGTCTGTGTGGCTAGCTGTCCAAATGAATTACCCTAGTCTGAATACTTAAGAATTCCCTTTGGGTTTTATTCTCATATAGTCTTTTAACTGCTGCAAGCTAGTAGATACGGCTGCTAATCCTATCATTTATTTTATCACTTATTTATCACTTTTATCACTTATTTTATCACAGGAGGGTTTATTGGTTTGGATGATTTTGACCTGACAGGGCAGAGGAGGGGATGAGACTGGGTTTTCTAAAAATTTGTGCATGTTTTTTAAAAATACCAGAAACGCGCTGACTTTGTACTTTTCATTTTTTATACAACTCAGCCACCTGGCAGAGAGCAGTAAAAAAAAAAAAAAAAAAGTGTCTTTAGTTGCCACAGACATCAAACAAATAATGAACAATCAAAGCAAAGCAATTACAAGCAACCCAGAGGCAGAAAACAATACAGTAGGGCAGCAAACAATTCAGTAGGGCGGCTCAGACGAACTGTCACAAGCAAGGAAAGCAGTCACAGACAAAGCACTAAACCCTCAAAAATGGCGCAGCGGCGCACACCGGGTAATCCTGAAGGGAGTCTGACCTGTAAGAGCTTTTAAAGCTCCTTCCTCTCCTAGACTGCCATCCAATAAATCTTTTGAGAACATCCTTATATGTGAATGCGACTAGCTGTAATGGAAACTTTCACATGCTTGCAGTTAGGCATGTGCTCAAGTACTTTACTGGATCCACTATGAAAACGTGAGCAAGATTTAGTGTTTTACAGAAGGTAGCTGCAAACAGTAAAATGAGCAGGAGGCCCAAATCCTTTTCCCTGGGATTCCTGAAGCATGCATGGTATTTAATTGATGGTTATAGTTTCTCATTCCTACTTCTCCCTCTCTCGCTCCCTCTTCCTCTGCCAGCATGAAAAATTCACACACACACACACACACAGACTCTCACAGTGTCCTGATCTGACCCCACCACTAGAAGCAATATGGGACAGCATTTAGCTATGAAAAAAAACCCCACAAAGTGATGTGAAAACAACCTCATTGGGCTTCTTGTTAAGAATTAATCTAGCTTCCTCTCAGAAGAGCAAGTAACTGTGTTAAACATAGGCCTGGCACCAGCTTCTCTGATGGCACACCTCGGTCCTTGTCCCCACAGTCAGCCTAGCTTCAGGGCACCTGGATCCCAGGTCAGAGGTGGGAGCAGCCACCACACCATGGTGGATATTGCTCCCGTGAGAAGGTGCTTGGGTTGTTTCTCCACTAGCTGGTTGCCCCTGGGGTTATTACTGAGCAGCAGCCTGTGTACCATAAGGTGTCATTTTCATGCATGAGTAAGTTACAAGTCACTAGTCAGTTTTGTTACACCAGTGCGTAACAGCCTTCTGCTGCTATAAATAAATTCCCCTCTCCCAGTCGCTCCCTGGCATGTTCACGCCCCGGTTAAGATACTGGTGTCCAACAGTACTGCTTGGCTCAGCTTAAGATCTCTGGACCCAGCAATTTTTGAGGCTGGCACATCAGAATGTTTATCATCCTAAATCAGGAAAAAATTATAAATGATGCTGTTTGCTTAGGGCTTGGCTGTGTATGTCCTTAGTGTACTAAGTGTTTCGGACATGATTCTCTGGCAGATGCCTGGCACATGTTCCTACAATGTTTCACAGCTGCGTTTTCACCACAAGAACTCTCCCTTGCATGAAGTGCTCACTGGGCTTTTAAGGCAGTGCCCTTTGTTCTAATAGTTATTGATTCCCTGAATGCAGGGGAATGTGGATTCAATTAGCTGGCCATAGCACTGTAGTTCAGGGCTTGTCAGCATTTCCAGTATATAAGCTTCCAGTTTTCAAGGTTTATATAACATAACCTTAAGAATTCAGTCTGCGTTAAAGCTGGCATTCAAAGTCCTTTTACAAATTATTAGTTCATAACATGCACTAATTACTGTTATTACTTTAGAACCACTGCTTACCGCAAACATATAGTGAATTTCCAACAAAAGTTTCTTAAAGATGGGCACTTCCATTCAAGGCAGCATTAGGCAGCAATATTCAGAAGAAATTATTTTTCTGGTTAGATGAAAAATTGCTGTCAGAGACTTCTGCAGGCACTGAGGACTGCCACCCCAGAGCACAAAAATTCCCCGTTGCACAGAATGGAAATAATTTAATAACCTCTGAAATCAATGTCCCTTTAATGTAGGTCATGGCTTATCCCAACGTTTTTGATCAAGCTATTTATTGCTGTGTCTTTTCTCCAGAAATATTCATTTTTCCAGGTTTCCTTTTCATTCTCCAACAGAAGTTTGGCAGCAGTGCTCTAGCAAAATCTTTAGGCAGTGCTTACCCACATCCTTACCCTACCTTTAAAAATGGGAACATCTCCCCATCCAAGGAAAGGCCTCCCACCCATACACCTTCAGGCTGTGACTGCACTGCAGCCTACGCTGATCTCACTGCTGGCTCTGCAGTGCCCCTGTGCCGCCTGCCCCCTCCAGCTGTGTATTTCAGCCCCCTTTGCACCCGCTCCAGCATCACTTTGCAGCCAGTTCCAGAGAAGGGTCAGGCCCGTGGCTGCTGACAACCACACTGGCTAATGCAGTGGTTTCCTCCATGGCAATAATACACACAGTCCAAAATAAAACACACAGTCCAGCTCACTCATCCTACTCTCACATTTGCAAGGCAGCTTGGATGGCAGCGGTATCTTTCAAGCAAAATCTAGGACTTCCTAGATGGAAGTTCCTCCTGAATTATGGCTCAGCAGTAACTGTGAGATGCTGGTGCTCAGGGGGACAATATCTGGCTTGGAACTCTCTGGAGGCTGTGATCCAAAAACCTTTGGCTCTCAGCAAAGCAAGATGCTGCCAACCAGCTGACTGGTGATATCTCAGCACTGTGAGAGCCAGACAGCCCCAGCTTTCTTGCTACAGCTGAGCTGAGAACTCAGCAAAGCCACTGCTTCTCATCATGGCAGGGTAATGCTCTTGTAGGAGAATCTGCTAGCTTCTCCCTGCTGCTGCAGTCCCAAGTTGGAGCAGCCAGGATCCCCTATGTCTTGCTCTGGTAGGCTCTTGTCCACATGAGAAGTGACTGCTCTTGGCTCCCAGCTCCTGTGCAGCTCAGTGGCAGCCTACTATCTTCTAGAAATTGCCCAGTCCTCTTAACTGGAGTTTGTTTGCTCCTCTAGCTCTAAACCTTCCTCATCTTATGCCCACTTGTCATTACTGTACTGGAGAAATACTTCTACCCATTTTCCTCTCCTTCAGGAGCATTACCTCAGTCTTTCTCTCCTTCTATTCTCTGATAGACAGCTGAAACACACTCAGTGTTTCAGTGCTTGGTATTCTCAGCGCACACCATCAAGCTACCTACCATGGAAGAGGCAAGTTTAACATTCAGAACAGTTCAACCTGAGACCACTTCCCATCACCCAGTCTGCTCTGCCTGGGTGTATGTCTTCACCACACCCTGACAGCAAGCCAGGCTTGACATGTGGGTATGAGGTGTGGACACCTTTCCTTTTTCCGTGCTATGCCCTGTTGTTTGGTTTCCCCTCAAGGCAAACCCCCACCCCCTCCCCGAATGGGCAAGGTGTGTTGCAGCTGGTCCTCTGAGCTGAGCCTCCTGGGGACAGGATGGGATCACCCTCAGAGCATGTGCCCTTCAGGATAAATGCAGTGTGAATATCTGTTTTTAAGATGTTTAATTTTAATATTTTTTAACTTTTCCCTTTCTATGATCTCGTATTTCTTTTCTAGCTGCATTATTTCTTTTACTGTATTGTTGAATAGACCAACTTCTAAAATACCTAAAATAGCACAAATGTTTATAATATACTTGGTATAAGGATGGCATATTAAAATGTATTTACATCTTAAAAATTTTAACCTGGAGCAGACTTGATATTATCTAAAATAATTTGTTTAAGAGAACATAAAATAATTTCCTCTTCTTCCAGGGGAGATATGATATTTACAAAATCTTATCTTCACAAACAGAATTTGTATTTTAAGCTTGCAAATTAGAATTTGCACACTAAGGACAGTCAAGCTAGAAAGGAATTAGGAATATGCGATCAGCAAAGGAAGAAAAAAATTGCTAAAATGTATCACCATTACCATGTTAATATATGGCAATCTTATGACAGGTAAATGTATAAGGACTTATTTGCCAACGCAGAACACTCTCTATGGAACATTGATTTAAATATAGCTGTGCCTTCCTCTCTTCAGTGGGTCATAATGTAGTAGTATTATGTCCTCTGATGTCCTCTACTTTCACAGTTGATATGGGGACCTAGCTAGAAAAATCAGAGAAAATGGATGGGAAGTACAGAAGCAGACTGTAGCCGTTGCCTTGATCTATGCAGTGGTATAGGACCAGTGCATTTCTGGAAGTGGTAAGAATTGTTATTAACATCATGCTAGGAATATGCATCCTTATAGTCACTCAGCTATGGATTAAGGTGACATACATTGCAGCAGCACAAATTGTACTGGTATCACTAAGGCTGAGATGCCATTTCTATGCCATGAATTGCAGCCTCTCTCTTCCTTTTCTTGTATGTGTATCTGTATAGGTACTAGCATAATGACAACTGGGTATTCAGATTGTCACAATGTGAGCAACAGTAATGGCTAGAAAGGAACTATAATGCTGTGTCAATTAAACGATATGCATTTTAAAAGTGCTTAAGCCTGAAGCCACATAATAGCTTGCAATCGCTCAGAAGGGCTTTTAATAGCATATTACTTAGATCAATCTGTGTCAGCTGTCCTCAGCCCACTGTGGGGTGAAGGTCTTTTTTGCAGTATTCCTGGCTGGATCTCCAGTGTACTTGGTTACTGCAGGTTGGCATGATCAGGATGACTTTCTTCTCCAGGACTTACCCATGTGCTCTTTCCCAGGTGAAATGAAGACTCATTCCCTTTTAATGATACTGTGACCTTCACTGGTATTTATTGCTTTCAACATATTTTTTAAAAGTAGCCGGGTAAATATAAAGGGATTTTTAATGCTGCCATAGCTGCCACATATTTCCTGTAGGTCAGATAACGTATTTATTAGAAGTTGTGTGCTTGTAAGCAATCTGCCACTGGGCCATCCCTTCTGCTCACCGCAGCCCTGCGAGGAGAGGTCAGAGCCTCCACCTTAACAGCTTGTCTTTGCCTCCACGTGGCTCACCAGACGGGCTGCACCGCTCCTGTCCAAGCTCTCTGAGCCAGCACGGGTTGCTGAAAGTAGATTAAGCTTTTTGTCTAGGATGATGCCTAAAGATTTTTCTGAGACTATGCCCATGAGCGCAACAGAAAACATTTGTGTGGCTGCCGGGGCTGGGGCCGGATCCAAGATGACAGCGCTGCAGGCTGGGGCCTGGTGGCAGGAAAGGAGCGGTGCCATGAGCGAGGTCTTCAGGAGGCCTCATCGGCCTCACCCTGGGGGCCATCCCTTGTCCCCACAAGCAGGACCCTCACAGAATGGTAGGGGTTGTAAGGGACTTCTGGAGATCATCTAGTCCAACTCCCCTGCCAGAGCAGGGTCACCTAGAGCAGGCTGGAGCTCTCCTGACGGTCTTGTGCCCCACCACCCCCTTGCTCACTGGATTTCATAAAGATTGTGTAAAACAGGGCTGTAGAACTGCTGACATTTCCCCATAGCTGCGGAGGGGAGCCATGTTGCACGGCCGCTGCGCGCCAACCCTCACTTCTCGGCCCTGGCACCCTCTGGGGTGTGAGGACACACTCTCCAGGGCAGCAGCTTCTGCGGCTGCTTAATAAAGTAGGGGGCTTTTTTTGTTCTTTTTTTCTGCTACATTTTATTGAGATGATAACAGTGAGGTGTCAGACTTTTCTGAATGCTCAGAAAGAGCTCCTTTCTGGATCTTTTGTCTCGTCAGCTTGTCACTCTGGGGTGTTACATTACAGACGAGGTGAGAAGAGGCAGCAGCAGCAGCTGTCACATGCAGTTGATGGTGTTTTATGGGGTCAGTGGTTGCCAGCTCCTACAAAAGCACCTAGAATGACCGAATTCAGGCTCCTGCTCTCCTCAGGCAGGGCAAAGGCAGCAACCTTCTTAATGCTTTTGCCGTGCTGGGCTCACTGCTCTTCTCATGCCTCCCGGAGACCATATCTCTCTCTGTCTGCAAATATTGACCAACCCATAGCAGGGGGATAACTGTGTTTTGGAGCATAAGGAGGCAAGCCAAGCTTAATTTTCTTTTCATGAATTAGCTTTCTGTAGTGTTTCTTCCCTCTATGTTGGCCAAGCTTAATTAGTTTGATTTTCTTTTCATGAATTAGCTTTCTGTAGTGTTTCTTCTCTCTATGTTGGGCAATGTGTGCCACACAGTTGACTTTGAAGAAACCCCAGGGGAGGTCTGGCATTGACATTGCCAAGGCTGAGTCAAAGTTGACCACGAAACACTGGAGAGGGGCTGATGGTAAAGGGTGTTTCCAATCACTGTTTGTGAAGCCCGTACAAAAGCTCCATTGTCATTTTTAGTCAAGTGCTTGCATTGCCCTGCATTGCAGCATTCCATCCAGCCACAATGCTACCCCCAAAACACTGAAGGCTGGGAAAGTATATGGGAAGTGCAGCCTAACGTGTGAGTTGCTCGATATCTGCAACATTTTGTATAATTGCTTCAGTGTGAAGAGTTAACTGCTAAAGCCAGGAAAAAACATATGACAGTCTGGGGAAAAAAATGTATAGTGCAGATTTTAGAGTTTCTAGATGTGAAAGTTGGAAAGTTCACTATGGACATGGGCCTGGTTCTCATTATGCATAGTATAATACAAGATTTTGGATGCACACATCCTTTGCACTCAATGGGAGAAAACAGCTCTCAATACCTGTAGAGCTGTGAAAAAGTATTAATCTTCAGAGCTTTCATGATCTCCAGAAGCAAAGCTGGAAGAGGGGAGCACATGTCAGAACCAAGAGGGATATATGGAAATGAGAAGGCAAATCTGAGGCAGAGAGGGATATCTCATGGGAGATACGGCCCTGGCCTTGCATATCTCCAGCACTGGGACTTCTACAGTGTTTTGCCCGATTTAGGGAAATACAGAGAAAAAGCGTGAGCTCCAGGTGAGGGAGAGTCTATTGACCTTTTGTCTCACTCAATGGCAAAATTTTCTTAACCTTCAGTTATCCAACCATTTAGTTATTTTTGTTTTTTTACCTCTCTGGTTTGTTTCCCTGTTGTGTTTTTCTCCATTTTCAGCTGTTTACTTCCTTCCCTTTCAAAAGATTTCCCAGCATCCTTTAAATTTGCTGTTGTGAAGTTTCATCTGGCAAATCCCACCCTCCATTTTGTTTCCCCAGAGGCACATTTATATGCTAAATGGGTTCAGTTCTTCTGCAGAAAATGAGAGTTCAGGCACAGAGGGATGTGAAAGGCATCTAGCACATGGCTCAGCTCCACGCTTTCTCCCACAGTGCAAATGCAGAGAGTGAAGTAGTCATCACAGGAGTGTGCTGTGGTGAGGGTGAGATACCGTTGTGTGGCATGTCCTCACCTTTCCTAGTCCAGGTCGCAGCAGGAGGAAGACATCTTGCTCAACTGATGTACACGAGCCTCCTGCTAGCATCCCAGCAAGGACTGACTCTGGGAGAACCAGGATTTTCCTTTACGTGCACCAGTTAGATGCCACCTAGATACAGTAGCATGGCAACAGACTGCTTGGTAGCTGTGCTAGAAATGAAGCACTAACCATTTCTCTATGTTGCTGTCTCCAAGGAGAAGTTCAATATAAGTCAGTCCCTTAACATCAGTTTGACATCAGCCTATGACTTTGCCACATTAATTCAATTTATTACCCATTTTGATCCACACTTTGCATTCTATTTAGGATGCCAGGGGACCTGTTCATCCCTAATGACTGAGGAAGCATTTGTGTTTTATAAGCTATTTGGGACACACCATAAGGAACTAAAAGTGTCTGGTTTATTTTCATTGTTAAATTTACCATGTACTCAATTCTGATGCCGTTGAAATTGATAGCAAACATGCCAGGGACCACTGCAACTGGAATGCTTTCTGAAATTTAAGGAGACCCATCAGAGATGCATCTAACATGTTCTCCCCCAAAAAGGCCTACTGGTCTCTTCATAAATAATGCATGGTGAATGTTATCTGGGGTGGGGAGGAAATTACAAAACGTTAGTTTGTTGTTCTGCCTTTTATCTCCAGCTAAACTTTGATCTCTAGAAAGTGTTTCTACTGTCATCTGTAAGAGTTTCCTTAGTCTTTACTCAGTAGCATATTAAAATTCAGCTGACTAATTTCACTGGTTTTCTTTGATCTTTTTCCTTCAATGTGAATTACTCTAGCTGAAGAGTTCGTATTTGCCTAAGCAAAATTCATCTTCCTTTCTCTGTACAGTCAGACATTTGGCAGTTTCCCCGTGATGCATTTTTGCCTACCTGTCCTTGGTTATTCAGCTATATTGCTCATTTTCTTTGCCTATGCTCTTCTTTCCAGGTGGTCTTTGCTGTCTCAGGTGTTCAGATTGCTGCAAGCAATGGGACTATCCCTATGGATTGCAAAGCCGTATAGGACAGTTTCCCCGCTGAGGTAGCTATCAGTAGCCCATCAGCGCTGCTGAATTCCATACTCTTTTTTAAAAGAATTTACTCATTTGGAGTGAAAGAATGTTGTGGATTTGGGAGTGTAGGATAGGGCATCAGTGGTGTTTGTTAAGGTGCAATGGTAACACAAGTTTAGTAACGAATCAAGAAAAAGTATATCAGGTTGTTGGCTTCTTGCATACTTCTGCTTTTGAGTCTGTGTCATTGCAATCCTTGTGATTATGTAGGTGTCTGGACCATGCATTTTGCCTAGCACCAGCCTAGGAAAAATGGACAAGCCATGGCAGGAGATGCACCAGGAACACTTTCCCTCAGAAATGCAGCAACAACACATATATGCTGGGCTGTGGAAGCAGCAGCATCCCTCTCGGCATGCTCCCTCAGCCACCCAGCACATAGATGATTAGACAGACACGCTCCCTACATCTCCCACCCACTCACTGCTCGTTTGCTCCTGAAGGGAGCAAAGAAAACATATTTTCCTTGTCCCCGTATAAACAGACCCCACAGCTGTCAAACCCCCAACCTATGAGCACCATGTGCATATGCTTGTGTACACACACTCGCACTCCACCTGCTTCTTTCCACACAAGACCCATGTTAACTCTCTGCAGAACAAAAAGCGTTTTAATAAATCCTTAGAGATGAAACAAGGATTGGCTAGAATGCTGTTTACTTGTTGTTCACAATTTCACAGTTGTGAAATGAAACTACATAGTACTACTACACTTCCTTTCATATAGAGGTGTACTGCCTGTCCTCAGGACTGGAAGATGCTTTTTCACAGGCCAGTGCAGAACTCAGAGCATAGTGCTTTATCGAGATGGATCCTCACCATACGGTAGTTTCATTTGTCATGACTGCCAGATGATACTTGATGCTTAGCTAGAATTGTCTATTAGAGTTGGAGGTTATTACTTTTTCAGTCAAACAGTTGTTCGTATTATATTCTAGTAATGTGCTCCTCATGAATTGGCATAGATCGGTGCAAATTAAGAGAGAGATGAATCTGCAGGGCCCTGGGCTGGTAGGGCGATGTGCTGGAGAAAAAGCAATCGCAGACTTTCCTTTCTGAACAAACATCAGTGTCTTGGGACAGACCCATTAAGTGGTATTCTGCCACATAAATTATTTTCATTCAGGTCCAGTTTTTGTCCATTATCATCAAACTCTTGGGAACAGATGGAGCTTGAACTGCAGAAGAGTTTCCCAGTTAAACCAACAGATTTTTTGAGACAAACATATCCAAGGTGTTCGGCCAGCTGAGAAGAGGGTCTCTCCTCTAATTGTGCCCCACCTAGCCTCCTTCTATAGAAGAGCCATTTGGGAAATGGGAATTGTGTATTATTCCTTTAACGTGCCAGTTCACCACCTCTACCTAGCTATGACCTAGGCAGCTGCCCATGATACATATTAGTCAGGGCTGACTGATGTTCACACTGAACCGTGTAATGCTGTGCCCTGCAACACTGTGGGTTAGCTTCACATACCATGACATTTTTTGTGTGTTTATGGTTTAGCTCCATCAATCTTCATGTTATATGGCCTGCTTTGTCCTTCTTCTTTCCCTTTTCCAGCCCCAGACATTTGTGACCATACTGGATTCCAGCCTGAGTGAGAAGGGTTTTCTCTCCCAAAATGGTGTCTGGGACAGACATGTCTCAGACAGATGCTGTGTATGAAAGCACAACAGCTCTCACCCACAGGGTTATTCTGAGCTCAGCAAATCAATGCTGTCTCTGCTGAGAAGCAGGAAGAAAGTTTCCACCGGTAGAGGAGGGGTGAAGCACTCGCTGGCTTGTCAGATCACATCATCTCATGAATGCATCATGTAAGTCAGCCCCTCTGAAAAAGCGGTTTAACTCTCTGCCTTGCCATCACACTGATGATGAGATGGTAATTTAGCATATCAGTACCTGCATTCTTTCCCTATCCAAGCTATGAGTCCTTTAGGCCAGATGTAGCTAACTGTTGGCTGGTGTCATTTCGTGATTTACCACATACTTGACAGCCATTTAACTTTGTTACTTTCTGATGTGTCTTTTCTCTTGATACACTTTACAGTGAAACTGCAGCTCTGTTGTTTTTTCCACTAGCAGGCAGACACCACAATTGAGGACACAGACTGCTGTAGGACAAATGTGGGGAGAAATGATAATTCTTTTTGCCTTAACTCCCTGCATGCGTGGTGGGAACCACAAGTAGAAAACATCAGCCCTCTCTGCCTCAAATTTGCTTTCTCATTTCCATGTATCTCCGCTTGGTTCTGACATGCGCCCCTCTCTCTCAGCTTTGCTTCTGGAGTTTATGGCAGCTCTGAAGATTAGTACTTTTCCACTGCTCTACGGGTATTGACAGCGGTTTTCTCCCATTGAATGCAAAGGATGTGTGCATCCAAAATCTTGTATTTACACTAAAGCTTCTCATTCACTTTCATAACACTGACCAGGTACATTCACTGAGCACAACCAGAAAAGTGGAAGCTTGCTGTCCTCAAGTTTCCTGAGTTGCTCCCAGGGCGTGGAAAGCATTCTCCCTGGTATTTATAGGATGTCATTAATATCTAAGGCTGAAATACAAAAATAACCCAAGGAGAAATAAGAGGGAAGAAATGACTTTATGCAAATGTAGTCAGAAAGTCTTTAGAGCTAATGGCTTGAGCTGGCTGGGAATGCTCCAACAGCCATGGAGGCTTCCTGCCTGCTTCTCAGTGGGAACAACATTGATTCATTGGGCATAGTAAAGCCCTATGCCTGACGAGCAGGTAAGAAATTGTTGCTAGCACTAGAAAATCACTTCTGGGTAGACACGCTGAGTATGCAATAAACTACATGACGTGGCGCAGTTTAACATACTTAAAAAAAGGAGCGTGGGCTCAAGCGCTCTGCAGCATATAATTCTAGACGTAACTGTGACACATTATAAGAAGGTTGTGATTTAATATCTTTTTCCCTTGTCTGGTAGCACAATTTTGGCTCCACGACTCACATGCGCCTGAGACAGACAGAAGGAAGCCGTTCACTGCCAATCTGCTATGCTGCAGAAGTGGGGAAAGAGCAAACCTGCAAGGGCTTGAGCTGGGGCATGGGGTATCCCTGAGGAGCTGCCCAGGCTTGCAGGACTGGGTGGCATGTGCTGATCCGGGGCCTGGGGGAGCTGGTTGTTCAGCAGAGAGGCTTGCAGCTCCAGTCCTGGATTTGCCTGGGACTGTTAGCGCTAGACGGCAGGAGCTGTAAATCCTGCCCTGTGGCGGCAGAGAGACTCCCTCCACTAGTCAGGCCATCTGGAATAATTCACTAACTGATGCTCCTCAAATGTAGCCATCAAAGGCATCGTAAATCAGAGGTGGGGGAATTGGTGAGGGCCTTCCTCCTGCCTCCCGCCCCTCCAAATCTCACCTGACTGCCACTTCATTAGGATGCTGATAGCCCATGCACTGCTTCTTTTATTTTAATGTATCTCAAGTGCTTGAGAGGCAGGGTCAGGTTGACTGTTGTGTTTTCAAACATCGTCATTCTGACTTGGCTGTTTCTGTCTTGGCAGCACAGGGTTGCTTTCAAACTCAGGAAAATAGGAAAAGCCAGGTGCAAATCAGTTTACAGTGGAAAGCAGAGAGTCTTTTTCTGGTCCGGCTACATGGATAGCTTACCCATGGGCCGAGGAGGTCTGCTGTCCCAGGGAGTCGATGGGTTTCACAGTGCCAGGAAAATGGCAACCTTATACCTCTGCCAGAGCAGATTGCTTTAAGTGAAATATGTACATTAAGCCTGGGAATGGAGTATGCCTGCAGCCCCTTGCGTGCTTGGCAGCCCCAAGGGCCAGTGTCAATCAATAGAAATTAAAGCAACCTCCGACTCTGCATTGAGCCAGATCAGCTCTGGGCTTAGAACCGGGCAAGGGAGAGCAGAAAGCCAGCAGGATACTCATCCCTTACTCATTTCATGCTCTGTGCCAAGCACTGCTGTGCTGAAACCACAGCTAGGAAGCTATCTTGTTTCCTTAATTTCTGTCATGCTGTTAGTCAATTCAGGACCAGTGTTACTCACCTCAGAGAAAAGTAATGGGACGTAGCAGAAAAAAAACCCCACAAAACAAAGTTATATGTTATGGTCAGTGTTTTAGGCTTTTAAAAATGATATTCCAGGCTACAGACAACCCTTTCAAAGTACTTTAAATGTTCCATTATCAAAATACTTGCACGTCGCTTTTAAAAAAACACAGCAAAAGGGTTTCAATGCAGGGGAGAAAAATAAAAAACACAGGGAGCTTCTGATACGTCAGGCATAAAGCAGTAGCGTTTACTTTTAATTGTCAGTAGTGTAAATGTGAAGGGAAACAGCTACTTCAATGCATCAGTTCTTTGCTTCTGTATATGTGAAGAGCATACCCCGTACAAGGGAACAGGCACATGTGCATCATTTGCAAGATTGCAAGATTTGCATTTGCTGCATCGGTCATAAAAGCATTTTAAAAATCTGCAGACCTTAACACGTCAGCTTAATTAACCTACTCTTTAACAGAAGTGAGATACCAAGGAGGAAACATAAACCAGCAGCTTCCCTCAGCCAGACTGAACAAATGACAAGGTTTAGGGAATCTTACCTCTGCTTCCTACTCCAAGACAGATTCCTCCTGTAATTGTAGCCAAGGCAGCCGGCCTCTCCATGCTGCTCCATCTGTGCTACAAGTACATTACCTATCCTCTTAATAATGCAACTGGAAACCTCTGTATGAAGCAGCAAAGGCAATAATACAACATAAGATCACCTCAGAGGCAGAAATTGTATCTCAAGTAGCACTCACTGTAATTTGCCCTACAGTGATGTTTGCTTTGGCATAATGCTTCCCCAAGACCGTGTGTTGTCCCTGCATTAGTGTGGTGGGTTGACCTTGGCTGGATGCCAGGTGCTCACCAAGCTGCTCTATCACTCCCCCTCCTCAGCTGGCCAGGGGAGAGAAAATATAAGGAAAGGCCTGTGGGTCGAGATAAGGACAGGGAGATCACTCACCAATTACCATCACAGGCAAAACAGACTTGACTCAGGGAAATTAATTTAATTTATTGCCAATCAAATCAGAGCAGAATAATGAGAAATAAAACTAACTCTTAAAACACCTTTCCCCCACCCCTCCCTTCTTCCTGGGCTCAGTTTCACTCCTGATTTTCTCTACCTCCTCCTCCCGAGCAGCAGAGGGGGATGGGGAATGGGGGTTGTGGACAATTCATCACACATTGTCTCTGCCACCCTTTCCTCCTCACAATCTTCCCCTACTCCAGCACAGGGTCCCTCCCACAGGAGACAATCCTCCACAAACTTCCCCAATATGGGTCCTTCCCATGTGCTGCGGTTCTTCATGAACTGCTCCAGCATGGGTCCTTTCCACGGGGTGCAGTCCTTCAGGAACAGACTGCTCCAGTGTGGGTCCTCAACGGGGTCACAAGCCCTGACAGAAAACCTGCTCCAATGTGCTCTCCGGGGCCACAGGTCCTTCCAGGAGCCTGTTCTAGCGCAAGCTTCCCATGGGATCACAGCCTCCTTCGGGTGCATCCACCTGCTCCAGCATATGGCCTTCAATGGGCTGCAGGTGGATATCTGCTCCACCGTTAAACTCCATAGGCAGCATGCCTCACCATGGTCTTCTCCAGGGCCAGCAGGGGAATCTCTGCTCTGGTACCTGGAGCACCTCCTCCCCTTCTTTCTTCACTGACCTCAGTGCCTGCAGAGTTGTTTCTCTTACATATTCTCACTCCTCTCTCTGGCTGCTGTTGTGCAGCATTTTTTTCCTCTTCTTAAATATGTTGTCACAGAGGTGCTACCACCGTCGCTGATGTGCTCAGCCTTGACCAGAGGCAAGTCCATCTTGGAGATGGCTGGTAGTGGTTCTGCCAGTCACAGAGGAAGCTTCTAGCAGCTTCTCATAGAAGCCACCTCTGTAGCCCCCCAGCTACCAAAACCTTGCCACGCAAACCCAATACAATTAGCTACTTACGTAAATGTTGTCATAATGTGTGGAGGAACAAGGAGCACTGAGCACCCCAATCTCACCAATGCTCACAGATAAAGCAAAGAGAGAATGAGTTTTTGCTGTAGAGTCTTGGAAGTGAATTTCTTCCCAGCAAAAGTGAGGGTAGGACAGTATTTGGGCTGCAGATGTGAAATCATTCATAAATCAGAAGACAGTGGCATTTCCAGGGAACAATTTACTTCATTTATAACCTGAATAACCTTTTGGACATACTTTTTATTTTCACTGGTTTTAAAGGAATTTTAAGCCTTATGTACGTGCCTAAAGTTAGGTGGGGTAAATCCAGATTCTGGGTTCTGGTCCATAAGGCACTCCATATGATCAGATCTTTCATCAGACCAGCTTCATAGCAGTTCTTCACTTCAGAATAGGTCAGCACAAATACGAATTTCCACTTCGGTGGTTTAGAGCCTCATTGGGGCAAGCTTCTCTTCAAAATTCCTTAAATATACTTGCTTGTCCCTCATAAGAAGCAGCACTAGTTTTAGTCAGTCCTTGCCCTGCTTTAGTAGAAGCCAGCAGCTGTGGCGTCACATGGTGTGGTGTCAAGGGTAGGATGGGACTGATCAGGTGAGTCCATTAAATTAGTCTTGAAATAACTCTGCTGGGACTTCTGATATCTTCACCTAGACCAGCCAAGTCTTATTTGACATTTAACACTGAAAGTAGCATTGGTCTTCTAAGAAAGTGCGTGGTATATAAAGTCTTCTGGTGGGAGAAGAGACTCATCTTTGCTGCTGTGTAGCTCACACTGTTGTTCCTGTGAAGCAGCGCTGACTGTTTGTAGGCCAAATAGTTCCCACATTCTGCTTCAGAAGAGGGAAGCAAACTCACGGGCAGGTTCTGCCTCCCTCTTTTCCCACTGTTTTCCAGCCTGCTCTGGTTGCTGCACAGCACTAGGAAAAGTTCCACCAAATCACTTGCCTCCTTTAGGAGGAAAACCACTGAGATATTATTGCGTTTCAGGCATTTTAGGCTATGTCTTATCAATCTGTAAGGCGTGAGGAAGAGAAGCAGGCAACAGAGGGATCTTTGAGAATTCGTTGAGGCACAAATGCTGAGCTAACGTCCATGACTGTAATTTGTTCCTTGACAATATATGCAGAGGCTGAACGTGGAAGGTACAGTGCTTTTAAACTATCCCAAGCTTATAGATGTATAACAAATTAATAAGAAGGTAAAAAAAAAGTTTAATGTAGGAGACATAAACAAAGGCATACACATGGTAAGACAAAGGCAACCTCCTCAGCAATTCCTCCTTGTAAAAAAAGTAATTCCATAATACAGCAGCAAATAGGTTTGAGCCTGCTTTCAGGTACACCATCCTGTTACACTGACCCCAGTTCCCCTCATAATTTTTATATTATTTCATATTCAGTACCCTCACAGCAGACTATATAACATTTTTCACCTAACTTTGCCAAGGGCCAGAGGCAGCCAGCCTTGGCACACACAGTCATAGTGCTGGATCCATCAGCAAATGCTGTCTGGCTGATGGGCTGCCACTCACTGCTGGGCAGACCCCGCTGCCAGATAATCACTGAAATCTCCCAGTCTCTTTCCCAGGCAGTGTTTTCACAGGAAATCAGACCTGGATCCAAACCAGGTATCATGAAACTAAGGATGGAGGATGGATGACAGTAAGATTGTGCATTTCGCTCAGCGTTTGTCAATTTTAATTTTTTCCAAATGAAGCAATTCACTTTTCATGGGTCTGTTTTGCCTTTTTCCTCATTTTCTGAGAAGCAGAAAAAGATTGCTTTGTCGAAGGTAGTATCACATTCTGCTCCCTTGGAAGGGCTTTTGTACTTTTGCTCTATTAGAAAAATAGGTAGGAACTCTTCCTCCGTGTGCTTCATGTAGTGTGAATTTAAACAGGACAGAAAAACAAATCACTTTGCAAAAGCTCTAACCTACAAATAAAGGGAGAGGTCCTCAGCTGTTACAGATTCTGTGTGCCCAATTGACTTCAAGAGGCAACACCAAATCAGACCTGTGGAGAATCTGACTCAAAAATTCCAATGCAAATCACCACAGTCACAAATTAATGCTTACCTCAGCAGTGTGTCTCAGGCACTAATCCCATGTCAGAGAGGTAGCCAAGCGCTATCCTGATGACACCGTGTAGACAGTCTGGAGTGTAACTTTATTGTTTCACACACAAACAAGACTTTAAGCAACTTAATTCTTCACCAATCTGTTTGAATTCATTGTAAAGGATGGCCTGTACCCAGACCAGCTTCACTGTGATCCCACCAGCTCTTAGAGGTCAAACAGGTGAGGTGCAAGGGGAGCAGAGGGATGCAGGAGAGGCCCAGACATAGTTGAAAGGGTGTTATCAGTTTACTATGTGGCCTGACTGCTTTGGACTCTATAACTCAGTAACCCAACTCTGTTCTTGAGGAAAGGCTGTTTCCATGAAAAACTTCTTTAAGGTCAATCCTCAGTCCCTGAAGATACCCAGACTCAGTTTTAAAAGGCATGCTTCCTGGAGTTGAATTACCACTAAGGAGTTAATACTGGTGGAAGTTTCAGAACTGTGCAGAAAGCAAGACTTTCCCTCTCTGCTGTGCCATGAATCATGCCTTTCTAGAGAATGTGTGTCGTCTTCTCCCACAAAGGCATCTGTCATTGATTTGCAAGTGATCACTTAGCAGGATGGAGCCCTGATCTTGAAAATGCAGTACAACACAAATAAAGGATAATAAATGGCAGGCTTCCTATCTCTTCCTAAAGCATGCAGATGTAATCTAGTCTCCTAAAAATTTGGACTAGATTGTCAAGTGGGACGCTCCATGCTGTCCCTATACAGTCCTTTAAATGCATATTTAAGAAGGAAAGAAAGATAATCCTGTGATTAATCCCAAGAAATGGGTTCAAGGGGAATCTCAGGCCAGTGGCAGAGTTGGAGATTGGCTTACTCAGTAACTGTCAGTTAATATGGCTTAACCTGTCGGTGCCTCCATTCTCCATCAATGAAGGGCAAACAAGAATTCGCATTTCTTTGGTACTGTCTGTCTTAAAGCTTTCACATTTTTGAAGGGCTTTGGGACTGCTAGATGGAGCCTGTATATTGCACTGTATGTACAACCCTTATTGTGTGGTTTACTTAAAGTTTAAATAGTCCCTTTGGTGAGCACATCTACAGAGGTGCCACCTGTCAAAATATAGAAAACAGTGGTTATTCCAGGGACACTAGGAGGGAACAAATAGCAAATGCTTCTTGAAGTAAAATATTAGAGCTATACAGAATCAAAATAATGACTTTCTGTGGATGGATCCTCAGTAGTTCTATGCTCAAATGAAAATAGCAAACTTTTATTTTTCCACTGATCTAACCTACATTTTTTCCCACTGTTCCTAGACAAAGACAGTGAGTTTAAATTTTCAAAAGTCTTCAAGGAAAATTGCTCTGGGCAACTCCCAGTAACATCAAGGAGAATTGCAAAACTAAAACCTGAACACTGGAAAGTCCTGAAAACCTAGCTTAGTTATATGCCGTAAAAATAAGGGCTTTAATGAAAACCTTGTTAAATGTAGTAGCATGAACATAGAACTAAAAAATATGAGCTGTTGGGAAATTAAAGGAAGACAGTGTCTGTCATTTTGTAGGCAGACTATTTTCATAACTAAACCTGTTTGTGCATGCTGGATGATAAATACCTCATGATTTCAAGGAGGCCTTAAAAAAAAAAGGCTCTTTGAGAGATGCCGACCAACTCTGTTGCCATGGCAGCTGCAAGCATCAGTGATAACCCAGAGTTTCTCGGTTATAATGTGCATACAACCCTATTAACAAGTCCCACAAAGTAGTCCACATTAGTGATAGATGAGGTCATCTACTGGCCCAGTCTCAAAACTTGGAACGCAATCAGAGAAGATCTAGATCCAAGCAAGGTCTGTTTCTGAGACACCGTATTCTCACATCTTAATGATACTCAATTATTGAGGATTCATATTACCTTTCAGACAAAAATTTTACCTGAAGCTTGCAGGCTACCTGTGCATTCAGCTGCTGCAGTCTGCACTTGCAAGTTAGGAAACTGAAGTACGGAGAAATCAGAAAGCTGGGAACAGAGAATTCAAGATCACATGCTAGGAATCAAGAATAAATACTGCTCTTTTGCTGTCCCTCAGCTGGGTGAATGTTGTTTTCATTACTCGAGCGTCAGCTCTTCTAAAAAAATGTCACTGACAGATTCTTGTTTCCTTTCACTTCAAATCTGGGACATGCCCATCCTTTTTAATGCCTCTGGAAGCAGAGGAGACAAGGACAAAGCACAGAGGGGCAAAAGTTAAAATTTTTCCTACCGCTTAGCTTCACATTCACCACTATGAGGGAATTTCCTGACAGTCATTGGCGCCTAGTGCTGTCTTGCCCTATGTCATTGAAGGAAAAGGTGCATGTGATTATCTGCTTGCTAATGCTTACCTCCTACCAAAACCCTGCAGAGCACCTGGTAACATCTCCAGGAGCAATGGTGGTTCTGGAGAAAAGGCACTGTCATCCTGCCCCAGGACACTTCAGGCTCAAAGCACAAAAATTCCCTGTTACCTTGTCTCTGCATCACCCTTGCCCATTCAGAAAATAGAGATGGTATTTCCTTTCCCCTCCTTGCTGTGTATTCCCTGTCCTTGCCTTGTCAGCTCCCCTGAGCAGGAGCAATGACATGTATGCACCACGTTTACCAAAATCAGGCCATTTTTCAACTGGGGCATCTCCTAGATATGATAGTGATATTACTGGTAATAAATAATTACATGAAGCTGGTACCTCCCAGTTCCATGGAATTTAGGCTTTGTTTCCCTTGCATACCTGAAGAAAGGAAAGAATTTCTGGCAGAGGGAAAATGAGCTCTGGTTCTGGCTCTAGGGTTGTTAGTACACCATATGTGCAACTACTTCTCCTGTTTCAGTGACTTTGCTTTTCTGTTGTTCCCCAGGTCCATTACTTTTGTAAACATTTTCAGACCCAAGGAAGTAATTTATTCTTGAGTCAGACACTGCTTTAAAGTAAATGAAAGCATTGATATGCCACTGCATATTAGCTCTCCTTTTGTTTAAGGCATCTGGAAACAAGTGCTCAGATTGTTTGAGTGAGAGAAGAGAATTCATACTTACAGGCGACTTTCTGTAAATCTCATACATCTTGAAATACATACTGCTGAAATATATTGAAACATTCAATATATCTAAACACGATTTTCATCTCTTATAATGGAGACTTCTGTGAATGGACTGATCATTTTAGCAACTAGCCTAGAGAGAGAAACATGTTTATTTCACATATTTTATTATTCCATTACTTTCATTTCAGAGTTTTGTGGTGAAAAGTGGTGGAGAAATCTGTTCATATTGCAAGCAATGGAATCTAATTCATGATTTATCCAACCTCAGCCAGTCAGTTTTGCTTTTTCTGAGTCTGTCTTTAAGGGATGTTAAAAAATTACTGCTCATCTTTATTGCAGAATACTGTAATTGGTATTAAGGCCTGGCACTGATATATTACACTAATTACAAAGCAACATGCATATATTTTCTGAAGCTACAGTGGTATAGTCCCACTATCGTTAGTACTAGATCTATGCACTTCTGGATTTCCCAGGACTACAAAATGGATCCGGATCAGGCTTGGGTATACAGTTAAATCTTTGCCACGTTAGCTATAGTGCAAAGTGCTGATGTATATATGCTTGTTTTATGCTAGCTGTGAGAATACAGATGATATCTGGTTTCTTATAAAGATTGCCACTGCAATATTAACCCATAAAACTAACCTTCTGAGAAAATCTGAACAAGGAAAGAGGCTTTTATCTGGACCAATGCTTGTACTATATGGCTGCATCATTTTTGATTTTGCATCAGAAGCCCTAGAGCTGGAGTTACTGAATCATCCAACCTCAGACCACGTAACTTCTTAAATTCACTCGCTGGTTTGATAGTATATATCTTACCCTGTATGATCTTACTAAGGATAGGAAACAGACCTATAATAAAAGTACATAATATATGCAGAAATGTGAAGTCATGCCAACATTTTTTGGAAATAGATCCAAGATTCCATTTTGGTTAAGATGAGAGGCAGAAACTTCAGTCATTCAGCATTGCCTTAAGGCAGAGTTTAAAGTGGGGAAAAAAAAAAAGATGCTGTGTGATTGCTAAAATGCACAGGCGGGCAATGATGATTTCAGTTCCTCAAATAGCTACACTGTAGAATAGGGCAGGATAAAGATAGCGTGCTCTGAGGTCCCCTGGTGAAAGGTATTATCAGTGGGCTGAGTATTTTAATTGCTTCTATAATGCTGATTTCAAACTTGAAACCACTGAAACCACATCACCCTTGATATGGCAGAAAGTTCCTGTAAAGGAGAGGGAAATAGAAAGAATACTCTTCACATGTGCTGTCATTTTCAATCCCTTCTCTTTAATACCCTTACTTCCAGCTCCCATTCTCCTCCTTGCTCCTCTTTCCATTAAGTCAACTAAAAAAAATCATGTAAAACTTTGCAGAGAATGCAAGTGGAACAGGTTCAAGGCAAAATAAATACCCAGCCAAGCCCATTTTTTTCTCCTACCACTAAATTATACGGCACACAAACCATTCAAACAATTCAAAAAACTTTTTTTCCTTAATGATTATTTTCATGTTAAATTCACCGAGGTGAAGAGCGTAAGATTTCAACAGGCTGTAGTGCTCTTCTGGAGAACAGCTGGTACGTTTTATGCAGGTAACAGACTTGAAGTGCTCTTTCCAAGGAGAAAGGACATATATTTCTGGAAGATTTTTGAATGTTTTCATTCGGTAGCTTTTCTGTTTTACCAGTGAAACCTGGGAAGACCTGGACCTGCAGAATTCAGGGTTGATTTTGAAAATTCGACACCTCCTTCCCCATCCTTCCCCCAGATTAGGTAAACCAAGCAAATTTTAATTCTGTGCTAGAGAATGCAGTAAACACTGACCACCCCCACCCCCCACATGCTGCTTGCTAAAAATTACTTCTACTAGTAGGATTAAACCTTAAATATCTCCCATGAAGACACTGTTTAATCATCCAGCAGTACTGTGTTCAGCTGCCTGAATTTCCTTACTTTTACAGCTCTCTTTTTGTTACTTAACCTGCATTTTCCAGGAGCAGCTTAAACCTATTGTGTTGTACTTTGCCTTTGATATCTAATGAGAATAATAGGTTTCCAGTATGCAAGGAAGACAAGCCCAGTGTTCAGCTGGCCTGAGGGCTGCCCCTGAGAGTACAGACACAGCTATTATCTTTCTTGTGAAGGCACTGCTGTTCCGTAGCTCTAGGAAACACGCAGTAAAATGTTCAATTAAAGTGGATTACATGTTCTTAGCTGGTCAGCTGTAACACCTAGGCTTGAAAATGTATTAGGGGATCCAAGAAAGAATACTGTTTCTTTACTAACCTTGGAGTGCTGCCCTTTATGCTTGTGGATGCATTTTGCTTTCATACTCCTTTGCAAATTTTCCTGGGAGCAATCCAGTTTTACATAATGGTTGCTTTTACTACAAACATTATATATAACCTGCACAAAATTTGGTCCGAATACCTTTGCATTGCAACAACTTAAGCTGAGCAGGGGGTTTATTTACTTCCATATTCCTTCCTTGCATTTCAATTTTTTTTATGTACATACAGTTCTTTCATCGCTTGCCAGTAGTGCCCTTGCAAATATCTAGGCTTCAAAACCTTTCAGAAGTGAGTTATCCAGGTAGCTCAATTTCCTTTGTTCTCATCCAAGATTGGTTCAGTTCTGACATGACATAAGAAAGACGTAAGATAATTAAACACTACTGTGGTGCACACTTTTATGTCCTGCTGTAGCCGTGTGACAATGGCGAGGGTTGTGGATGTTGTCCTTGTTTTACAATAGGGATTGCTCTCCATTGGATCCCGTAGCAATTATTAGAGAATGGAAAGAATATGGTGAGTGTTATAGTGGAAGAAATAAAGCTCTGTTGGAGCAAGTCCCTGAGAGCCCTTCTATTTATTCAAGTTCAGTATTTTAGGAAATCATTACAATGAGCTATCCCAAAAAACAGCTCAGCAGAAAAATGTATTTAACTGAAAGCCTTTGTATTCAGATCTCAGGGCAGACACAGTACACTGTGTTAATTCATGAATTACAGCTATTTGTTTAATCCCATTATTTCCGCCTTTCAGCCTGGCATCGGTCCTTCTCTTGCTCCCAGACACACAGGGCTAGGCAGGTCCATTACATTCACCCCAAAGCCCAGTAGAAGTCTGCCAGCACATCCCAGGCTTATCCTTCCACTGCTTCAAGCCTTCTAAATGCAACCAGCAACTGCGGCTCTTGCCTCTAGAGGAACTGCTTAGAAGAACAGGTCATTGCTTTACTTTATAACTATCTGCAAAGCCCTCCCTGATTCACAAGTTGACACAGAATTTCAATTGAACTCTTACCAGTCTCCCTCTTCATCATTTTTAGCCAAAACCCCCTAAGGAATAAGTGCCGTCACAGCAAAGTAAATCTATCAGCCAGTGTTTCTGTGTCTCGACGTGGAGTAATATACAGAGCTGGCTCCTTTTCTTCTTCCTCCAGACTGGAATCTCAGCTGGGTACAGGAAGACATGAGCTTTTTTAAAATCCCCTCAGCACCAGAGGTGTGCCCTTTACATGGAACTGGCAGCTGCTCCGGTACGAACATTTACACATTTTAAGGTATCTTTGAATGGTACAAAAGGTGGAAAAAACCCCACAGATGATAACAGCTCCAGGGGTTCTCAACACGCCTGTTACAGTCTGTTCCAACCACCATCTTTTCAAATGGATGCACCACCTTCCATTATAAACCTGTAGTTGAAGGCCAGAGGACACAGCTTAAAAGACCATCAAACACTACGTAATCGATTATGGCTTCACTTAATGGAATGATGGTTACACATAGCTCTTTGCTTTTTAAGTCAGTGATGGAGACTCAAGTTTACTAAATAAACTTGTGTAAGGGGGGTGGGTGGGTGTGTGGGTGGGTGTGGGTGTGTGTGTGTTTAGGAAGGGCAAGGAGTACTCTTATGTGAGGCAAATGGTAGGCATCATGCTTATTTTTAAGTATTGGGTAACAGTTCTCAAGTTGTTTAGAATTAATTATTTTACCCAGATCTTATGAAGAGTAATTAAAGAAAATCTTTTCCTTTTAAAATATTTCTTTTACTCCAAGAAAGCTCACTCTTACTCTTCCAGACTGATTTTTCTGCATACGCAAAAGTAGCAAATAACTGAATTACATACTCTGTAGTGGTCAATAGTCAACACAGCTATCTTCTATTCTAAATGGAAGGAGAATGTATGTTGGTTCCCAGTCACTATTGGCTAGCTTCTTGAAAAGTGTGAATTGTAAAAATGGGTAACATGATCCATAAAACCAGAAAACATTATCATAGTTAGGAAAAAACCAATAGCTGCTGCAGAGGATTTCTGCTTCTTTGTTCACCAAAAGTGAGCTTGTCAGAGCTGTAAGTGTTTGCACTGATGTAACTACAGTGATGGTGTTACACAGCCAGCAAACCTCTCTGGTGGAGATTATACGGCTGAGCACAATTTTCAATGCTGTGACTTGGACTGAGTTTATGGAAGCCCCTTTTAGAGTGGATGCCACGTATTTCCCCTGGATGTGTGGAAGTGGGAGAAAAATATTTATACTACCTTCATCACATTGGTTCAAGCTAATAAAATATCTCTGAGAGATCCTACAGTGTTCCAGGAAGATATATCAGCTCATGATTTCCGAAGTCACTATTTTGCTAGAGAATGATGTGGTGCTGTCATTACTGGTGTTAATATAACAGGAGAATTACATGACCAAGAAGTCATAGTGCCAGGGTCAGTTCCCACAGGAGATGAACCAGATTTTCTGAGGAAGATGTAGCTGAGACATGAGGTGCACATATCCAGAACAGACTACATTTGCATAAACTGTGCTGGCATCTAGTTAAGTAAGGAATTCTTTATAACACTACAGTGAGATGTTATTGTAGCATTAGTTAAATGCTGCATTTTCTCTTAGCATGAGTTATCACAGCATCAAGCCATTAGTATTAGTTAATGGAAACCAAGCACTATGGTACCACAAGCTATCATAACACTTCCTGGAAAACACATATGATATTTCCAGAAGGCATCCTAAACTACTTTTTTAACTGCTTTGCATTCCAGGAAAGAAACACCACAAACAATAAACCCTTGTAAACATTTTTTTAATAGCTATCATTTCAGAATTAGGAGGAGAAAAAGAATAATAAAAAAAAGAAATAGTCTCAGTAGATGAGCTTTGCTCTTGAGCTGAGATCTGCAGGAGAGTATAACATCTCAGAGCTCTGTACAAATACTTAGGACTTCTGTCTTTGCAAGTCACATAGCTGAAAGGTGGAAGACAGGAGAGGTGTGAGAGAGGCTTTCACTGGGCAGTCTGCCATTGTAGCATCTTTGGAAATAGCTAACTTACAAAAGAGCCATTTTAGTTTTATAAACCCAGAGTGATTTCAAACTGTTACCCAGCATGTGGTGTTTGCAATGTGCTGTCTTAAGACCCACAGCCAGGAGAGCAGGTGGGTAATAGGTGAACAAAGTGGCACCCAAGAAAAAAGTGAACAGGTGACATGGTGGGTCTTGGACTGCCACAGATGTTGGATTTCCTGGTAAATAAAAGTATTCTCACAAACCCAGAAGCATGAGCAAGGAGAACCAAATCTGTATGCAGAAGAAAGCTAGAGACATTAGGTTGAGGGCAGAGAGTCCTTACTGTCTCGTGAAGAGTGAATACAAGGGATTAAGGGACTGGAAATCAATGAGATATGGGTGTCAGGGATAACTGGAATATCCTATCAGCTTTTAAAGGTATTTGATGACACCTAACACACTCATATAACAAATGCCTCTAAAGACCTGGGCAGAGCATCTGGCTTCTCTCTTTGAAAGAAACTATGTATGAATGCTATAAACCCTCCCAAGACAAAGGCGTTCTTCCTGAAAGACATAAATGGTTTCCAGCAACAGAGTCAGGGAGGGAGCGGAAATCTGCCACCTCACTTAGATATAGGGTGCTTTTGAGGGTATTTAGGAAGACTTGCTTAGAGTCCCGGCCTGGTGTGGCCTGGAAGTGAGAAATGGGCAGATGGATGGATGGATGAATGGATGTTGGTCCTCTTTTGGTTGAGCAGCTCAGCTTCTTTTGTTTGTGTTAGAAGTAAAGTCAGGCTAGGTGACTCTGCCAGTCTGCACCCAAAGAGAATTGAAACTGCATAAAACTTGTTTAGATTTTGTAACTGCCCCCTGACAGTAGGCCATGAGGCTGTACGATATGAGGCTGCATGAGCTATTACAGTCTTGCTTACTGAAAGCATCAATATTATTATTGTGGAACATCTGGTTCAGGTTTTCTGGATAGATTGCTGAGAAAAGGAGTCTTAGCCCTGAGAAATGCTTCTGCATACCAGGGACTCCTGGGGAAAGGATCAAGAGAAATCAGCAGTGGTTGATTCCCCTGCTGTAGTTATTGCCTTTTGAAGCTGTGGGGGAATAGATGTGTCTAGTGACTCTGAGAATGTTAAATCCTAGCAGAGTCATGAACACTGATCAAAAAATGAGAATAAGAGAGAAAATAGTTCAGGAGGTTGTGAGTTTAGCGACAAACTAGCAACCTGCACTCATAAAATGTTAGCTTTTAAAAAGGATGGTTGCTCCACAGCCACTGTGACGCATAAGGGTAATAAAGCCTTATCTGGAGTGGCAGGAAGAATTCATATTCCTGTTAATGCCCAGCAAGTGCATACTGACATTGAAATAACCAAAGGTATTCAGGGAATGTTGGCAGGCTGACCTGAAGCACCTGGGACCTCCAGGTTCAAAAAGTGTCTCTGCTGTCGTCAGCACTGAGTTTGAGAGAAACAATGTACATGAGCTACACAGACGGCCAATACGACATCATCTTAAAGATGAAATATGATACAATGGCAAGCTGTGGTCCTGGTCACCCTGCAAATGGCAGGAGATGGTTTGCAAAAAGAAAGCGTTCAGAGAAGATACTGGGAAAGGAGTCAACATGGTCACAGCGTTTCAATAAAGACTCAGCTTACTTTCAAAATGGAGTGATCTCATAATATCATCTTGTGAGCTGGTATTACAGAGCATAGCAGCTCTATTCCAAATCTCTGACACAGCGCTGAGCAAGGTCCTTTCCTTCTCCAGGGGTCTCCTCCCACCACCACATTTTGTCCATCTTCTCTGCATAGCTTGCAAGCTCTTTGGGCCAGGATTGCCTGTTGCTGCATGACCAGCGATGCCCTTGTCAAAACTGTTTTCCAGGCACCAGCCTCCTACAAATAATGGTGCCCAGCACAGTACAATGCAGTGACAAAGCTGCGCTCTGTGCAAAGAGCTTATGCTAAGCTCTGTAATTAAGACATATGGGGCCTTATCCACAGCTTAGAGAAGTCAGTGGAAACACTGTCTCGTAGGCTGGATGACAAGATGGTGATGAAGCAGATTTTATTTTAAGGAATCATTTTTTCTATTTGGGGATATTGTGAGGCTTTAGGGAAGAACTGTGCTGCTAAAAGGCATGAAAAGGAAGAAGGGGGAAAATTAATAAAGTAAAAAAACTTTTATCAGTGTTATAAATGGGCTTAAACTGGTATCTGAAAAAAATTCACAAACAGTACAAATGAGATTTATGTTAGTAGGTCACTTTTTTTTGTAGTGTTTTTTTTTTTTAAAGGATCTACTCAAAATATAAGTGAAGACTCTCCTCTTCTTTGCACTGGGACACAAATTATCTTATGGAATAGAGGATACTGATGGATGTAAAGGAAAAAGAACCTGACTCCAGGTAATATAATTTTAAGTGAATCTTAAGAAATAATTATAATATTAGAATAGGACAGAAGGTACATTTTTATCAACAGTAGAGGAAAATGCCAGTAAGCCTGTGGAGTGAGTAACTGGCTGGACCACTATATGCAGATATTTAGTAGATTTGTTTATGTGACAGTCTGCCTGTTAACAGGAAAATATTGATTCCTCTGGCTTTGCAAATCAGTGCCCTTAAGTGCTCTGGCCAGAAATTCATAACATGGCAATACAAAAATGAAGTTCTCAAGGAATGAGTCTGGCCCTAAGTGTTTGCCGGGCAGGGGGAAGCATTTTTCTTGCTTGCAAAATGACATTCAGACTCCCGGTGTCCTGTCTTGCAAGGTATATGGTACAGGCTCTGAAAATAAAACATACAGTAAGCATGGTCTGTTGTAACCCAGACAATTATAGACATCACAACAATAAATTTTTAAACAGTTAGGTAATATATAATAAATAAAAGATGAACAGGAAGGCACTCACAGCTACTCCCCTAATGCATCTGGAAAGTAATTAACTTTTTTTTCCTCCGTTAAGAATGTAATGTATTATACCCTGGCAAGGGAGGAGCCTGGCTGTGCATCCCTGATGAGGATTTATCTGAGGTCGGGCTCGGAGGGAGGATGACCGGCCATCCATCCTGTCGGAGTGCAGCATCTTTCCGGTGTCGTGCCCCAGCCCCTTTTCTGCTCCGCAGCAACGCGCTCGGGGGGCACTGGGGTGGGCACAGGGTGGGAG
This sequence comes from Larus michahellis, assembly GCF_964199755.1. NCBI lineage: Eukaryota > Metazoa > Chordata > Aves > Charadriiformes > Laridae > Larus > Larus michahellis. The sequence goes on from NC_133896.1 coordinate 127,974,605, forward strand.
GGACACACCAGGCCCCCACCACACGAGGGAGGCTCAGGATAATGCTCACCATTGCCTGCCAAGGGAAAATAATAATGGTGGGAGGGGAATTACAGACAGATTTGGAGGCCAACGTGCCTCTCCGGGTGTTCTTGGCATGTGGCAAAGCCTAAATCTTCTTATGGCAGGGGCTGGCACAGCTGCCTAGTCACTAGAGCACAGGATGGGCATTCGTCTGAGGGCTCCTCTTGGCTCTGTCATTTCCAACCATCATCAGGGTGCGGCCAGGCCGGCAGCTCCTTGGGGCCTGTCCTACCTCAAGCCAGGGGCAGGACAGATGCGGGGGGGCACTGGGGCAGCCCCATCCCTGGCCATTGGGCACCTCCCTGGGGTTGGGGACAGGCCGAGACTAGGCCAGGCCATGGGCCCGTGGCTGGACCCAGCTCGCAGGGGCCCATGGCTGGGCAGGGCAAGGCAGAGTTTTGGAGAGATGGAGACCGGCCCTGCTGGGGTGTTGCTGGGGCAGGGGCTGATGGCTCTGGGGGGGCTGACATGGGGTCCTGGGCTGTGGGCAGGCAGGGGGAGCCCTGGGGGACTGACATGGGGCAGTCAGGGCTGCCATGAAGTTCGTTCAGCTTATTCGAGCCCCTGGCTGCCTGAGCTGTTGGCCCCGCTGAATAGTGGAGCGTGATTCTGATCGAGGTCTTCTGAGGCAAAGCAGTTGCGGACAGCTGGGTCACTGTGTGTTTTCTCCTGTGGGAGTAGGAAAAACTCCTCAAGTGTGTGTGGCCAGAGCCAAGTTCAATGGAAACTCCTGAGACTGGTTTAAAAGGCAGGAGTTTGCCAATGTGGGTAATGCATCGACTTTGGCATTTACAACAAATAGCACAAAATTGCTGTGCTCTGAGGTGTATTGCAAAATCAATTACCACTGGAAAGTTTTGGAGAATGGAGATGTTGCTGAGGGGCAACTTTTAGACTGTAAGAAACTTAAATACATTTATGTTTTCTTAGATGATCTGCTTTTTTTTTTTTTAGGATTAATTATGCTTGTAATACATTGTCAAAGATACTGGTGGTCAAGGTGGGTGATTAAAATTAATGTAGATAAAAAACTACATCACATTAAATACAAATTAAAGCACAGACTATGCAAAACTCTAGGTAGTGTAGCAGATGACCTTTCAACGGTAGATACAAGGGAACAGATGATTTGATGGGTGGTTTTCCATGTATGATTTGTGTGGTGTAGATGTAGGTAAACAAAGGAAGTACAGGCTTTCTGGAATCAAGAGCTTCACATGACATAGCCCTGCCTGGGAAATAATCGGACTGCTTTATGCCCTGTGCTAGTTCTGTGAATATCTATATCCCTTGTCCACGGTTTCCCACTTCCTGGTCTAAACCAGCTACCCTCACATGTCATTTCATTTGTACTTAAAGAAATCAAGTCACAACCAAACACTTTTTGGGCTGATTAATTCCTGGAAACATCTGGTGGAGCCACGCTATTATTAGACATGAACTTTTGACATGATTTGCAGACACAATCATACACAGAGATTAACCTCTCTTCAATAAGTGTGGTCCTGCTCTGCGTCCTGAGCAAGACACCATGACCCAGATTCCCAGCTGTGGCTGAGCAGTAGCACCGAGTCGAGCCCCAGAAGGCGAAGGCCTGACCTCAGCTCTCCCTGTCCAATCCAGTCCCATAGCAGAAGTTAGAGCAACCTGTGCCAGCTGCCGACAGAGAGCAAGGTCTCCAGGGGACACGAATGCCCCAGCCATGACCCCTCCATGCAGTCGTGCTACAAAAGTAGTCAGCAGGAAAAAAGGGGTTGGAGAAAGTGCTAAATCAGCTTTGAGCTTCTGGGATATGTCCCGTTTGCTGGCTACACTCACTTATCCACCATGTTTGTGTTACATAGTTGAATGTGCAAGCCTGTGTGTGTTTTAACAATGCAGAAGGACACAAGATGATGTGTTGCATAGGCAGGACCCTTGCAGAAAATACAATGTCAGAGCATTCCTACCAGCTGTGCATGAGGTACTCTTCGGTCTCTGCTATCTTTTTCGTGATGTTTGTTGTGATACCAAAGCAAATCCATACAAGATGACAGCCTGATCTTGAAAAAACTGTTTGCAGGATTGATCTTAGACCCTCCAGCAGACTTGACCTTGTGTATAACTTAGAGGCAACTGTCTAGAGCTGGCCCTGCGTATCCAACCTACACATAAATATGTCCTTAAAAAGAACACTGGTAGCATCACAAAATTCACCCTGAAAAGGTAAGAAATGCTTCGATTCATCCTCCTGCTTCTATGTGTAGACGTTTTAAAGTATGGCCTGTACTCACGCAGTCACATGTTATTTGCTCCATGCAGAATGGTCTAATTCAGTCCCACAAAGCTTGGGTTGTCTTGTGACTCCTCTGCTCGTGTACGTGGCTTTGTCTCAAACTCCTTTGCCTGAGTGCCTTTGCCTTGGGTACATCACAGTCAACGTTTCCGACAGTCAAAAGCCTAATTGACGCACTTAATGTAAGAGTTAAGGCACAAGGGTATTTCCAATGCCTGATTTCTCAAATTACTCAGTACCCATTTATGCTGCTTACTATTGCATTTAAAAATCAATCCCCAATCATGCCTAAATGACACAGAGGAAATCTGTGGCCATGGAGTCTCCAGTGTCTTTCCCACAAAGCCTGCCTGCCGCTTCCTTCCTTTCTGCCTCTCAGCCCCTCCATTGTGCTGAAATGGTTGTTTTGCCTCCAACTCTTTTTCCTCCTGAGGAGGGCAATTACAATGCTGTAGGAAATGAAAAGCATGTGAAGTTCAGTAGTGTGTTGCATTAAGCTGTTCTTTGGCACTTTGGAGAACAACCTCTCTCCACATATCTTTTTTTTGGTTATTTTTTTTCGCCTTTTTTTTTTTTTGCTTTAGAAATCTTTCCTGATTTACACTGTATGCACCAATTTGGTTGTAATTTAATATAAAATAATTAACATACAGTGACTATCTTCTCTTCTCTATTATCACAATATCCCATGGCACTAGTGAGAGTACAAGCAAGGAGGCTTGACATTCTAAAAACCTTTTCTATTTCCCAATGAAAAAGGGTATTTAGGCTATAATTAAATTTAAAAGTGCCTGCAGTGGACTCCAGAGGCCACATTCACTTTTCATGTACGTAAGTCCACTCCTATCGACTAAAATCTGCACTTGGATCACAGATTCATCGATTTGCAGCTTTTGTCTGAGCCTCTGGTGCCTTTATTCTCTTTATTAGGAAGCAGCCTATTTTCAGTAAGTTTCTTTGCTACAACTGTTGCTGATGCCTTCTCATTTGAAGACCCTCACAGCACTAATGGTATGATGGTTTTCTGGAAAAATATCAATTATTATCTCTGTCTTTAAAACTCTTGAAACATTCAACTCCATTTTAGTTCTTAGGCGAGCTGGTATAGAGAAAATTGTTTCCAGAGTTCCAGAAATATTTCCATAACTGCCTATTTTCCAATTAATTCCCTGGAGGATTAGGAGGAATTAAAATTTTCCAGTGGCCTGGGAGCACTACTAGCAGCTCCTTCCCTGTTGCCCCAGATGAGTGTCTCCTGTGATTTAAACCAAAATTCAGAAGTGATGCACAAGGTTGCGGTAAATTCTGTTTGGTCTGTTTATATTCATATATATTTCCCAAAGGCCAGGCTCCCTTCCAACTATTGTCGGAGTCTCCCGGAGGTACTTAACCACAATCTGCAATCTACAAAGAAAGAAAGCGGGTCTTGCAGATTAGTAACAAATAGAGACAAAGAAGAGGTTTCCCCCAGTGGCATGTCAGTGGGTCAAGAAAAGAAAAAGGTTCTGAGTTCTAATTCTGCTTCTGATAGCCATCCCATAAGTAACCTTAATCATCTCGCCTCCTGTTTCTCTGTATCACAATTAAGACCATAAAGCAGGTTATATTAGGCCGAACCAGAAATCCATCTATCCCTGCGTCCCACGTCTGCTGTCAAACAGTAACAGTAACTTGAGGACAAATTATCAGAACAGGGCAAACGGGAAACAGACTTTTTAGCCCTGTGCACTGGCATCTTGATGTTTAGTAACCATGGATGGAGTTTTCATCTGTGAGCTTGTCTAATTGCTTTGTTAACGAAATTATACTCTTGGCTTCCGCAACACCCTGTGGCAATAAGCTCTGCTGTTTAATTATGCACTGTGTAAAACTCTCACTGTTGTTTCTTTTAAAACCTTGGTTTGACAGTTTAATTTGAAAGCCACTCCTTTTGTGGTGTAAGAAATAATGTCTCTCTTTTCAGCATCGCCCGTGATTTCGGAAATCATCCGTATCTCATCCTTTTCCTTCATGGAGGATAACTATTCTATTTAGTTTTTCATTGTACATAAACTACTCCATAACAACACTCATATCTGTTGTCCTTCTTAGTACTTTTGTCAGTTATTTTCTGGTTCTAGAGAAGACAAGACCAGAACTGTAAAATTTAGGTGCATCACTGTTTTAGTTGCTGACTGAAAGACATGCTTTGCTTTCCTTTCATGTTTTTTTTTATTTTTTCTTCCCTTCTTTTTTCTTTCTTTGCTAACAACTTCTACCCTTGAACAGTGAGCTATTTTCACAGAGAAACTTACACTGATATGAACATCTAATCCCTTGAATGGTAGCATCTGATGTGGGACTTGTCACTCTTTATGTATAGGTGGGATTATTTTTCTACGTGTGCATCAGGTTTTCAGCTGATCGAAAGATAATTTCACCTGCTGTTTTATTGCCCATCACTCAGTGTCAAGCCATCCTCCTGCAAGTCTCCACAGTCAGTTTTAGCTTTTATTACTCCACAGCAAAGGTTTCACTTTTCCTCTTTGTTCTCCTTTCCCATCATTCATTAATACACTGGAGAACACAAGATCCAGCACAGATCTCAGTGGTAACCCCTTGCGGCGTTTTCTGCACTGTGATAACTGAGCATTTCCACTCAGATTTATTTCCTATCTTTTAATCACATATCAGTCCATGAGAAGAACTTGACCCTTCTACCGTGCTGCTTAATTTCTTCACATATTTTGGGGGAGGGAACTTTCAAGTGTGCTTTATCAATGGGTTCATGACAGAATCGTTGGCTTTCATTGATTTTAATGCTTGCCTGCATCACAATGAGGTTATAATAAGGAAACTCCTAAGACACCAGAAACCTAAAATTTGTCACTGTTTGCACAGATGTTCAATAGCTCCAGAATGATGACTTATATGGAATGTGGTGCCTCTGAGATGTGTTAGCCTTGTTTCATGCTGCATATGTGTGGATGTGAGTGTCTATAGGAATGTGTGTCTGACACTCATTGTTTCCTATGCTAAACAATTTTTGAAAATCTTGGCTGATTTCAACCAAATTTGACAGAGGTATAAAGGTTTAGGGAAAAAAAATAAACCAAACAGTCCTTCCAGAACAAGGAAGAAAGGAGGGCAGGTGAAGGGTCGACATGTCATAGTGCTGCTGTGGAACTATAAGTTTAACGTGAGCACATGTCAGAGCACCTTGTTAGACATCAGAGATTGAGAGAAACAGAGGAAGAAGGATAGAAGCAGCAGATGGTACGAAAGCTTCAGCTGTAACAAAAATCTTCAGTCAGATCTTATGACAAATTAGACACCAGAGAATCCAACCATCGGTCACAAAAGGCTTTGAAACAAGGCTTTGGTCACTTACAGACCATCTTATCTAATGGTGATAATTTTTCAAAGTCCTTGATGTGAACAGCTCAGCTCCACCAGCAGAGACAGCTGGCAGTCTACACTCCTGATTTAGCAATTTAGAAGATGTCTATCAATTAAAAAAAAAAAAAAAAAAAAAAGGTGAAAGTAGGAGAAGTGCCAGGGAAAATGTATCACTTTTTTTACATTTTGCTTTGTGAAAGGAATCGTTGTATGAAAACAAAACTGCCTGCAAAGCCCAGGAAGTATTATAGGAATGTGAGTAATAAGAATAAGAGAATCAAGAGAAACTGAACAGTTCGGCACCTGGTCAGATCAACAGCTGTTTTATTTGAGGTAAGCTGAGCCACATAGGCTGAACTAGTCCAATAAATTACTGATGTAATTGTGATGATGGCAGTAAGCAAACTTACAGTAACTGAAACCTTACAGTGTCTTCACTCTGCTGTGTTCCCTTATCTGGTGTACCTATTGACTTCACTCTTGCTGCTTATATAAGAAACTAGAGTACACCACTGGCCTTTTATCTTTCATTTTAACAAATCACTACAAAACCATAAACTGATGTTAGATTGCAAATTCCAGATTTATGTACACAAATAATTAACTTGCTTTAATAAACATCTATTAGTCACATCCGTTGAAATCTGAGAGGAGTTTGGCAAAGCTAATACTTCTTAATGAAATTTTATTTCCATGAAAATATGCAGATTCTGTGTCACTGAGATGTTTACTCATTCATGTCAGTTTCAATAAAATATTTCACTCCATAACAACGTCCAAATATCCCATTTTAATATTTTGAAACAAAACATTTTGATTTTCATGTTATAAACATGTTCTTATTTGGAAAGAAAGACACATTTTTATTGGAGCTTTTTAACAGGTTTGAACTTCAAAATTGCTGGTTTCATTTTCACCCTAGAAAAAAAAGTAAAATATATATATATGCCAAAAATATCATCAGCTGGAGACAGTATGTTTTGTACTTGCCAAGGAATTGAAAAAAATGTTAATTTGCATACCTCTAGAATTCAGAGCTCTTGAAAATCATGTCATTTTTGAAGTTCTTCATTTGAATTCAGTAATTTTGCTTCAGACCTCTCTAACTAAAATAAGAATATGTAGAGTCATTTAAATGCTCAGAATTCCCCACACACCTGCACCACACAGAGGGATCTTCCTAAGAAAAGAATTTTTAACTTATAACTAGAAATGGATGCAGTGCACAGTAAGCATGTTTTCTTTAGCGTCGATCAGCCCATTAACGTAGTAGTGTAAAGGAATGAATGTGCTTCTGAGCACCTAAATACAACTACAGCGTTCTTGCATGTATGTTGCCTTCTGTCTTCATAACATTCCAAAACATTTTCTGCAACGTGGCTCTGCATAAGACTGCAACCCTGTCCAGGCAGCGTAAAAAAACTCTTGTTCCGCAAAAAAGTATTCTTTGAAGGAATTGATATTTGTTAGTCAGGCAGGTTTTCCATCGCAGCTGTCCAGCCTTGCCCACACGTGACATCTCATGCTGCAGATACAACTGCCAAGCTACCTGCCATTCATCTTTAAAGCTTTCTGCACCGGCACACTGCGTCAACAGACCGGTTTGCTGTTGTCTTGCTTTTAGTGTGCCTCTTCCCCTTCTGCTTTCTGTGTGAGAATGTGTTTTTTTGCTCTGTCCCTTTCTCCTCATCCTTCTGATTCTTTTTCTGCTGAGTTTCTGGTTCTTCTGCCTTGATTTCTCTTGGGCTGTTGCTTTTCCTGCTGAGAAATGAGGGGTGCACAGTTTCTTTTCATTGCTGTTTCTCAACAGCTTTAGAGAATGCTTAGGGAAGCTGCCATCTTCTCTTTTTGGCATTTGTTGTCCCTGCAGCCCATAACTTAGACATAGGCATCTGGTCTTTCACATTATGAGTGCGATCTCCTCACCAAAATGGTAAGGAAGTTCCTCATTGTACCCTCAGCGTACTCTACCCTTTTAAGGGTCTTTGGATGATCACAGATCGAATTTTGAAAGGGCTGGATGAATACTGCATTTTTTGATTTAGTTCCCAAACTGAGACACTGTGGGTGGGGAATGAAAAGAAAATTTTGGATGAACGTGAAAGTGGCTCATTTGATACAAGAAGAAATGCTGTGTTGTGATTAGTTTAGAGCCCCTTTAATAACAGGGTGATTTTTAAACAAAAAAAAAATGCCATCTTGAAATGAAAGAATATCAAAATATTGTGTTTTAAAAGGCCAGATAAAACACATTTATATCCTTAAGATATTTTTTTCTTACTGAAACCATTCATCATATTTATCTAAGTGTTCACAAACAGCTTGTCCACCCAAAAAGGCTTTTAATTTCTGATTAATTTACTTTTTACCTGCTTAAAAACAGATATCCTACTGTGATTCAATGCTGGCATAATTAAATCACTAAGGCACTTTAAAAATCCCAGTAGAATTCACAAGGCTTCAACCACATCGCATGGGAAGTGTGGTACACTGCACCAAACACACTGACTATTTGCAATCAGCGAAGGGAGCTGTGCTGGTGACATTGATCGTATCCGGGCAATTGCAACCATGATGTTCAGTGTACCCAATACATAAAACACAATTATGACTTCATGCCTTTTTTTGTTTCATTTTGCACTCATGGTGTTCTTAAAATTTCCACCTGTTATTTTATTCAGAATAAGTTGCTTGAGGAAGTTGGTGGTAGAACATGACCAGCAGAGTCCTTCCTGTTTTCCGTCCTCTGCCTCCTACAGATACCAAATATCTTCATGCTGCTCCAGGTGCTCTGTCCTCCTCACCGTATTTCTCTATGTTTTGAAAGTGAAATGAAAGCATTTTCAAAAATTCCTCTGCATCTAAAAATGGCAGCAGTAAAAGCTGGATACAAGGAATGAAACCAATCACCACATACCTAAGCAAACTGGGAAAGGACAGGCTTTGGGTGGTGGTTGCTTATAGACCATTGGCAAAAAAAGAGGTCATAAGAGCCTTCCTGCCAATATGCTGAGTGCTAACTAAGCATCATCAGGCTTTATGCTGACTCTGAAGAGAAAAGACTAAACTCTCTCTCCTGTAACATCGCAAATACATCTAGCAGCTGCATGCACAAACTCTGACTAAACTCTTCTGGTTTACAGCAGACTTTTCTATCTCACACTTACAGACTGGTAAGATTCAGCCTTGACTCCCTGCCAGGCGCAATATGAAGGATTCTATAATTATCAATCTACTGATGGCATTTAAAAGCAAATGCATTATCATGCACAGAAATCATCTCATGTCCCCTACAGCGTGTTCCACAACAAGGACTGTCACTTTGTTTGACTGTAACTCTGGCTTTATTACATTTAAACCTCTTCCATCAACAGACTCCCCCAGACAAAAAAATATTCTTTTATTCATAAAATAGCATGTAGTCTGGAGTGGCTGTCAACGTACCTAAAGGTCATATAATGTCAGAGTCATTATTTTCAAATTATCTACACTCATGAACCCTACTTTGCAAGGCTAGCTATCAAAACAATAATAAACACAGAGTGCTTATGGTGCTGCATGAAAATTTGTGCCCTATCATTTAAGAAGTATGGAATAGAAGCAGAAAGATTCCTTCCCACTCCTCCTCCTCTCACTATTGTGCAACCGCTGTATTCAGCAGACTGTTATATTAAATGTAATTAATAGCCTGAACCCCTCTTTACCAATACCCTTTTCTCCTTGACCCACTTGGTAATCCAAGACAATGCAATTACTAGCCGTATTATCCATTGCAGAGTTGCCAGCTCTGTCACCCCCCAATATTTTACGCTGTCGTGGATCAAAAAGATTAAAAGCAACTTTAAAAAGCACATGTTATGATACTAAGTCCAGTAACTCTAGCCTGTCTGCTTCAGCTCAGATTTGGAAACTAAGTAAAGATTAATGTTTTGAATGGTATCTGAATGAATGTTCTGTCAACCAGCTGCAGAGACAGGGGTTGCTGTTTTCACATTTGTTTAGTTGGTTTTAGTTTCCATAATCCAGATAGATAGTTTCCAATCGCTGTTTGCAGCATCAGGAAGGCTATGCTGCATCTGCAGTCCTGGGCATTGTTAAAACTAATATTTCCAGCCACACTCAAGGTGGGAGCCACGGGTCATTGGTTCAACAGGTTAACGTGACTAACATAGATCTCACTAACTCTAAGAGTGATTACATTGATTTGCTGACCTAGATCTTCTGCAGATTAAGACATACTCCTTCACCTTTTTTTACCCTCCCATTTCCTCTACCTTAAAAAAAAATAAATTGGTTAACAGATGTAGGCAACTGGAAGGCTTCACATTTCACCTCTTTGTTTTCTTTGTCTTAGGGACAAAAGCAGCGGAGGAGGAAAGGGGCTGAGATGAAAGAAATAACTGTCCTGTGCTTACCTCAGCCAGCTGTACCATACATAACCCCACTCTGTGTTGATACCTGGCACTAGTCTTAATATACCCTCTATGACATCTTCCAGGGTTGAAACAAGAAGACAGACGGACTTTAAATTTGTGTATCCGGTGCTGACCATGTTTATCAGGGCTGAGCTGCATGCAATGCTCTGCATGAGCTCCAGTCAACAAAAAGCAATTTCTCTTTATATTACTGTGAATTATTTACTACAACATTTTGAACCGACATCCAGGTTTTCCCCTCTCTGTTCAGAGTTTTATTGCAATGAAAAGAAGTAAATGAATAGCAGGAGAACGGAAATAAATCTCATCAAAATGCACTGGCTGATAAAGTAAGTGTCTTTGAAACAGTGCCTTATGCAAGAATAATTGTACCATTTGTTGCAACGCTGTACTGATGTACTTAGGACCATCCCTGACTATGGCAGAGATGTGGGAAGCAAAGCTCCAGCTATAGCATCCATGTGTTGGTGGGACCTTGTTTATAGGTTGTCAGTGAAGATACACCCAAGTGGCCAGCCCTGAAGAAAGGGGTTTTGAATGATTCCTATAAACCATGTAGAGTTTCAGAGCTAACGTATTGTCCACACTCACACACATGCATGCAAACATGCGCACATGCACAGACCAGAGAATGAAGTCTTCTGGCCCAAATACAGAAATAGGATGAGCTGAGAACAGGTCCCTGTCTGTTTCTCCCATACAAGCATTAGGGAGGAGAGCTAGCTAACTCCTGAAAAGAAATGTCACCTATTACTCACTGTCTCAGCACCAGAGAGAAGCACATCTAAACTTTCCTGTACAGAATAAGGCTCCACTCCACAAGTTATGTCTGGCTCCAGATCTGTATTCTAGATGTGAACGTCCCTCCTTCAGGCGAGCTCCTAGCTCAGGAGTTTCCAGACCTGTCACTGGCTTAACTTTCATTTTAAGCAGTGATAAATGAAGTTCAGAAGCTGAGGAAAGTTCCGTAGGTGTGGTGTTTGGACCATCTGATCCTTTCTTTTCCAAAACTTGCATTTGCTCTCAATCCAAAATCTAGTTTTCCCCTCGATGAAAGTTTGGGTTGGTTGTAAAGATGTTTTCCACAGCCTCTGGCTCTTGCCATTAATGCCGTTGCTGAATCTAACACAAGCATTGGTTGAGTTTCACCTTCATTTCTAAGGAAGTCAGCATCTAGATACACAGCTGTTATTCCCAGGTCTCCCTGTGCAGCAAAGGAGGTTAAGGAAAAAGGCTGTTGTGAATGTTATTGCATAAGATTCTGTCGGAACGAGTTATTAAATGAACAGAGTATCCATACATTTTTGACAAGATGAAAACTTATTTGGACAAGTCAGCAGAAAGCTTGGCTGAGTGATTACCACAGGCAAACCTATGAGAAAGGGATACAGCCAGAGGCACAAAGATGAAGTGGCAGACAGGAATGAGAGGCCACTGACAAGCTGAAATGTTGGGCTCTGCACACACACAGCCAGAGATGGGCACTTGACAAGCTGGTAATGCCATACTTGCCAAGCGCAATTCTGATGGAAGCACCGAGCAAGCTTTGGGGAGACACTTTGTGCAGCTGTTTTGCTAGCCCACACATGCTAAGGTCTAGGCACCCGCAAAGTAGGCAGTAGCTGAAGGCATCAGTGACTCCATCAATTTATCGCACAGATGGCCAGTCTGCTTCCAAAGAAGATATTAATGTCCAGGGTGGCAGGAAAATGTGATGGAACAACCCCTCACATCAGCAGCACGCCTTCTCCTTCCCGGCAACAGCAGAAGCAAAAGTCTGATCCTCAGTGGCTCTCCCTTGAACTCTGCTCCTTTTCCACAGAGGGAGCCACTTCAACTCTAAGTGGCAAAACTCTGCAATCACCCTGGGACAAGCACTTTTTCCAAGGTGAAATCCGAGGCTCTGAGTCTGAGCCCTCCTGTATCAGATCCACCCTGACTGGCTGCAGTGATCCTGTTACTGGAAAGCTATGCACATGTGCTTGTCCCTTAGCTACACACCTCTTCTCTTGGGAAAACATATTTTTAATGAAGCATTTTCCCAGTGGAAGGGGGAGAAGGCAAGAGGAGCTCCTCAGGGAATAAAAGGCTAGTGTGAGAAATGGATGTAGATGGTACGACCAAGTGTGCGGGGGCAGGGGGGGACAACTGGGGGGCAGGTGTTAGTTGTGGAGATAAGTAGGAAACCATGTTTCTCTCTGTGCACAAAGGGACAAATCCAGCCTTCTGCCTGAATAGGTTCGTTCCTGGAGCATAAGAAGAGCTTGGGGTTCTGCTGTGTTGCTCTCTGTGCTGCTGAGCTGCGCCTCTGCAGACAGTCCCAGAGCACCTGTGTGGTGGGGACAGGGCAGTGGGACATGGAGCAATCCCATACCCTGGTAGAATGGGATACAGGGCAGTTGTTCCCCACAGAGCCTGCTTTGGTGACTGATCTGCCCCTGGACACCAGCCCCAGAGTGTTTTGACCAGCATCATCCACGTGCAAAGCCTGAAACTGTGACCCTCTCTGTTATCCCTGCTCTCCAGTGCCAGAGCCACTTATGGATGCTCAAGTATCCACTGGAATTAGCCTTTAGCGTGGAGCAATAAACACAACTACTAGAGAGTTTGGACGCTACAGGTGCCTGCGTGCCCAGTCTGCCTCCTTTGCTTTGACTGCCAAACAGCAAAGGAAGGAGCGAGCCTCTGTGTCAACTCACAAAGGCAATGAAAACCTTCAACCATTCATTAGCAACATTCCTGTGAACAGATGTGTGAGCCTGCCTCTGGTAACTTAGCTAAGCCGACTTGAAAATACAGTAAAAATGAAAGAGAACTGTCAAGCTGATAATTACTGTGCAGTTCAAAAACTATGCCTTGTTGATGCTGTCCTGGTTAGAGGAACAGCCCTTGGGAGAGGCTCTGAACCAGCTTGTACTCTCACTCTCTGAATTTCCACGTCTGTTGTGGTAGACACTATGCAAGCACTCTAGTCTGTTCAAATTGAGATGCAATAGTGCATATATTTTATTAACCTGAGACTACCAGTTACTTTGGTAGGTCTGTCCTACCTGAATGAAAGCAGCCTCTTTCTTTCCTTATAGGGGCAGACACAGGGTGCATTCACAGTGAAGGCACTCACAATCACATGCCTGCTGGTTCTAGCACCTCCTCTGTCATCCACCATTTATCCAGGACACTCATTTATTTTCCTAAGAGAGAAAAAAAAAGATTTTCAGATATGATCACCTCATTCAGCATGAGGTACAGGAGGTCTCAAGGAAGAAACACAGTAATTCCGAGTCTTAGACAGGCCAGGCAAACACATAAATCTGGATTGGCGTTAGAAGGCGATGGCTTTCCTTCCCCTCCCTTTCCTCCAAATTGTTCCTGTTCACAAATATCCAGAAGTAAAATTCATAGAACTGTCTTCACAGGCAATAAACCAAAGTTAATGATCTGATGTAAAGCCACTGGAGTAAGAATATTTTCATATGGTCAGAAGATGGAGGCAGATTAGGCAGAAATATGGCCTTGTGGGTGCCATATGACTTTATATGTTACACAGAATCTGAATCCTTCTTCTAGACTTCAGATGGGACACTGCTTAAATTTACAGGTTGTAGAACAAAGAAATTTAATGAATCAATGCAGAGGTGCTCTGAAGCAGAACTACCACAATAAGCAAAACAAACAGCCTTGCTAACCCATTGAAATTAAAAGTACACAAGAAAATTGACTTGTGGTTAGCAGGGCTGCACCGAAGGAGGTATGTGGTTACCTCCTCGGTCGCTCCACATGCAGTGAAAGGAACACACACTCCTTTTTTGTTAGGGAACACTGAGAATCAGTTGCCTCCTGAAAGAAATGCTGCTGCACCGCTCCAGATATGTTACTGGTACATCAAAAAGAATTAACATCCTGCCTCCACTTACACAAAGAGAGGGGTCTCGTTTGATGCCAAATGGCTATGTGCACTGATACAGAAATAATGTCTTGGCAGCCAGCAGGAGTGAAAAGGAGCCAAATTACATCATTCACTCTCCTTTCAGTGGGGATAGAAAACTCTATTTACTACTTTGGCAATAGCTAGCACCACAGCTGCCGCCGGCCACATGTAAGGGGAGCAGAGGGAAGGCAACAAAAAAATAATTGAATCCTGAAAACCTAGGGATCCTCTCAGTAAAACGTCCCATGCCTGGTGCAACAGGGTGCTATCCTAGGACTCAGGAAAGCTCTGTTCTCGTCCCACTGCTGTCACCAATGTCTGCTGCATGACCTTGGCCCAGCGCTTCACCTCTCCTCTTTCTTCCTGCTCTTGGTTCTGTTTATTTGGCTCACAAGCTCTTGAGAGCAGAGACTGTGTAAACTCTGTGCTTAGCTCAGTGCTCTGCCAGTCTCGTCTGGGTCCTATAGGCACCCCTGCAGCAGAATAAAAACAACGGCAGCTGCATTTCTAATAAGAAAGAGAATACGTTGAAAGGGCCAAAAAGGGGCATATTTTCAAACAGATGGGATAAGTGTGTAAAATGGATGTTATAAGATGGGAAGTTCTGCCATTCAAGAGCACCTTTAGCTGTGCAAACACCTGATGGAGTACAAGTACAATGATAAGAAGTCATCAGTATGGTTAGAATGAGCAGCAGAAGCAGTTGAGTAGTTTAAATATTATTAAGCTGAAACTATCAAGGAGAGGAACTGAATTAATATTAGAAAGCAAGGATAAATGCCTCTGTGAATGCTTGCCAGATTTTTTTTTATAGGAAGAGCCATACTGCATAAAGAATACAAGTACATGGCATAAAAAAAAACCAGAAAAAGCGTTTAACTGTGTGACCTAACAAGTTTCAAGATTTGTCCATCTTCTTGTATGCTTCAAGCAACTGACAATTATCACAGAAGAAAGTGACCCCATCTTAATTTAAAACACATGCTCAAGTGACACAACTCAATTCTTGTTGCTCAAGCAAACCCCTGCAGAGTAGTAATGTGATAAATGAGGACTAAAAAATACCCCCAGAAAACTAAAGCCCTTCTCTCAAGACTGAATGCAGTGCCAATTTGTGAAACTTTTGTTACATATAATTCAACAAACCTGCTAAAAAAGTGAAGGACTTGGTGCCTCAGAGAATTTTTGTATTTTTAAAACAAACCATAATCGCCCTACAGAGAGAGGCTGAGGAGACCCTTATCTGTGCTTTCTGTGCAGAACAGATCCACAACTTCATTAAGAGAATCAGTGTATTTTGTAACTAAATGAGATTCTGTCTCGCTGGCAGGCATATTCTGCTCAGCGAACAAAGAAACCACACACAAAAATGTTCCAAAGGGAGATGTCCTTAAAAAAAGTCATTGTAACGCCATCAGGCTGCAGAGTCTGCCAGAAGTTACGACTTTGTGGAAGAAAAAAAAGACTGACAGGAATTAGGAAGCTGGCTAGATTGTATGTTACAAAAATCTGTTCTCTTGACCTTTTATTTCTCAGTTAATGCCTGTGAGTTTCTGCTTGCTTTAAAGCAATTGCTGCGTTGTTTTGTTTCTCAGTATTCAAAAGTCACACTGCTGCCCTCCAACTTCTGCGCCAGGCAGCTGGTTTTAGGGACATGGCAGCACCCTCAGACTTGTTTGCAGTGGATTTTCAGATTATTTCACCAACACATGGAGCCCTGGAGAATAAAGCTTTGAAGGCTTTCTCTCAAAGGCAACAGGCTCACTTCTCGTCTCCTGGTGTGCTTGTCCTTAGCCACAAGCCTGACTGGGCCCGTTAGGCCCGAGGTGAAGAACTGCCTGAAAGGCAAATGTGAAAAGCCACAGCACTAAACCACTGGGAAATTCAAACTTCTCCATGCATGGGAGCCAACAAGGCTGCTGATCTGTAAGGATATTCAGACATTGATCCACGCACTGTGTTCTTGCTTGGAGTCTGGCTGGGAGAGGAAAGGAATAATAAGGTCTCAATCTGGCAAGTAATGGTAACATAAGGCGAGAAAAGGGAAAGGGAAAAACAACCATTGAGTTGAGGATGCAGATGGTGGTCTGAGATTCAGAGCAGTTCTATTTGTCATGTTTTACTTCTCCCCTTTAAGACACCCAAAAACAAGATGAAAAGGGGAGCTGGAGGTAAAGCCTCAAAGAGGATTTTTATGAGGGACTTCTTTTTTTCCCCTTATATGTGGCAGAGTGGTAGTTATTTTATTTCAGTTATCAAATAGGAGAGCAGGAATTCCCCAGATGGTGAACATACCCAATAATATATAAATTTTAGGATAGGCAAAATTTACCCAAGACATCAAGCGTGAGCTAAGTGTTCTCATTCTTCGCACTCAGTTGAAAAGAGGCAGCTCCACAAGGAATTTCTTCCCAACTACCTTAGACACACATACGCTCAGTCTGGGTGAAATGTTATACTTCAATACATCTGTAGTTACGGGAAATGAATCTCTCAAGAGGTCACTCCAGCCTGTAGTGTCACAACTTGGCCTGACCCCGTGACTTCATTAAAGCTTGCAAACAACAACCCATCTCAATGTTGCTCCAGACTCTCCTCAAACACCTGAATTCTGAAAAAAGTGTTTTCAGTGTTTATGGAGAGATTAGCTAACCCGAGCTCTGACATTCATGGCAGAAGGAAAAACAGTTCAGAATAAGAAACATTTCTCAGAAAATCCCTTATTGATGTCTGTCTTTTTCATCAAAAAAGCTTTGTCATGTTGATAACCTCGGTTGTGAGTATTTGATAGGAAAAGAACAGCTGCCTTCAGGGAATGTAGACCCAAACCAGTTAGGGATTTAAATGTAATTCTGAGACAACGGGTGGCTTCCTGTTTATTTTGGCTGGCTCTAGAGTGGCTCCATGCACGCGAAATCCATATTAAACTCTACTCAGAAGTCAGCTGCTAGCTTATGCATTCTGTAGCACTCTGGTATTATGAGATGCCAGCGTAAAACCCACTAGTAAATGAACTGAAACATCCTGAAACAGTTTCCTGGGATATAAACACGTGGGAAATACAAGTGGTTTAATCCAAAAGTAGTGGATAAGCATACCATCTAAGCAAAAACATGTACTTACATTATCAAGCCCCAAATATTATTTTCCACTTATGGACAGGTCCAGGATCTCTATTTCAGGAACCAAGTTATAAATTTTGTCAAGACTCTAGCTAGCATCAATTTCCATCAATACCACTTTCTCCCCACTATCACCACCATTTTCTCCCAATATGATTTATGGATGTATACATAATTTTTTTTGTTAAGCCACATAGTCCTCATGTAAAGTGAAAGCCTGTCTTGCCTAGTGAAAGTTTACCATGATGCTACGCCAGCAGGTTATGCCATTCATTTCAGAAGATATTTGAATATTTTCTACGTGCTGAAGACGCTGTGGTAGTGAAGGCAACTTTTTCTGCTTACCAGCTCCTGTAATCATATCAATTGCTAAGCAAAAGCAGTTCAAAGAAATGCTTTCTTCTCTTTATTTCTGCAATGGTTTATTTCAGAGCTTTAATTTTTTTTTTCAAAGCCATAGAGTTTTGCTGCGTGGCATTCACAGAAGGCCACGCAGACTGTTCAAACCTTGAATCATCTTTAAACAACCTGGAGAAAGGGCAATTAGTTGTGTTGACATTAAAAGATTACTGGGGTAAAGCAATGAAATTTTTAAAGGAATCTGTAGGCTGAAAATCAAAAATAAATTAATTTACATGCATGCCCTGGCCTTATTTTTCCTGCACCCAGTGAAGCAAGAGCACCATGGCTGCTCAGCCTCTCACCCTCCACCACCCCATCCCTCATATGTGAAAGTTCACCAAGGAGTCAGAAGGGTCAACCCTGCCAATTTTTCCAGAGCTTTACCTCAGGCATCTCCAAAGAGCAGGATGGTCTGTCCTTATACATTGATGTTTTTCAAATAACAATCATCCCCTCCTCTGCAGATGCTCTACCCAAATTAAAACCATGCTGGAACCCATGGAGGCTAGAAAATTCATTAATGGATTTGAGTGAAATTGCCGTTTTATGGAATGTAATTTCACATATGGGTAGCTACACTATCTATGGAGTTCATGGTTGAAACAATTTAAAGCACTTCTCACCCTAACACAAAAGATAAGCTCGTTTTATGAGCTTCTAAGCTTCCTCTAGCCCATATTAAGCACAAATATATAATGTGAACAACAGAGCCTTGTAACTTAAATCATCAAGAGGAGCTGAAGATAGATTTATTGCTGCAAAAACACAGCCCTCTTCACGGTGATATGCGGTGCCCTGGCATTTCAGAAACATAATCTGAGGCATCAGCAAGCTTGCAGTTGATTTGCCAGATATCTTCTGCTATAGTATGCTAATTTTTAAATATTTAAGAGATACACTTTTACTCTGGGGAGATGTTTCCCATCTCCAATTGTGGAGCATGATTGGCAAGTAAGAAGTTATCTTCTCTCCAGAGAGAAAACACAAGTGTTCTCCACTACAAAGCCCACAATGATTATATGAATAATTTGCAAACCTCAAATTCAAGGCACATTTTAATATGATATTAAAAACAATGGGATTTAGCTTGCTTTGGTTTATCAAAGGTCTTAAGTTTCTCACTTCAAATCAGCATCCCAAATCCAATACCTAGGTTTCAATCATTCATTCAAACAAGGTCTTCTGCAAAAAGTATTTCTTACCTGATTCACTTTATCATTCATACACTACATTTAGAAGATCCTATCACAAGCCATAGGCATGTTTAATATTATTGAAATTATGCTGCTAATATCCATATCAATTATGTTTTGAGATTTACGCTTAGGATAGATATTAATGCAGTCTGGCTTTTCCATTTTTACTTCTGCAAGTATAATTTATTGAGACATAAATAGTAATATTAACGCTATCAAGTATAAACATCAATACTTGACAGCACTGTGTAATTTAAGAGTTACGTGCATCTAAATTCTGTTACAGTCCTTTCTGAATGCTTACATCTTAACTGCAGACTGCAGCTCACCAGGAATTCTGAATTTTGGAAGCAGCAGGCTGTCAAGTAATACAGTACAAACATCTTGAAATAAGCTTTTCAGAAGGACTGGGGAATCAGTAGCACATGGTTAGGACATAAAAAATGCATGGTTTTCCTTTTTTTTTCTTTAGACACTGTTTACACGCAGTAACCCTTTTTCCCACCTCTCAGCCAGTTTGGATTAATTACATTTTTGGTGTTTTAGTGATTCCAGAGACATATAAGAAAATGGACTGGAAGGAACCTCAGGAAGTCTCCCACATTGTCAGTACTCCAAGTTCAGCTACACTGAAACCTTTCTTAATGACCAGCTTGTGCCTAACAGCCTCCAGTGATGGGAATGCCACCTTCCACGGGTAACATTCCTTTGCTGTGCTGTTCAATGTGTTAGAAAGTTCTATCTTATTGCATGAAACCAGGAGTAACTGGTAAGCCATGATATGTGCTTTAGGAAAGAGACAGCCTATGTGACAAGGCCTGGCTAAACAAAAATTTCTTTGATTTCCAGCAGACTTTTTTTTTGGTGCATATAATACACAAATACCTTCCTCAAGGTGAAAGCTTACAAAGCGGGGACACCTATTGCTCAGTTAAAATACAACTGACAGTGAGGGTGGGATTGTCTAAAGGCTCAGGCACTAATAGAAGCTTTTTATCTCAGCTCGCTGTGGACACAGGCAATGTAAACTGGAAGGACTTGTCCTCTAGAAGTGTCTTTCCCTGTCCTTTGGCTGCAGAGGGGACATCAGTGACTTGGTCTAAATGCCTAACTTACCTGAAGCTGCACAAGATGAACTCCAGTTTCAGTGTGTGTGAAAGAACGTAAGATATCTAGCATTTGTCACTGTTACAAGGAGCCCGCATTTAGATTTTTGAATATCAATGGATGCACAGTGTTGCCTTCAATTTTAAGCTCAAAATACTGGTGTTTTTTTTATTTTCATAGCTGTTCTGAGAAAACAAACAGTAGTGAAGTACCACTGGCATATTTTAAGACTACTGTGTTATTTATTTGCATTATGTATTAACGTATATTGTTAGGTGGAACTCTTCTAAACTGACAGTACCCCAAATCAAAGCTTGCCTCCTTCCAGCTGAGGTGATAGTGTTATCAGTGTCCCTGGCATGCTTCACACTTGATTTGTCTGCAGACACCAGGGAGAAAGTACCTTAAGATGAAGCAAACTGAGAAGGAAACCATGAAAGTCACGTTGAAAGCAGAAGTTTTGCGTTGCTTTGGTTCAGTAAACCTCCTCATAGAGAGAGGTGCTTGTACTTACCAAGAGGGGCTACCTCTAGCAAAAAGAGATAAAGACCACGCTTAGCACTGTAAAACACTCACCAACATTTTAGTACTTTAAAGTGTAACCCTGACCATGTTCTGTAACTATCTCAATGAGCTTTTGAGCTCATAACCCTTTAACCTTGTATTTTCTATTTGGCATTCTGTTTTTATTAGGATTTGTCAGTGTAGTTTAGTGTGCATCTGAAGAACCTAAAAAATGTAATGGCGAGAGTAATGGGAGAATCATGTTCTGTTGCATCTGGAGGCATCTGCCCTTAAGTATAGAATTTAGTCTGCCACATGCAAAAATTTCTGTCTTTCAAAAAAATTGACACAGCCCACCTTTGCACTGAAAAGACTAACCAAACATTATAGTTGCTGTATATTTCTGTGAGTCTTTCCAGAAGAAATATTACTACAAAATTAGTACTATTTGTTTATTTAAATGTCCTCTGACAGAGTGAGAATGAAACATTTTTCACCAAAAAAAAAAGAGATCTCCCAGCACTACCAGTGTTATAGAAGTACCGGCATATAGTCAAGAATTTCCCACATCAGTCAAACTGGAGCTGAAGGTACTTTAAACAACCACACTGACCCCAGCCTGACAGCCTTGTGCCCCACGGGAAATCCCAGCTAACAATTTCAGTGATGGTTTGTTGGTGTTTCCCAGCTTTGGAAAACCTGGGGGAGGGGGTGGAGGTATGGCCAAAAAGGACAGATACCTGAAAGATCCCTGCCAAAAATGTACTGTTGACAACACAGAGGATGGGATGCATTTGTGGGTGTCCAACTGTTCCATAAAATCCATTTTGGAAATATTTTTGTGCATTTTTACCCCTCTTATTTATAATTAATGCTCCCGAGTTGGTGGGGAATACACCGGTATTTTAGGACTTTCTTTTCTCTTTTAATATTCTAAAACGCAGCTGACAACACACTAATCTGGCTAACTTTGACCTCCTTTTAATGTGTTATAGACTTCAGTAGTAGTCATCTAATTTTAGCCAATCTGACCAAGTTAAAATAAATGTGGCACAGACCATGAAGGAAGCTATTCATTTACCAGCACGAGGCAGCTACTTTCAGGACAGATGTTGATTGTGGAAAAGGCAATGATCAAGTGAAAATGTCAGCAAAAAATGCAGAGAGTTACAGTCCCTGCTGTCAGGAAATTTATTAATTTCAAAGCATCGTCAGTGGTACATGGAAAGGTGAATTATTAAAAAGTAACTAAAGGTTCTCTTTGACTTGTATTCTCTCTGTAAAAAAATCTGAACAATATTGGGTTTTTGCCTGCAGCTGTGCAGGTAATGCAGCCATTATTCTCTCAGCCCTTGTTCTCACCCACTCACACACCTTCGTTTCACCTGATGACTGGAAAGGCAGATTCTGCTTTCCTTTGAAGCAGCTGGAAATGAGAATAACAACACCTTGCTGCTTCTTAGCCCTGTTTGCTGGCAGACTCAAGCCGCTTTACCAGGAGCCATCAGCATCACTGCCTCCACTTTACTGATGTGGAGACCAGAGCACAGTGAACAGCAGGTTGTGTCTAAGGACAGCCAGCGAGTCAGTAGGAAATGCAGGAGGAACCCAAAGTCTCCACCTGCGGGTGGTGTTACCGCAAGCATGGCGTGAGGACAATAGTGTGCATCCTCTCTAGAAAAGGTTCCTTTCTTTGCCAGGGTACTCCAGGTGGAAGCCCGCAAAAGCTCACCTGCCCATCGGCTTAGGGACTTCCTTCAGAGGTCCATTTTCTCACATGTGACAGGTGCCCCATTTGCTCTGCTGCCAGCATTGCCCCCCAGCCACAACAGCTTTCACCCCACTGAGGTATCTATCAACAGAAACCATGCTTCCTGTAACCCCTATTCTGGTAAATTATTCAAGCCAGGCAATTGTAGTACCACTTCACGTATTATGCTCTCCATTTTCCTAACCAGGTTAATAGCCCTAGTCAATCATGCACTCGACTTTAAAGCAATCTTTTTTGATCCTTGGTGACCAAATTGTACTCCCCCTGCCAGCAGTGTGTGTGTACACTCCTCTCTCTGCAGGAAATAGCTCACCTAATCCATCCTGGGCTTCCAGGGTCTTTGCCTTTTCTGTCACATTGACAGCCTGTTATGTGTCTTTATCTTGTCTTTTCTCTTCTATGCCATCCCAGTAGAAGGGTCTTTAATAGTATACATCTAATGACAGTAGGTGTTCTTGTAACTTACATGTCCATATACGCTTTTGCACTTTGTACTATGAAACTAACACAGTTTCTAATGCTCTGCCCTCAAATTCTATCTGTAAAATATTCTGAATGCCCTGTCTGTACCTAGGATGTGTTATCAGCAAGTCAGATCAGTACACTCCCACTTTTTGTGTGAAATAAACCACATCTCTTCCAAGACAGTCCTTGAAGAAATCTGTTTCTTCCAGCCCAAGATGATATTATCCACCACTAAGGAGTCATGGCTATGTGTGTGCTTGTGTGTGAGAAAGAGGGGGAAATGAGGCAGAGTCTGGAATACTTGTTTTCACACCGAAAATAATTTGGAACTAATGGACAAACATTCACAGTAAGAAACACAATAGAAAAATCTGAAGGCAACCATGCTGCTGCAGTCAGGGCAAGGTAGAAAAGTAATGTGACCTCAATATAGGCTAACTGCAGCAGTGCAGGGCAGTGTTATCATTATGAGAGGACATTAGTAGTCTATACACAAAGCAAGAGAGGGAATGACAAGTGAGAAGGTGCTTTTTCCGGAGAACTGCATTGCAAGGGGAATAAGACCTTTAAAGGAAAAAAAATATGGTGAAAAACTTGCTATCTCAGAAAAGTGAGGATATTTATGTACACTAAGATTATGGCTCACCACCTTCTGCGTGGAGGCATTGTAAGAACAAAGGAGGCACTGCTTCAAATTAAAATGTGCATAAATGAGGTTTTAGAACAACCCAATGAACTGAGTTGTTCAGGTGGGGTTCATTTGGATGTTGCCCTCCAAAATTTAGGAAACTGGACTGTGCTTATCATCTAAGCACCTAAAAGAGAGAAAGAAAGAGAGAGACGATATGGAGAAACCAATATCTAACCAAGGTAAGGAGAATTTTCCACTGGAAGTGCCTACCAGTTGCCCTTGACTATGGTGCTAGATAAGACACACACACTTTTTATGCAATTAAAATTAAGTAAAAGAAATCTGGGCATATGTAAACAGTCAAGAAGATCAAATTCTAGGCATCAGATAGTCCTAAAATAAATTCTGTATAAATTTACTGAACTACTAAGGGCTAAGTTAGTTTTGGTACCTGATAGCAAAAATTTTACTAAAGGTTTGAAGAGTTGTCATGAGAATTAGTGACCAATAAGCTTGGTTTCTGGACCATAAAAATTATTAGAAACTATAATAATGAAAGAAAAAAAAAGCATGTGTAAGAAATACCAGGGAAAAGCCGACATGGCTTTTGCAAAGGATAGTTATGCCTCACGTATCGCACGGTTCTCAAAAGAGGCGAGAAGCAAAAAAAACATTACAGCTGATACAGTTTGCTTGGATTGCGAAAAAAATGACAATGAGAGCCTCTATCAAAGGGCTTATGAAAACTGAATATTCTCAGCATAAATGGCGATGATCAATTAATAGCTGCTTTAAAAAAAAAAAAAGAAAGAAACAAAAGATGACAATAATTTGAGTCTTCATAGTATAATGCTGCCACTCATGATGCCACTAATGGATTGGAACTGGGCCCAGTGCTCCTCCACATATTCATAAATGTTGCAGGAAGAAGATAAGAAGGGCACTGATCAAATTAGCTGATGCAAAATTATTCAGAAAAGACTAATCTGAAGTTGACCATGAAGTATATCAAAAGATCGTAAGGTTTTGTATTTAATTCCGTGTTAATAACTGCAGTGTGATGCAGAAGGGTAACATTCTGCTTATATATAGACAGGCAATGCAGATATACATGTACGTGTGTATGTATACATGTATATATAAGTTATTAAATACAGGCAGTTAGATGGTAAATTATCTAATGTAATTTAAGAAGAATAGTTGGAGTCCTTCAAGATTCCTTGAATACTGTGAATACATGAGTTCACTGCTCAGGAACTACCTAAGAAACAAAGGATATGAACAATTATTAGGAAAAAAGAAGAGAAAAAATCAAATAACATTATGCCACTGTATATTATTACTGTACATTATGTACTTATTATTCCCTTCACCCCATCTCAAAAGGATGTACTGAAACTAAGACAGAGAAGGGAATACCAAACTTATGGAACCGTTTTGTTACAAGGAGAGTGGAGAGACTAGATGATGGATAATAGATAATAATAGAATAGATAATAGATGACAAAGATGGAATATGGCTGAGGTAGATACGATGAATAGGAAATGATTTATTCACTGTTTCTCACAATACAGCAGCAGGCAGACTGATAATGAAATTATCAACCAGCAGTGTGAAAGCAGAGTGAAAAAAAAAGATCTTTTCACACAAGGCCAGGGAATTAATTCTCACAGGATGCTCTGGAAGCCACAGTATGAATTTGCTCCCAAGTGTCAGTGAGAGCTGCTGAATGCAGGGCTACTGGCACCTCTGGCCTAGAAACATCCAACCCTGGTCAGAAAATTCCTCAGCGAGCCGTTCCCAAAGTTGCCAGTTTGTGCTGGAAAAAAAATCCCCGCATATTTGCCCCTCCTCTGTTTTTTTCTTTCTAACCATCATTAAAGACAAGTTTTAGATGCCACAAGAAAACCTCACTGGGGCATGGGTGTATTGGCAGTTCTAGTATACTTGAATGAGGTTACATCATGCAAATTTTTGAAAAGTCTCCAATGTGTTTCCGTAACTCAGCATTGTCTCTTAGAGAGGGAAAGAGAAAAGAAGACACACAGCTTCCCCGTTTCCATTCTGTGATTGAACTCTTCCTCACAAAATACTGGTTGCTGGTATTCCGAGTTTTGTTACTTGTACCCCCAGTTTATTTCCAGAAGTATTCCCTTCATTCTGTCTACAAATACAGGAGTCCACCTTTTTTTCCCCATTTGTTAAAACAAACAAAGAAACAAACAAAACCCACATTTAAATAAGGTCAAGGCAATTCTGTAAAAATCACATCCTCAGATGAAATAAATTACTGTAACATTATTGGCTTCAGTGGAGCTATAGCAATTTACAGCAGCTGAATATTGCTCCAGCACTATGATTCAAGTTATCGAGAATGTGAAATGCTGCAATATTGATTCAGAAAAGTCTGTTTGAACTTATTTTTCTAAGTTCGTTTGCTCCCAGATCCATTAAACATAGTAGGGAAATATTTCTAGAATGTACATCAAGTGCAAAAATGTAGATTTGGGTCCAAATTCACCAATGCATTTAGGTATTCTCAGGCATTCTTAGGCTCCTAAGTGCTTTATGAGTCTGACCCTCATGGTTTAGGATTGCATCAATAGACTATTTAGCGAACGCCACTTATATGGATCTTTTCAAATGTAGTCCTAAATATTACCACTGTTAATTTCTGGTAATGATAGTTTTCCAGTAGTACTCATGGGGAGTGCTCTCCAACAGAGCTATAGACATACTCTGCCTTGAGATCTCACAGTTCATAGAGACAATATAGAGGGTGTACATGAAAATTCTCCCTTCAGATTAAGCTTGCCCCAGTGACCCTTTTGCCCTTCTGATTGTATAATGGCTAATCTCATCCAGATACCTCAGTAAAAATGGTTCTTGAGAAGGATTGTGAAGGAGCAAAAGACTTTGCGATTCAGTTTTTATCAGCCAATGCATCCATAAAGTCAAGGCTGAAGAAAGTATAAGGGGCTAAATTCAGATTGTCTGCTATAAATGTGTAATTTACTCATTGTAGCCCCTTCTGTCCAATGATTATGAAGTCTGGCAGCAGCGTTCGCACCATGTTTTACTCCTTTCTCTCTTAAACTTAAGGTCTTCAGGTCTCAGGTCTTCACAGCAGCAATACCTGAGTTATGTTCCTCGAGCCTTTTGCCTCCACATACGCTACAGACAGTGCTGGATAAAGGAAGCACACATGCAGCCAAAACTAGTGTTGATAGCAAGGCAGAAGATGTAGGACACAACGTGGTGACACAGGGGATAATAAGACATTTTGGTTTTAAGAGTCTTAATGATGAACGAGGTGATGTTAAGGTACAAATAGTGGTTCAGGGCTGCTGTGAACAGGGAATGTCACTGTGAAAGGGAGGAGCAGGACAGCTGCTGTTGGTGATAACTTGGGGTGAGGAGAGGTACAGCCAAGGAGATTTGTGTTACTTGAGGACTGAGGAGCGAAAGACTTAGCTAAGAGTTTGGGGTAGAATTCAAAGGTGAGATGCCTAAAACACCATAAAAGAAATCACGCTAAAAGAAAACACCCTAAAAGAAAATTGGAAACCTGTTATGTAGTTGTGGTGCCAAGGAGAGGGCACAGACCAAGATAAGGGCAGAAAATCATGTTATTTAGGCACAGGATAAGGCCTCAGTCAAACGTCTTGTTTTAAAGCTCCGCCGCGGGTCTCCCACGTGATTTTGGATGTGCCATTACATCTCTCTCACAGTTTGCCATTTATGAATTGCTAATTGTATTTCATTTCTGACACCTGTCTTGTGTTTAAGTACCCGGCAGTAAATTTGCTGGGGCAGGGCTAGTCTTTGTACGCACGGATATACATGTGTGGATGCAGCTTGCTGTAACAGAGTCCAGTTTTCATCTGAGCCTCTAGAAAATACTGTAAGACAAGCTTCACTTCATCAATACAGCATGATTGTAAAATTGTAGGCCTGAATGACATAAAAATTATAAGATTGTCAACAGTAAAAGATGAAAAAATAGATGATAGAAAAATAGATGCTATCTTTGAGAAAAATATAATGAAGACAGAGTATTGCCTTCTCTTTATCTAAATGTATTTTTGGCTCTCACCAGGTCCTCAAAGATATTTATATTAAATATTTTTGAGAAGCCATGTCATAACCATAAACAGTCTGCATGTGTTAGTATGAGGAGCCGTGCTAACCTTTTTTTTTACTTACAGTATTTGCAACTGGCATCAATACTTACCAGCATCATAAACAAGTGAGAGAGGGGGACAGTTTTCCTCCGCTCTGTGTATTTATCTTGTGTGTTTGGCAACATTTGGAACCAGACCAAAACCAATTTGAGTCAATAAACAGTTTCATTTGTTCCCTTTATAGCCCATTTCCCCTCTTGGTTTGCGTGGGTATTTCCAACAGCAACAGAGAAGAGAAAATATTTCAAAGCAAAGCAAAATGTGGTTATATAACAACAAACAAAGGCAGGAGGTTTCAAGGGGAAAATGTGACTCCCGAAAATAATTTTTAGAACTTATCTTTACACAGACTGCTACACACGCTAATATAATTACAGAAGTACAAATCACACACACACATACTAATGCACAGAGTAAATGCAATTACATCAATGCTTATATGAGCATAGCTTATTTTATTACAGAAAGAGGAAAAAGCTGTGATGGGACTAGACCTGCGTGCACCTTACATCCATGATACTCTTAGTATTATTTTGGCTTAAACATTTGCACCCCTCATGCATGTACTCAGACTGGTACAAAAACTGGATGTAGAGCAATGCTATCCTTTCCCCCTCCCCTTATTTTGGTATTCTTTCTCTTCTGAGCTCTTTTAAATTATCATATTAAATTATCTCCACCCACTGAAGAGAGATTTTATTCATGCGATAAGCCGTTTATTAGTAGTTTAACTTAGAACAGTGTTCCTGGCTTCTTTGCGGCAGCTGTTGAAGGTGAGAGTACTACAGAGGTCTCGCAGCAGGCAATGCAACCCACCCAGAGTTATAATAGTTAGGAAAAAATTGCTGAAACTAAATAAAATGTGTTGAGTTAAAAGCACTTTTTTAATTCGGCTTTTGGAGGTGTGTATCTTCTTAATGGCTTGCTGGTTACTATGGGAACAAGGGCTTTCCCCTCTCCCCCAGGTTTTGCCTTTAACTGTGTTTAGCACAATGCTGCTCCATGTCATTCTTTGAGCTGGCTGAGACAGTATCATACACTTTTATTGCCATACATGTATAGCCACCTACAGAGAATGAAAAGGCTGATTGTCTTCTTCTTGGCAGTCTCAGTGTTAGATAACACAGTTAACTGATTGTAATAGATAATTTGTTCCACTCAGGTTTATTGGCTTATTTGCTCTTTCCTTCTTTCCCTTCTTTTAAGTATTGAGGATCTTAAATCTACCATGGGTTTTGATGTCTTTTAAAAAAATACAAGGTTGGAAAGCAATTGGCAGTGCAATTAGTAATGTTAAATCAGCGTGAATTCAAATCATTTAACTTGCTTCTTAGCAGCTAATACCAGGAATACGAATTAGAAGGTGGAACTAAAACTGAACTATTGAAACTGGAAATCTTCAAAACAAAAGACCCCGGGTGTCAGGCTGAGAAGAACATAGACTTCTTTTGACACAGCAAGAAATAAAAAAGAGAGGGCCAGAACATGACTTTAATGAGCACATGTTTGTTTGCTTTCCTTTCAAGAGACTGGCAGCTCTACAGCGCGGGACTGTGGGGACGGTTGCGATGGCACAATGAGCACCCTTACCCCTACTTCCTTCACATCTGACCAACGCTCGGCTCGCTGCTCGGCAGAGAAGAGTACAACAACTGCTGTGTCATAGACCACCCTCCTCCACCTCCACCTCCCGCTGAAGGAGGGGAATATACATACCAAATATCCCCGGGTGTCACTGAGGAAGGGTTGTGCTGCCATTTGCTGGGCTGTTGCACCTGAAAGAGGACACCGGAGCTGTTTGTCCCTGCCCCAGGCACGTTGTTCCCTACAGCTGACAGCAAAAGGATACCACAACGGTGGATTTCTTTTTTTCTTCCTTTTATCTTTTTTTTTTTTAAACAATGTCATAGCTGAAGGATGAGCAAAATATGCTGATTCGACCGAGTACTGCAATCATGCAAGGCTGCATTTTATGTACAGTAGCTCCCAGCTGTGGTCACTTTGCTCCCAGCTTCAGGGCTCTATTTCTGCCTACTTGTCTCCTGGCAGGGATGCACACAAAGAGATTTCCCAGTTCTCACTTAATACTTTCCAACTTGAAAAGCAATTATTTTCCACTGGCATTTTTGGTCTCAATTTTCTTTCTATCATCTTCCACCTAATTTTGCTTTGAATACTCTTGCACAGGGAAGTTGAATCAGATCAAACGAGCTTTACATTTTGTTCTGAAGTTCCTGAGCTCATTGTCATCCTGAGGCTTTCCCAGGACTCCTAAATTTGGGATATATGCAGAAAAATTATTTCTTTTACATCCACCTAGGTCCATCACGAATCTTGCACTCCTTGCCAGCTTATCAGTGACTGAGTTGTTGAAAGCAGCCTGCGGGAAGTGGGGGGGGGATGTTGGAATTTGGTGGCCAGAGCCATTGCCATGAGGAGGGTATGGTGCGGTGTCCTAAAAGGGTCTAATTTATAGACTCTGACGGGTTAATTCAGAGTTCCACTAACAGATCTTATGTTTTCTTGGTATTTTAGTAATTTCTGAAGTAGGGGTGGGAGAATAAAAATAACTAAAGCTGGACTGCTTATTGCCCTCTCATGCAAGTTGCAAGATAAGCAGCAGTAAGACAGGTAAGCAAAAGAGCAAAATCAGTTTCAAGGACAAATTCACTAACTTGCCATACTAATGTCCTACCAGAGCACCCCATTGGGCCTCCCTGGTAGCCAGAGTATGTAGCTCTGGCTCCCCCAAAGTCTTAGAAAGCTCTTGTGGATAAACTTGCTGTGGATGGGTGCTAAGGCTCTTTGTCTGGCCCAGTCTCCTCCATGTAGCCCATCTGCTTTTTCATGGTGCCCCATAATCAACATCACACACACCAGGTGGCTCAGCTCTCCTACAAGGCTCTGAAGTCACCTTCTATAAAGCCACAGAGCATTCAAAAGCGGCCTAAATCCAGATCTGGCTCTTAGGAGCCAGTTTCAAGATGCTCCTTCAGCTTCAAAGTGCACCACGTCCTGGGAAACTCGGCAGCAAGGCAGTTGCAACCCAGGAGATCCTGCTGCTTTTCTGTTGCTCTCTGAGAAACTGGAGACTGTCTGAAACCTTGTGCCTCAGCTCCCAAAAACCTTTCCTCCGAGGCAGCAATGAAGAACTCAGCAGAGGTTTGCGCCCCATGCTTTTTCTTGCAGATTGCGCACTCTCCACAAATACAGGTGCATTTCAGACTCTAACACATCAGAGGGAATTTCAGAATCAGGCTAAGCAGGTGCAACTCTACTGATAACTCACACCTGCACCCATATCTTAATTTGTTGCCAGTGTAACCATATCACGGCAAAGTACGCTCAGGGAACACATGCTGTGATGCCGCTCGGAAGGTGCTCTGTGAAGAAGAAAATGTCTGTTTCATTGTGCGGTTGTACATGACAGACCGTGGAGGAGCTTCCCTATTTCATGTTTTAAATGAAGAAGTCAGTGGAGAGGGGCCCCTTTCTCAGTTTAATTTGGTTTTAATTCTTCATGAAGTTCCCGCTAAGGAATACTAATGTCACAGTGGAGAACAAATCACTCAGGTGTGTCACACAAAGTCAAACCTTTTCATCTGACCTGAGAGATAATTTCTCTAAACAATATCACCACAGTCAAAAGGAATTATAATTAATTCATACAGTGAGCGTATAATTAGCATTCTTAGAAAAGAACTGACTGCTGATGTACTTACTGCCTTATGAAAAGATTTTTCTTAGGAGTGATAGAAATAAACTAAGAGGCCTGAAGATCTCTTTTTATTAGTCTCATGTGCAGGACGATCACATTTACCACTTGCCAGGCAGCCTTTTTGAAGTATAATATATTTAAAAGCTGTACATCAAATAAAAATACAGGGTTGACTATTACAGAAATTGTGTCCTTCGGTATTAATAGCTGAAGAACAACCAATCCTCTCCATCTTCATATCTATCTATGCAGTCAAGTTCAAATTGATTCTTAGACTGATTTATAGATCTGATATCAAAAAAGCTGGAAGGCTGTTGCAGGGACGCACTTATTTGTATCAACTACAATGTCATCAGCTGAGCCTGCACTATTTTTTCTCCAGCAATCCTACTGGTTGTTTAGCAGAGGCAGTCCTATTCATAGTCTAGTGGTCACTTATTTCTCCCTTGAAATGTTTAAGCAGTAAGTGTTTGGGTGAAGACAGATAAAGAAAAGAGACGCGGCAAAGAGCAAGCCATGAAGACGTTTCGTGGTAAGGAGGGGAATTGATTCACAAACCACCTAGCTCTAATTTTGAAACACAACAGCAGTAAAAAAACACAAAGTTTAGAGAATACGAAACAAGGAAAGGATATAAGTTTTATTATCACATACTTCCATCGACCTCTTAAGACAACAACAGGAAGATGCAACTTTCTTCACCCAAAATATACATAAGTTGTCAAATTCCTCCAACCGCTTTAGTTAAAACTACTGTGATTCTTTTTATTTTTATAGAAAATGTTGAAATATTCGGTTACACATCTATCCAACATTTTGCATTGACATTTCATTTTGAAATTTACCTTCAAATAACATTCAAAAGGATAAGAAAATGTAGGGCAAAGAAACAAAACCAATTTGTCTGATTCAAAAGCAAATAACTTGTTGCACTCAGAATAAAAAAACCCACTTTTTTCTGAAGTGCAAAAACTGAAAACTATTGGGTAAATTTAAACTCTATTTCCTTCCCCATTTTTTCAGTTCTTGAAAAAACAGGTATTTTGCACAGATTTATTTGTGACATAATATGTTAATCAAGCCTCAAAAGCTCAACAGACCTGTTTGTTCTGTAATTTCTACACTGCAAATACCTGCTTACTATCATAATTTATCACTCATTTAGATGAGTAAATGATGCAATTCTTCAGGAATGTAGCTGTAATTCTGTTGTCCACATGTTCCAAATAAAAGCTTGGTATTCTCTTATTACTTTTATATGCAAACTGGCTGGAAAGGAGTAAAAAAATTACCTCTGTACCCAGCAGATGAGATGGCATGAAACGTACTGGCATGCTTGCAGCGTTGTTTTAACTTTTATTTTGTTTACTCTGGCACCAAACATCAGATATGTACGAGTGATACGAAGAGATATAAAACATGGTAGGGAGCCCATGAAAGTCTTTCCTCATCTAGTATCCCAAAGGGCTGACTTAGACAGGTTCTTATTTTTTTAAAACTCTCATTCTTCTAGATCAATGCACTGATTGATTTATTTATGGTTTTGGCAAGTTGCATCCAGACAGGGTTGGGTTCTCTTTTCTGTCATAGAGGAACACTGTAGTAACTTTATTTCAATATACATTTAGACATGTTCAATTTTGAAAAAAAATATTTTTATGCAAAAAATATATTGTCCCATTTTTCTCTGGGCCTTGAAGTATGGTTGCCTTTCGTTTGTTATCCAAGAGGCAGACCAAGGGTTTCAGGCCCTGAATGTGAAGTACCTGAAAACTTGGCTTAAACATGAGTGTACGCTGCAAGAAATATCCTCTGCAGGTCAGGTCAGGTGGGATGGAAGAAGGCTCTTCAAGCAGATGTTCCTTCGTGCTTACGCTGGGATTTCCCAGGCTGGTACATGCACTGCCAGATAGGTGAATGGCTTCAAAGTGATGCGACTTCAAGGCACTGTGTGGTCCACCAGCATGGGTGGGCGCTGTGACCTCTGATGGTAGGTCTCATTTTGCTGTGGCCAGCTGCTCTCTATGCAAAAAAAGCTCATATACTCTAGCTCTGGGAGGTCTGCTTGTGCACTGTGCTATGTCCATTGATAATTTCTGGGAATAATAACCCTATAGGGATTTTCATAAGGTTGAATGGAGCTAAATGGCATGGCAGAAGTCAGGAACACTCACCCGAGAAGGAGCAGCCAATGCACAACAGAATGTTGCGCTGTTTAAACTAATAAGGGTTTTGTCCTTGGTGTTGTCTTTTCTAGCAATCCAGCAAACTGACTAAGTTTAAGTGATTTGTTTCAGACTGTGAAATCTGGGTGCTGTTGTCTATGAGCTGATGCTGTTTCTTGTTTTCTGTTTATGCAGAATATGTTGTCCTGCTTATTTCCTTACCGCTTCTTTCCTTTTTGTCAGGAGTTAAAAAAACAACCATACCAATATAAGACAGTATTGTAATTTCTTATTTCATGTCAGTCATTAACAAAGAGAGCTTTCTGACCATTTGACAGTACATTACACCATCACCATACTCTAAATTTTCCAGGTATTTCCACAAGCATATAATATCAAAAACCATTTGATCTTCCACATTCCTTTTTTTCAAGGCAATCTTTGCATTCATAACTTAACCCTAGGAATGCTATGCCTTACCATTTGTGCAAAAGTGTTGAGAAAATATAGCTACACATATTAGCTTAAAAAGTAATACTCAAAGTAATGAAATGACATTTAAGTTCTAGAGTGAATCAATTATTTTGTGAATGGTAAAAATTGGTGTACATACAAAACAGTGAATAGTTGGCTTTTGTAACACAGCAGTAATTGGATTTGCTGGGAAAAAGCAACTGAATCAATAAGCACTAAGGTTGCAGACCGGTTTTGTTGATTGATCTCATGATCTCAGCAACTTCTAAGCAATACAGTTACTACTGCTGGCCATTAAAAAAAAATATGCATGTTCTGAAGATCTACTAAACAACTGAAGCAATACTATTATCTTTAAAAGCCTCCTAATTCTGCCATTTATAATCAATTCTGATCATTTGAGATGTTGCCTTGTATGGAAACCTTCAGGGTATATTAATGCACTTCAGCTTGACTGTATTCTGTCTGGAAAGCCATTTTAGAAGTCACTTCACTCAGGCAGATTGCAGAAGACTTTTCTTTAATGTCATGTCTAGGTCTCCACCATGACTCAGCAAGGAGCCCAATTACTAGTTCTCTTCTATATGTCTGTTTAAACTGTGTTTTGCGTTGTATATGTTATAAATGTGCATAAATCACTATGGAAGTCTAAAATCATCTTTATTTGGCTGCAGGGAGAATTCCATTCGTAATGGACCTTAGTCAGATATCAGGTCTTTCACTAGGTATCGCTTTCGCCTTGGTAAACAGTTTGTTTGCTGTCCACCCAGGTAGTAACTCCATATCACTACACCCAAGGGACACAAGCATTTCCAGAGCATCTTTAGAAATCAATGATCCTTTGTGGGAAGTAGTAAAACCTGAGATCTTCATTAAGTATCAAGTGTATGAATTGTAATAAACCCTCAAGGGGACATCTGAGTCTGAGCAGAAGCCGAGGGAGAAAAAGATTGTGGGAGAAGACACTTGTCTCCAGCTCAGTAGCCTTTTCCCGAAAAGGAATTCTGCAGACAGACCTTGTCAGGGAATCGGTTCCCATCTGACTGATGTGAAAACTGCCAGATAGCTTTTCAGTTTAATGGTATTGATATAGACTCTCTCAAGCTAGAAAAAGTATAGACATCTATTAAAAAATGGTTTATCTCTTTTCACTTCTTTCTCTACAGCTGTCCCTAATATACCTTACTTGCTCTCTTAAGTATGGTACACTGAATTATTTTGTGTATACCATAAGGTCTAGCTAGCACCATGGATGACTATGGGATGTCTGGCAAATCACAGCATCCCGCTTTCAAGAGAATGGCCAACTAAGCTATTGGTGCCCGAAACCTCAATTTAAAACCAGCACTAATGCACAAAGGAGCACTGAGCTAAGGCAGCTGTAAGCCTTTATGGGATGTCCCCAAGGCTTTCTCCTGTCTTTTACTTACAGATATTGATGATGTGACCCGCAGCCTGACTGGTGATCACGAAGTCCCCTCATCTACGTCATTTTGTAAGCCCACTGAACTGTGTGAGGTCCCCCCTTCAACTGTCATACCCAGTGATGGTCAGGAGAGATGAGCTCGTCTTCCTGTGTAGAGGTGGAGATCTGGCTAGGGAGCCCTGACTGCCTGAGGCCTGTGTCTGAGCCCTGAGTGTACTTTAAACTTTCACTCCACCCAGCTGTGATTCTCTAAACCAACATGGCAGCAGTACATAAGAGCGAGCAGGCGCATTTCTGAGCTCACTCTTATCTATAGGGAAAGACACCACTGAACAGGAGAATTCTCCAGTGTATGGGAGTGTGCTTGGCAAACTGAAGAAACATCCATCAATATTCAATTTTGAATGGATTATCTAGACATTTCCTCGGAGGGTAACACAGATTTGGAAACTAAGCACAGTTAACCATATGGATTAACAAAGAGAGTGCATGTTGCTGCCTTCCTTTAGATTCCTTCTGTAAATACCTTAACATTAGCTAAGTAATCTTTATGCTACATAATCTCCCTTAAACTTTAGACAAGGTAGGGATTAAGTCCTTACAAGGTGAATAAGGCAACAGAAAAAACAGTCCGGGTGCTGCTCACTGATTTAGGAAAATACTTGTCACCATGGCAGTTTCTTCGCCATTTGGGGCTCTTGCACAGAAGTGAAATCTGAGGGGTGCTAGTTCCACATGCGTCAAAGAACCATTTTCTGAGAGCAGCTTTCCATGCGAGGCATGTAGCATTTGCAATTCGCAGGCAGATGGGGCTCAGTTAAAGGGCTTCCAAAGGCTACCAAACCTGCTGTGTTCCTTATAGCTAAAAGGAAGCATTAGCGAGGCACAATGACGCATTTCCATATTTTCTATTGTTCTGTATTTTGTTCTCTACTGTGCAGCCATTTAGACAAGTTGTTTCTTTTAAGTGTCCCTCCACTCCTTCTGCTAATATCACATTTGAAGCCATGATCTCTCTACATACGAAATGATAGGAGAGGTGTGATAGTAATTAGATTTCAAGATTTTTCTGTCAAAATTAAGATTTCTTCTTAATTTTTCAGCTATTTCTAAATCAATCTAGAAATGACTGAAAACACTTCTGATCGAAAACAAAAATCTGAGGTAGATAAAATCTTCAGAAAAAAAAATGTGAAGTTTCACTCTTACGACGGGGGTGGTGGTGTTTTCAAATAACTAACAGAGCAATTATGCATTTTATCAGACACATCACTGAAGAGAAAACTTATCTAACTTCTCTACAGTGTTGATTAATATTTAATTCCTTAGATTACTTTTAATTCAAACAACCAATTAAAATGAGTTTTTTTCTCACTTGTCATGCTTAAATTTAATCTGGTTTTAGCAGTTTTCATAGCAGAAATGCCTGTTGATAATTCCTGATATTTCAAACATGCTTAAAATAATGATTGCTTTAGGATTTATGGCTTCTGCTTGTGAACATTTGGAGTTGAACAATAAGGAGGCTGAGTAATAATAATGACCTAAAACCTTCAGATGAAGTTTGAGTCTCAACAAAAAGTACAGCAGAAATTAACGCATCCTTCAAATAAAAAAAGCCCCATCATGGATCCCGCTCCTGATATGTTCCTAAATGTCTTAAACTGATTTCAAGATATGTAAAATTGAGTAATAGAGGAGAAAAGATTCATAAAACTGCTATCAATACTTTTAGTTGTACTCCTCAATGTTTGCACTGGCAGCACGTCAAGCATCACCTGTCATGGACCCAGACCTTATGGACCTTGGTACGGTACAGACTCTGAACAAAAGAAGAGAGCCTGCCTCAATAGGACTGACAATGGTTAGCTGCAAACAGATGGGTCAATATCAAATAGTAATGAAACACTAGTAAACCATGGAGCCTAATTGGTGTTCTGTCTTATGGACACCAACAGACAAGGAGAATTTCAACAAGCTCTCTGGAATTTCTAGGAACTCCTCCTAGGTGAAATGGATAAGATAGAAGCAAGTTGTCAGGAGGACAACAAATCCTGGCACAACAGGGTGGCTGGCATGCAAACTTGACTGTATGATTCCAGATGAAAGCTGGCTGGTTGGAGGCATGACTGTAAACATCATGACAACTGCAGTAAGCTTAAGGCAACAAAATGAAGCATGAATTTTACATGGTTAGAGAAAAGGAGAAGTTACGGTCAGTGTGATCAGAAATAGGTAGCAGTGGGTGAAGTCCTTTCTTTGAAAAAGAGATTTATCCTTTCTTTGGTAAAATATTTAAACACCAAGTAGAAGTCAACTGAGCACAGGTAAAGAGTTAGAAGAGTCTGCAAGCTCTCCACTGAAGTTACGTAAGATGAACATGAAAGCAGATAACAAGGAGAGGAGACAGAGCCAGGAGTTACATTTTGGCAATAAGGTTAAATTGGAGGAGACGGGTAAAAGGACAGTGATAAATAACATCAATATGCCAGGAGAGAAGAAGACGAAGCAGTGGACTCCCTCCCAGGACAGGGGAGCGTCAGGCCACCACACTTAGCAGCCAGATGGGGACGTGGGGACTGTGAAGGTCGCAGAGGACTTTTGCAGATAAAATGTTAGGCAAAGGGATCCAGGTCTGTAGGCACCAAAAGTCAAACAAACCACTCTTTTTTTTTTCTTTTTTTTTTTTCTGTACTATTTTCAGACATGTCATGGACGACAAAGGAGAGGTAAGGAGAAGAAGCAACATGAAGTGGGGAATGGCAGTCGAAGGAGGGATGCAGTGGCGTGCGGTGGTAGGAGGGCGTGGAGAGGAGACATGTAGAGGATGGGTTGGAGGGAGGACAAAGGTGGGAGAAAGGTTGTCAAGGGCAAAAGCAGGCACACACTAAAAAGAGCATGGACGTGGATCATGGCTTGTCTGGTGGGAGAAGGGAAGAGATTGGGAGGATAAAGGAACAGAGGGATCTCATGAGAAACTCACCAGGTGAGTGAATTTTAAGGACATGAAGAGGAAGCAACTGGAGGCACTGGAGAGAGAAAAGGGAGAGGAAGCAGGAGGGAGAAGGATTCAGTGAAACAAAGCAGGGAGTAGTAAAAGTTGTAGTAGTAAAACATTACAATCAAAACCAGAAATCCCCCATGCCTATGAGCAGTGTCTTCTCTTTGTTTGATGGGAAGTGAAGGGGATAGCACCATTTTGACTTAGATCTCCCTTGTTTTGCCCGCAGCTGCCGTTTTCCTGCATACAGTGCAACGCTTATTTCAGAGAGGGGAAAATTCCCTTTAGAATGGAGATGGCCATTGTCTACATTTCACAGGCGGTTGTGCTTCTCCGTCAGCCAATTTAGAAACAACAGAACCCTGGCTAAAATTAAACTATTTTTTCTTGGCAGAAATATTAACACCAAATGACTTTTGCTATCCTTCATTCAAGGCAGTGGGCAAAAGAAAACTTCTGAAGTATTCATATGAATATTTAAAAGTAGGGAAAATAACAGTCCAGATATGCTGCAATTCCATCTAGTTCCCACAGGCAAAATGATGCCAATACATCTCTCTGAAGAGCTGTTATTCTGGCATTTATTGGTCCTCATCAGCTCCTGATTGGAGGGGAAAGGAGATAAAGTTCAGGAAAGAAGCATATTAGAGGTGTCCCATTTCATGCCTTGGGATTTGGATTTGCTTGCAGTATTATCCAGTTCCGCGAACTCATTTCTCCTTGCACATGCAGGTTCAGCACAGAATCAGATTCGTCTGTGCCTTCCTCTCCCTGTACTCCCATTACCAAAGGAGGCAACACAGTGAGAAGTGTGAGCAAAGGGTGATTTAAGGGATTCCAATTCTATTCGTCGGTGGCTCCTGGGGAGGGCCTTTACTTTGTCTGCACTTGTGTGTAAGCCATTTAAGCCACATTTAACCCACTTTCTGACAAAACCAATGCTATGCTTAATTCTTACTGCTCAAGTGAAAGTGTACTTGGGATCTGTGAAAACAATCTGCAAGTTCTAAAAATACCTATACTATTTCCAGTGGTTTAGTTTGGGCTGAGCTTTGTTTTCTGGGAGGCTGAAAGTCACTGCTCAGCTCTTCCCCATGCTATCTTCTTTCTTGTGCCTTCCAGCTCTGACAGCTCACTGGCAAATGATACATAACGTACTGTTTCACTGGAACCCCTCCTGCGTCTTGCCTGTACCCCGTAGCTCATCTGGTGGGTTAAAGACAGGGAAAGCTTTCAGTATTTAGTGCAGGAAATAAGAGGGGTTGGCCAGGTGCAGCAGAAAAAGCTCACAGTTGCTGTCTCTGTTGTTGCCTACGTTCGCTTTAATACAGAATTGCCTGAACTCATGTAATATGCCTAGTTTGTCTTCTGGGCAGGCAAGAAGATTCAGAGCCCAGGAATGGAAAGTCTGAAAGGAGCTGGATGCAGGCAAGAGCAAACTCTCGCCTGCCAGAGACTTAGAGCAGCCCTGCCTGGCGGCATTCCTGATGCAAGCCAGGGGAGGATGCTGACTTCATTAGGGGAAGCTTTGATGACAGAGCGAAACACATCTCTTCCTCAAGAAATTCCTCCAGGACAAGAGAGTGGTGCAAAACCTGCCTGGCTTCCTGTGAAAAGCCATCCCCAGCCTACCATCCAGAATGCCTCTGCCTTTGTGCACTGCGGCAAGTTGCAAAACATAAAACCTGTCCCTCACCGCTGTGGCAGTGGGCGTAAAACAAGCCCAGTAATTTGAAAGGCAAACAGCAGCCTCCTCACTACATGACTGAGGTAACTCAAGGTAGGCGAATAACAGATAAGATGGTTTGCTAGCCAAAAATCAATTTAGCTGGTTTTCATCAACCTGATGGGAGACTAGGCAACTGAGGGCAACTGAGACTAGGCAACGCTTTATAATTTTTTTCTTACACACTCACACACACCCCTCCAGTTGATATCTTTAATTTTACTTTTTAAGAAGTTTAATAAGATGGAGGTAAAATCCATTTCAAATAGCCATATTAAATGAGAAAACCCAAGAAAATCAAAATGTTTAAGTGAAATATTTCACTTTGACCAGAAATCACTCACAAAGTTTTTCCATTAATTCATGAATAGCTTTATATTAACTGAAAGCTGCATTTTTCTTTGAAATAAGAATTGCTGAAGTCTGGCTGTGACATGCATTCTGCCACTAAGTATTTCTGGATCAGTAGATATAGCAAGTCTCAGCTCACATGTAACCAACAAAAAAAAGATGATTTTCTTGACACTACTGGAAGGCAGTTATGGAAGAATTTATGGGGAGAAACTCACTGTTTCTCCTAACCATAGGAGGTTCTTTCTTTCAGAATATACTGTGTCTTGATATTATCTCTTCTTTAACCTATGCAGTACTATTACATAAATTCCCTCCCTGATTTCAACAATGCTGTCAGCAAATATTCCAGAGTTAAAAGTAGAAACGCTGAACAATTTATTCATAACCCTAGCCTTCTTTTTTGGTTTGCAAAGTACTGGTGAATACACTTAGTGTTCACAAAGGTGGTTATTGCCAAGTGTTTCTCAATTAACAATTCAGTACACATAGCAAGTATTCATAGGATTTTAATTTTGAGCATTTGCTAGGTGTTTTTCTTTATTTGGGTAAGTCACTATCTTCTAACTCTCTAACCCATGCAAGATGTCCCATTCCTGATGCACACAATCGTGCACACCCCTGTACAAGAATTCACAATATCGTTTATTTGTGTGAATAAATTTGTGAACAAAGATTCACATATGTGTAATTATCAGCCAGCAGCTGATCAGCAACAGATTAGGCAGTCTTGTAAACAGAGCTTATGAAAGATATGGCTATGGAAGCTCTTACCAACTTCAGTTAATATTTTCGTGGTAGAGGTGACTGTAAACTGCTTCCTGTGTAATGTCTTGAGTGAGTCAATAGTGCCTTCTTGGGTCTGATATTTTAAAGGTCTGTCAAAATAACTAGCTACAGGATTACCCCCAAGTAAGGCATGTGAAAAGACTAGGATCATCATGGTTTCTTCAGGAATGGAAAGAAATCCCAAACAATGCCAAATGTATGTCCAATCTCAAAAGCAACCACTCAATCCAGTGCAAGAGCACCTGATGCTATGAAAAATGCACTTGTAAAATATACAGCAAATTTTCAACACCAAGGAAGAATTCTTACGACAGTTGAAATTCAAAGTGTGTTGTTCACATGTGTAGAAACATTATCAACAACTTATTCTGAAGTGGCGTGTAGCACAGCTCTGAGCTAAGCCAATTTGACAAGCCACACGCCTGCAGTTAGCTGCTCACATAAGTCCCTCCAGCTTTCTGCTCAGGGGTCAGGAGTTGCCCTGAGCAGTGTCAGGTTTGAGGCAGGAACATTAGTGAGCACATTACACGACTTCTTCAAATTCCATGCCACACTGGCACTCGAATTAACCTCCTGAGAGAGGAAGGTTTGGCTCCTGTGGACATGAGCAACATACTTTTCTAGAGCAGCAAATCCAGAAAGTGAAACAGGGAGAAGGCGACAAAAAGCAGCAGAAACAACAAAACTCTTGCCACAACTTTCCTTGGGTCCTTGAGAGTATCCACATCTGACCAGACTTTATTTTGCCCTCTTTTACTTTTTGGCTCACTTTATCCATTCCTTGATCTCTCTCCCCTTTTATATAAATTATTTGCCCTGACACCAATGTACCACAGAGTAAATGAATCACTGCAGTAGTCATTATGGAAATATAAATCACTGGTTATCTGTTCCTGCATGTGTAGGCAGACAATATATTTGGTAATAAACCATGTGCTGAAATGCAGAGATTTATCTGGTGCGTAATCTTTGGGAAAATACTTGCGCCTAATATGAATTTGTGGAAGCGTGATCTCACCTGATGTCTCTCTGAGGGGAGAGGAGGGTGCGGAGGAGCAGGATCAGTTGGGGTTCTTACAAAAGAAAAGCTGTTGCCAAAAATGCATCCAGGCTAACGTGAAAAGCAAAATATATTCCACAGAGGAATAAAAAGAAAAAAATAGCCAAGAGAAAGAAAAAGCAGTAACTCACAGAACAAGGAAGAAATCCACTAGTAACAAACAACTTCCCATACAGTCTTCTATTACTCAAGAAGAACCAGGGGCAATAAGCATGTATGGTCCTATAAACTTTATTATGTCTTGAACTGCTCCTCCAACTATATTCCCAGTGATGCAGGTAATCCACAGAGAAAGGGACAAAAGTGAACAATAATAATTCTCCAAAGAAAAATTCTATTTAAAAAATCCTCCAGGTCTTTTTACTATATTACCTCCTGGAGAAAGCCAGCAGTTGGTGAAAACCTCAAACCTATTTGGCAAAATGAATCATCAGCTGGATTTGATGTTGATTGTGGTGGAGATAAGGTTCACATGCAGCTGTACAGGGGAAGACGACATTTGCAAACAACAAAGATAACAAACAGAGGCAGCAACTATTGGCCATTGCTACATAGGCAGTGCAAGGGTAAAAATGGACACAGTCTAAACCCACCATCTTTCTCATTACATAAAACACTGTGTCTGGGGGCAACCGGCTGGTGTTTTTGGTGGAAGGGGTTTTCCTCCCCTAGACAAAGAGACAGCCCTCATCAGTGCGGCTTTACCTCTCGAGTAAAATGTCAGTGAAAGGAAAATGCTTGCAACATCTGCTGTAGACAGACCCTTAGA
This sequence comes from Larus michahellis, assembly GCF_964199755.1. Classification (NCBI taxonomy): domain Eukaryota; kingdom Metazoa; phylum Chordata; class Aves; order Charadriiformes; family Laridae; genus Larus; species Larus michahellis. The sequence goes on from NC_133896.1 coordinate 128,017,547, forward strand.
AAATAACTTGGAGCAATGCAGCAGAAGAAAGGAGAAAAAAAAAAAGAAAGGAAAAGAAGGAGAAGGAGAAGGAGAAGGAGGAGAGGAGAGGAGAGGAGAGGAGAGGAGAGGAGAGGAGAGGAGAGGAGAGGAGAGGAGAGGAGAGGAGAGGAGAGGAGAGGAGAGGAGAGGAGAGGAGAGGAGAGGAGGGAGGATGCAAACTGTCCCATTGCCAGTTCTCTCAACAGGATCTCCTCTATGGATGGAAAGTGCAGACAGTATATCAGTGGGAAGAGGTGACTGGCAGACACTCTGATGTACAATTAACTGTGTGATTGCTCACAGTATTACTTCAAGCTGAGAAAAAAAACTCTTCAAATGCTTCACCTATGTGTACATTTCCTGCTGCACATCTACAGAGCAGTTCTGGGGGGACCCTGATGAACCATACTTACCCTCAAACGTGAACATTCTCCACTTTTTTAGAGTCAAGATCAGAATAACACAAAGAGCTCTTGGCATTACAAATTTCTGAGCTTCCCCTCCCTCTCTCCACCAGCCCTGTGGGATACCTGGCATTCAGGCAACACCATGGATCTCAGGTCAGGTCCAGGCTTGCAGCACCATCCTTTCCTCGGGTCAGTGTCTTTGATGCCATGATGCAGGTGGTTTATGTCAATAATGAGAATCCATTCTTGTGACAGCTCTGCACCTTGCTTTAATTTAGCACTGTTTTAAGGCAAAAATCCTGTAAATTCAGTGTCAGCTGAGTCAGGTTTATGGTACATGTGCAGCAAGCATGGCGAAACTGCCTTTTATGTGCGTGCGTAGCACAACTGTGTAATACACATGGTACCTGGGGGCGTCTGGCACCTTTAATACAGCGTTCCTTTAATTTGATTGCCTATCTGATGTGTTATGCAAATGCAGGGAGGTATTTACATTAACCACTGCATGGAAATCCTTTACTCATTTTCAGTGTCTCATTTATAACCCGTGACACTTTCGCAGAGTGATAGCTAGGAAGGTGCTCTACAAGTTGAGACAGAAACTGAAGATCTAGATCTCTCAGGTGCCATCCAAATGCCATCGGTATGTGCCTATACAGGTCCCATCTAAATGAGCTGGAAAACTCTGTGTGTGCCCATGAGAAAGGCTTTACTGCTCCATTTTTTGAGCAGTAGTTTGAAGGCTGGGAACAGCTGGCGGTGGCCGTTACTTCATACCAGCACAGTGGAAGCATCCAGAGAAGTTAGGAATTCCCCTCAAACTTTTTTGCAGAGGCTAGACATAAATAAACAAGGAAATATCTTAAGTGACAACTCCACCACCCCACCCCAAACCCCTAGAAAAACAGATTTCATTTAATTGTAGAAGATAAGCAGTTGGAGAAGTTTTCTGAATCAAAAGGGGACATGACCATGAAGTGCTGTGTATGCTCGTGATTCCTGAGATCTTCCTGGGCTTCATCTCCTTAGCCTAGATCCTATTGATCCATGGAACTCTTCAGAAAAAACTACCTGAAACTTAATCAAGATTATACCCAGGATGTGATTACTATGCTTTGTCTTAACTTCCTTTGGTATTACTGACCAAATACTTTGGTATTGTTGACCAAAATACTTTTTTCCAAATAACCAGAACTGACACTTTGTTTTCATTAAAAAAAAAAAAAAATTAGATTCATATTTATCTTAGGAGTAGTTTTCAAAATGGACCCAGGAAAAGGAAGTCACGGATAGAAAAATACAGATGGGCAATTTTGGCACTAACAAATACACTTAAAAATTGTTAAAAAATAAATTACCTTTGCCCCAGGCACGTTTTAGGATTTTGTTGTTCAGTTCAGTGAAGTGGTTCACTTTTATTGTCTCCCTAAAGTTGTGACTGCAATCGAAATTACACTTAATGCATCTAGCAGATTAGTTAACTGGGCAATATCATTTAAAGTTTGAAGTATACGTGCCTGTATATAAATAAATATATATAAAGGCTTTTAAAGCTTTTCTTTGTGGAAGATCTTTGTGGGTTGTTACTTCTTACAGGTAAAAAGCAAGCTTCTGGAGAGTTTAATTGGTTTATAATTACATTTGATGGGGAATAATTTTTTAGAAATAGATTCTTTTGTTTTTCACATTCAAAGCTGTTGAAACAGAATACAAAAGACATCTTTTAATGGTAGGAGAATACATAGCTTTAAACTTCCACCTCCTCTGTGGCACTTTGATTTCTAGCAAGATGGCAATTGTGTGAAAAAGGGGGGCAAGACTTAGTACCACATATTTTCTATATTCCAAAACACAGGAACAAAGAAGGGGGTTTTTTGGAGAGGAAATTTCTTGAGCACCTGAGGAGAAAAATAGTTTTGTCTTTGAAGTACTTGATCCTATTTAAGCATCAGATCTACATCTTCTTTATCTTTTGATTTTCCAAGCTGAGGAATAAAATGGAACTGAGCATTTGCTATCTCCTTCAGCATGTTTGAGATAACAAAAATCACAGCTTCAGAAAATGAGACAAATGATGGCAGAATCAATCCATGCCAGTTCTTTAAGTGTTTCTGGATTATCAGGAGGGGAAACCCTGACAGTAATCTACAGACCACCCTGGGTGGCTGCTCTGCCAGCAGTTATCACTGTCTGAGGCTTCTTCACCCCTGCCATGTACTACTTGCCTAAATCAAAATTATTGCGAAGTCCAGTGGCAGAGGAGGTAGCACAGAGCAAGTTTTGTCAGGGGGCACTGAGGTTCTCAGGGGTAGTAATAACTAAAATTCCTCATTACTATTTACTTCAAAAAGAGATTGATATTGGGCTATAGTTCCTGATTCCTTCAAAATACCAACAACAAAAGGACAATACGAAGTACTGTCAGTATCACAGTAAGAGTCCTAGGGGCTTTCTGACCCGTCCTCTAGAGAAAAGGGGCAAGGATGCAAAATCTTTCCCTTAAGGAGTTTGTGGAGTGCTGAGATTCCATACAGAAAATGACAAGGTACGCATAAATATCATTTGTAGCTATAGTTCTGAAAATCAGCCCTGCCTCACTTCCAGGTAACATTATGACCGTCCATAAATTCTAGGTTTTGATTATGTAATTGTATCACACAAACTGACAAGATCTCAAACACCCTGTGTTATGCGATATAGAATAACCTGCAATGAACCACTGCCATAAATGCTGGCTGGCCCAGTGAAACACCCAGGCTAAATCTGTGCTAGTTTATTAAACAGTGCAAGGCTGTCCCTGGACACTGAGACTCAAGTGCCTCTACCAGGCTCGGGCAGAGCAGTCCCTGGAGCTCTTCAAGCTTGCACCAGCCAGCAATCTCCCAAGCAGTCGCTAGGCAAGAGCCAGGGACCACCCCAAACAAGCAGGTTTAGAGGACGAGAAAGCGTATAACATCATGGACGTGGGCCGTGCTGTACTGGTTGGTCTCAGCAGCAGCAGCTCCAGGCACATTCAACTTCCTAGACAGGGATGCAGCCATAAGGGCAATCAGAGATCCAAAAGTTGATGTGTTTAAATTCTCCACGCACATTTATGTTTCTCCTGCACCATCCTTTGAACTAGTCAAATGTACCTACTGACATTCTGGTTTCTTCTTTGGGATTGCTTACATTGGTGTAAAACACAGCAAATGTCATATTCTTTGTTGCCTTATCTCCTCTGACTTCAACTAAGTTTCATTGAAGGGGATTTTGGTCCATGATAAGTTACGCCACCAAATCTAATCATGAATACTCTTTATCTGGAAGGCATTTGCCATTAAAATGTGGGAAGATGTGCTTAACAGTACGTACCTGAAACCACTGAAACCCATGTTTTATCATGACTGATTACTTAATCAAAAGTATTCTGTAAAAAATAAAAGACAAATCTGTAGAAGTTCTCAAAACAAATACTCGAGCGAATACTTGTAGATGATTTATATTACTTAGTCCTTAACAACAAGCTTTTCTCCTCTTCCCATTCACACAGTTTCATAGAATCATAGAATCTTCATGGTTGGAAAGGACCTTTGAGATCATCGAGTCCAACCAAACAACCTACAATTTATGTTGTAGTCAGGTAAGGTAACTTGCCATCTGCCCCATACAGGACAGACAAATATTTGTTTTCAAGCAGCTGTGCTGGCCGTAAGGTTATCACCCCTGCTCAGGTCCAGTTTTTTGCTACCTGTTAGCAGAGCTGCTTGTCTGATTGCTCCCTAAGCAATTTAGTCAAAACGACCTCCATAAATAAACACCTGCCACTTGGTTTCTTTAAGCTAGCCAGTCCCTTTTGGACTGCAGCAAGCTAGGGAGAGTTCACAAGGGGGCCTGTGCTGGCAGATACACAGCAATAGCCTCTGGCTGCAAGGTAGTGCCAAGAAACCGAGGACAGGCTGGGCTGAGCGTTCTTTTCCACCAGCAAAGTTCAACACGGAAGACACTGTCTGTCCACAGCCAGAGTGAAGTAGGTTTGGGTTTTTTTTAAATGCGATCATGTCAAGGCATAACATCGCACTACATAAGAACATTTTTTTTTTTCTCACTCCAGAATGCTATTACTGTGCTAAATGCTGAAGTGCTATACAGGTGTGTTTCCAGATATTATGGACCTACAAATGTTTAAGATGCATTTGGTGGTGGCTTGTGTTTCTTTTTCATTTCCCTGCCCCTTTGAGGAAAAAAGACAAAGCGCTTTATTAAATGACCAATTAAGGAAGTTTCCTTTAAGTGTCAACTTTAAAAGAAGAAGAAATCTCTCCCCAAGTTCCACCTGTGTCTACACAGAGGAGGTCATAATTCCTGCAGAGCACATTTCTTATTTGCATTTTAAATCAACAGTCTCAGACTTTGCTGTCATTTTATTCCACAAAGAGGCAAAGGAGTGTTATACTTTTTTTTACACAGATTTTTTTAAAGTCATTTCGTTTCAAACTGGACTTTCAGAGAAAGATACTAAAACTGTCCCTGCCTACATTAAAGAAAGTTGGTTTAATTCATGAGTCTTATACTAGAATTCCTTAGTCCTAAGACCTTGATGCATTTTAAAATGGCATGGGACTGATTGATTGTTAGCTATAAGATGAGGAGATTTATGCCATCCTGGAAGGATTCCCAGTACATATGGTCTTTTCATGTATGACGATACATATCCAGTCTGATCAGAGGATCTCCAGCCTGAATTACAGCTCCAGCACAAACCTGGAGAAGTTCTATCATATTGTCCTCTCCCAGCCTTTGCTTTCTGCCACGAGCACCTCCCACCCACTCTTTCCATGTGGTACAAGTGCGACATAAGTTAAACACCGGTGCATGACTTGAAGACATCTGCCAGACTGGTCCCACTGGGCTTCTGAAAAATCATTTTTGTGGTTTTCTGCCATAACAAAAAAGAATATGTATTTTTTAGATATTTCAGGGTATTTTTTACACACTTCAGGGTATTTTTTACACTAAACATGCACCTAGTCTACAGTTGTAAACATGCAAGCTACTTTTCAAAATGGTGGCCTGCTTTCATGCTGTGTCTGGCGGAAAAAGGATGTCTGGCAACTGTCTCAGGCTTGGATCTTTGGTAGATGTTATGTCTAGACAGAGGTGGCAAAATGAAACCACTGATATTAATTGGAAAAAGATCTCTGTGTGGAAAAAGTTGTTATCAAAAACATACCTATGATGGCATGTCCAATGTATTAGTCTAACTTCAAATATTTCAGCAATCATTCTCCCCAGTCACCCTAACATTTTACTTTCGGCAAAGAAAGGCTAGTGTCTGTCTGGACTGAAACACCTCTTCCCTGAAGCATTCAGATGATATCTAGGGAGCTGGAGTCCTCTGCCCTTAGTAGACAGTAGAGCAGTTTATAAACTTTGCGACCCATTTTTCACCAGTATTCATGCAAGGATTCAGATCTATTCATTTCTAATTCCCAACCAGAGAAAGAATTATTACAAAGTCTTTCTCCCAGCTCTTATTTTTAAAGGGAGTTTAAAATTATGGAAATGGAACTTCTTCTCATGGGAGGGAAAGCCTAACATCCTTGGCTGTTGTCCTTTTAAACCTGATATAATTAAGTCCCAGGAAAGCTCCATCTCAGCAGCAGAGAGTTTGATTTTAATGAATAATGCTTTCTCTTTAAAGAGAGAAGTGTGTCTGCAATAGAGGTCTTGGCTTTATAAAATGTGGTCTTGGAGAGCAGAATCTGCTCGAACCGCAAGCTCACCACATGCTATAGCTGGATGAAGTTTTGGTATAACAAGGGCAACCTGTGGAAACATGTTCCCTTAGTACTTCTGTAGCTATTTTCCCCTTTTCAGAAATAAATACGGTGACAGACTCAGACACCACAATGCTCGGAGCCAGTAGAGCTTGTGGAGCAGTTACACAAGCTGCTCAAGACAGACCCAGCAGTCTGCCACAGCCATGACCTTAAATAGCTTTTCTTTCTATGCCAGTTCAAGCCATGGTTTGACTATACAGCAGATCTGACTTCAGGGCTGCTAACATCAGAGCAGAAATGCTGTGGCCACATAACGCAAAGCATCGATCCAATATACATTCACTCTGCCAGCTCAAATCTGCTGAAACAACATCAAGAGGTTATGTTCGTACAGGCAGGCTTCATACCGTATCATGTATTCACACCACACCGTGCTCCCAAACAGGTATTGTCAGCCCTGCCAGAGCTGGCAGGAAGCCAGCGCAGACTCCATGTCACGTGCAGGGACTATCCAAACAGAAATACAGTCATGCGCCTATGCTTAACCCACATCAAATTCGTACTACTGCATGATTCAGCAGTGTCTCATCCAGCATTACAGGTCGTGGGGGTTTAGCCTCATTCCTCCCCTGTCCCAAGATCCTGATCAAGAAGCAACAGACATCTGCAGTGCTGGTTTCCCTTCCCTCCCCTTCCCCTTCCCTTTCCCCTTCCCCTTCCCCTTTCCCATATTTTCCTTTCCCCTTTCCCTTTCCCCTATTTTCCCTTATTTTCCCTCCTCCCCTCCCCTCCCCTCTCCTCTCCTCTCCTCTCCTCTCCTCTCCTCTCCTCTCCTCTCCTCTCCTCTCCTCTCCTCTCCTCTCCTCTCCTCTCCTCTCCTCTCCTCTCCTCTCCTCTCCTCTCCTCTCCTCTCCTCTCCTCTCCTCTCCATTTTAATTTTGTTTCTGTCCACCTGTATTTATTTATTTAACACAGGCCCCCCCCCCCCCGCCATGAGGCGGTCTGGGACTGCTGTCTGTCTGACCACCTCTCGTGCTGTCTGGAGGGCATCCATGAGGAAGAAGAGAAAAGAATTCAGAGGCTTCTGATCATTTTCACTTGGACTGAAACATAGACCCGAGGGATAGTGCAATACTGATCGCTGGAATGGTATAGTAACTGGAGGGCATTTACGAATATTTAAAGATTTATCACTTACGCAGCAGTTTTGACTACTACACGTAAACAAGAGTATCCATCAAGGACATAGTTCAGTGCTTTCATTTTAGCAACAAAACTGTGTTATATCCAGAATGTCATTAGCATAATTTCTTGGAGGAATAAACCCACTAGCATGAGTCCGAAAACCCAAATCCCAAACAAATCATAATATATGAATACTTCTTCAGATGCAAACCCTTGTACAATTAAAAAAAAATAAAAATGCTTGAGCACTAATGGACATGTAACTGCACCTGAAGGCTGCATGTTCCTGATGAATTATTTAACCACAGAGAGGATACAGGTCTGAACAGGGTCCAGCAGATCTCCTCGTCTTCTTTAGGGGTCCGGCAGTCCTCCCCTCTTAGGTGGCACTGGTACTTTTCTCTCTGCCAGCTGCCACCGCACTTTCTGGCTCACTCCCCATCAGAGGAAAGGCGTGTGTCAAACGCGATTGATAACAAAAGTTTCTCAGTGCATCTTGGAATGAAAAGTTCAGTAGCATGGACTAGGAAGGCACAGTGTTGCCCCTTCTCATCACACCAACAGGTATCCCACTGCTAAGTCCGGCTGTATAAGACTGATTTTCACCCTTGGTTTCAGAAGAAAAAAGGGACCAAAATCAGTCATAACACTCAGGAAAAAATTACCACCATCAAAATACTAAAAACTGCTTTTGATGACAGACTTGTGTCCGGTTGCATCAATCTTTCTCCATACAGACCATTCCCATGAATAAATATTAACTTTTCTGCTCAAGCATCAAGCAATTGTTCACATAAGCCTCATTCCTAACATAATGACCCTGGCAAAAAAAGATAACAGACGAACCAAGTGTTTTCAAACCTATCCTGGCAAACACTTTGTGTTCTTTATGGGATGGTTTGCTATGATGTGTTACATTACTGTAATACTATTACTTGTTATAATACTATGTTTGGAAGAGACTGCCAGCAGCAGATGGACTATTACTGATACGCAAGTAGGTGAGATACAGTGGCTGGGCAAATGAAACCATTGTTTGCAGATCTCTGTGCTAGTTTATCCTCAGTAGAGGGCCATAACAAAGTGGTAGGAATTCCTCAATATTAAATCATCACTGATTTTTTAAAATGCACTATAAAAAGTAATGCAAACAAAAATTACTGGCGAGTCACGGTTGTGAAAGCTATTTCTATGCATCATTAGCATATCTATTTACAATAAGATATAAGATGCACAGGGATTTAGCTGCGAAACTCCCATAGGGGACCCATGTGTGGAATAAATCTACGCACATCTTACTGCAAATTTACTTAAGCTTTATGTGTTTGGGTAACTTTATAGCTTGAATCTACATGTAGAGTTTTAATGGCTAGATTTGGCAAATTTTAGTGCTTTAAATTAGACAGGAAAAAAATCTTTTGTCTCAAAAGAAAGGCCCAAATGGCATTTCCCCATACAGCTGGCTTATTAACAAAAGAATGCAAACCAAAGTCGATTATGGACCTTTTTCTTCCCTAACATCAGTGGCAATGGGGACCTCTGGCCATATCCAGGATACAATGAGGACGAGATGGGATCAGCCTGTGGACAACAGCATCCTCACAGATGGCGAGCAAAGCTGCAGCACACAAACAGGCTGTGCATCATGTCTTTGCTGAGATGCGGTACCCAGCCAGAATGTACAAGCAGCCCCTGCTGAATTGAGTCACCTACAGGGAAGGGAAGGCCGCTGGTTGGGCCAGCACAGGATTAATTACTGGTGTTTATAAATTGCCGTCACAGGTGCTCACACACGCTCGTTCACTGGGGAAGGATGCTGGCTCATAGAAGTGTCAGTAAGTTCCTGCTGTCCCTTCCTCTCTCCCGTTGTGTCTTCAAGGATAACACCTGAATAAGTTTCATAGAGTCCATGCCTTCATGGCAACTTAGCTTGCCTTTTGCCCGTCTCTCTGCATCTCTTACAATTTGAAGCTTGAGGTGTAAGCAAAGAAAACCTGGCAGAGGGTACCAGCAGGTCACGGGGGGCAGGGATGGACACCTATGTAGGCAGCACAGACACAAACAGACCTGTGAAGCTTGAGCTGCCCTGTTCATGTCAGAAAGCTGTGGAAGCAGCTCATCACTGATAATGCCTGCACTGCTCAGCTGGTGTGGTCACCATGCCATGAAGGCAGGTGTAGCTGGGAGAAGACCATCTCTTTTTCTCTCAGTCAGGAAACAGCCCAGCCATGAAATGAAGGGTTGCTTGCCCGATTGCCCAGGAGAAGGATGCAGCCCTGGGAGTCCAGCAGCGGTGGCCTTGAATCCTGGCTGGGGATTTCCAGGGAGGAGAGCCCAGAAAAATGTACACAGGTCTATGTTGAGCAGTGACTCACAAGAACTTTGTTTTGTCTTCTCTAATGGGCAGAGCTGATATGTAGGTCCTCTGCCTCCCACTCTGACCTCTAACTCAGTCAGAAAGCTGACTATATTGGCCTTCTGCAAGCTGTATCATGGGGGAGTGATGACAGTCGTCTCCATGATGGTTGATTCTTCTCAGAGCCACGGTAACAATGCTCCTAATTAAGGGACACAAAAAACAAGCAGTCTCCCCCTCCCTCTCTCTCTCTCACATGCACATGTACACATACGCACACACACAGAGAAAACCCAAAAATGAATGATGCAGCACTCCTCCTGACCTGAAGGATATGCTGGCTCTAGAGAGAGAGAACATGCGTGTGGGCCACTTCCAGCCTTCTCCCTGCTGCCGTGTCTGTAGGGTTCCCGGCGGTGCGTTTCAGCAGGGCTGCACCATCGGGACTGCAAGGGCTGTTCCCCACAGGACTGCATTAGAGAGACTTGTGACAATGGGAGTGCACCAAGCTGCAAAATTTAGCATCTTTGCCTTTGTAACTTCCTGTTACTTCACCTGAAAGGTACTTAATCAAAGCGTGGTTTCATCACTGAAGGGGTTGGGTTTTTTTTGTTTAACTTCCAGCCAAGGAGAATTCCCTCTCTGTCAGCCAGACTCATTTTGTTCGTATGCCTCCCTCAGGTCAGTGGGTTACAGAGTTCAGACTGCTGAGATGACCCTATAGAGGTTTTTAAAGAGTTCGCCTTCTCCTTTCTAGTTAACGTTTTTTACCGTTGTTTCTACTGTGACGCAGCCAGGGCCCTGTCCCTGCTGTAATGTGCACCACACACAGACTTCTTCATCCAGTGCAGATTCATTGGACTGGTACCTTCTCAGGTGCTGTGACTGCTGTACCCTCACACAGAAACGCTGTGCAAAGAAACCCTCACAAGTTGCAGTTTGCTGCCTTCTTAACTGTAGTCCCATGTAATCATCACACGCATCTAAACCTCTCGCACGCCACGCAGAGCTCAGGCTATGCCTTGCTTTTAGCCATTTCCAGGCAGAAAATTCCACTTTCCCCTTTTAAGCATCCTCATATACACCTTGTCCCTTCCTAGGGTGAATAATTAATTTCACCAGCAGGCTTCTGCCTGTTTGTGCTGTACATCCCAATTGAAGTTAATTAGCCATACTAAAGTTTTCAAGCTAAAAATAAAACATCCCCAAAGATGCTATCTGCACCCTTAAAAACACTATTTATGCTGGCGTGTACAAATTCTGCGTGTCTTTTTGCATCTTGAATAGCCAACGGGCTCATTTCCTCTCTCACAGTTTTCACCTCCCTCCAAATCTGCATTGCTGCAGGAACCCAGAGGCTCTTGCTCGGTGCCGCGTAATTAACACACCATGGTTCTCCTTAGCCAGGACCTTGTTGCAGCAGAGCACCCAGCACCCACTCAACTCCAGCAAATTATTGTTCCAATGAAGCCACATGGGAAAGTTGTTTCCTTGGGGAGAACGTAACTGTGCTGTGGTGTCACTCTTACAGTAAAAGCAATCACAGCCTGACCATAGTTGGTTGGGTTTTTTCCCTATTTGGGGGAGGGGGAAGTTATTTTGAATTGTTGCTAAAATATAACTGTCCTCATAAGTTCTTGTTTTTACAAAGAACTCTCACTGGTAGTTTCTGTGAAAGTGCAGCACATTCTTACTGTTATTAAATAAAACAAAATAACTGATATCATATCCTACCATTCTAAAACTACAATATCTAGCATTTTAACACTGACTACTATAATACCTGGAGACTCTAAGATGTGTGCTCAATCCTAAACATTGGGGAAAAAACCCACAGCTTTTCCAGATTATATACCAAAACCAGATGAAACCTAAATAATTTGAGATTCTTGCTTTAGCCTTACGAAGTTGGGTGGGATTTTTCAAAATACAAATTCTATCTACCGTGTGAAAGGCCATTCTGCATCCGACCACAAGTCTGTTTAGTCCTGTCTCCAATAGCTGCTCTTCCCAAGGGAAGAGTAAGAGCAGGACATGAACATGTGATACTCCCCTCTCATATTCTTCCAGTCTCCAACTGTTTTCAAGTGGAGACAGTTGCTGTGCTAGAAGTGGTTTCTGTGTAATTAGTAACACACAGTGCATTTATTTCTTATGTATTTGTCCAGTCTTGCCTTGAACTCATGTCAGCCTTTGAAATCTCTTGTCAAATTATCCCCCACAAATGGGAAGGCTGTCAGTTTCCTTGTTTTTCTTCTTTTCTTCTTCTTTTTTCTTCTTTCTGTTTCATTGTTTTAAAGAAAGTTGAGATTTAATAACAGAAGTGCGTGCTGAGGGCTTCAAGGACACCATATACTGTGAGAGCTGGAAACACTAGAAATGGGGAAGGAACCTTTTACATCAAGGCATAAGCCAACTTCTGACCAGTGAAGTTTAGGAAGAAACTTGCAATTTATTTCATAACCCAGTACTGAGCTGCTTCTTGCAGTTCTCTTTCAGACATTTGGTGGTGGTCATCATCAGAGGCAGGTGGCCAGATTACATAGACCTTAAACAGCAAAGTTTCTGTGTTCCTGTTCCAACAGTTCACTTTATTTATTAATTAACCAAAGAAATATGCAGATTTGACAAATGGTTGGTTTCCTTCCAGAACTAAACTTCTGCCATTCAGACGAGCAAGTGCTTTATCCACTGACTTAAAATATGTTCCTTCTCTTATTAATCTGTGGCAGGGAAGTGCACATATTTTCCCATACTTGCTCCTTTGTCTGTATGCTTTCAAGCTTTCTCCACCCCTGCTGGCTTTTCTGTAAGAACAGAAGCCCTGATAAAGCATTTTTAAACACTAGTATCCTCTTTGGCCCCTTTTTTTTGCCACTTTGGAACCAGCAACTGTCCTAAAGCCTGCAGGAGGGAAGAACACAGATCCCTACTGATAGCCATAATGTTTGCACGCCTGGAAAGCAAGCTGAGGAATGTCCTAACACAAGACCTCAGACTTCATTGTCCTCAGAAAAGTCTATCTGGGCTGTGAAAACACCAGGACAAGTGTAAGCAAGACCTCAGACCTCCCTTCTGGCAAGCAAACCCTTAGGCTATGGGAAAGCCCTCGGAGGGCTGCAGGAGTTAAGCACACCCTATAGTATTTCTAGGAGCATCAACCACCACAGGTAACGAAACTGTTCTTGTCTGCTCTAAGAGGCATGGTTGTGATTGTGCCTGCGGCAACTGAATGGGCCAGCTTAGCTGGAGGCACCCACCCCGCCAAACAGGAGGTGGGCAGGGAGTGACGGAGAGCACGGGACCTGCCACCACCCTTGCCGCTGACCCCTCAGTGCCTGGCTGGGAGCCACCTGGCTGCACTCACTGCAGGAGCAGCTCCCGGAAGGCAAAGCAGATACGTCTGTCTATCTCCACCCTATGCGGTTGTCCAACACTATCCCAGAAGGTTTTCAGTCTCAAAAACCCTTATGCCACACTCCAGTGTATGCAACACATAGAATCATAGAATCGTAGAAACTTCGTGGTTGGAAAGGACCTTTCAGATCATCAAGTCCAACCATACATACACAAAAAAAACCTCCTACAATCTCTCTCACTAGTGCCAAATCTAGACGTTTCTTAAACACCTCTAGGGATGGTGACTCAACCACCTCCCTGGGTGGGCTGTTCCAGTGCCTGACCGCTCTTTCAGTAAAGTAATTCATGCCTCCAGCTGCCTGCAAAAACCCTCTCCCCAACTCGGTGGGTTGTAAGACAGCCCTGATGTTATTCCAGACATCTCAAACTGATAAAATGCATCCTAACAATTACAGCTGAGGACCACAGGGGTGCTCCCTGAGGCCAAGTGTTATGTGATGCTTGAGGGGATGAAACCCCTCTGTGACACTTGCCAAAGGCAGCTGGGGCTGGGGGCAAGTCTTTGACCTTCTCTGCTCTTCTGCGGGTGCACATCAAAATGATTCCTGCTCCAAAAATCAAACCTTATCTCTCAGTCTGTCTTACTATGGGACTAATTTTAACATGCTGCTGGAAACACTTGGACAACACTTTGGGGTGGAAAACCAGAATAAATGCCTGTACTCTGCACCTGTTCAATGATCTGACAACTGTCCGTCTGACTCTGCGTGGAGCAACACAGTCACAAGGGCGCATTTTCAGGAGCATTTTATCGCTGTGGATGCCCACGGATGCAGGTTCTCACAGTGGGGCCTCAGGGACAAAATGTTTTCAGGTGCCACAGCTCGGTCTGAGACCAACAGAAGGTGCAGAGGCTCTTCAGCCACTGGGTGTCTCAAGGCGGGCATTAAAGACATAGAAGGCATCCAAAATGAAGACATTTTAACAAATCTGCTCCTTAATTATCTCTAAATTGGCAGTACTAAAACTCAGCTGCTCCACCAGGTTGCTGTAAAGGTTAAATAGTGGCATTATTAAAGTGCTTTAAAAAGGTAATTAATCAGTATTTTTATTTTTAGAGCCAAAGTTAAACATTAAAAGAAATTTAAAAGATATGTCTCACTTTCCTGGCATTTGCCTCACATTTATTCTTTGGGAATATCCATTTCTAAGGACTGCTGCTTTTTATACCTACATCAGAAATTCTCAGTTAATGCATGCCATATCATAATAATTACATTTTTGTGTCATTTAACACATTATGTATCTGCTAAACTCTCTCCCAGGCTTATTCTAAGTGCAATTGAATTCAAATTGAAGCCATGACCACACTAAAGCACTTCTGTTTGGAGCAATTTCTCTTCCCATTTCACAAGAGTGAGGGACTGAACAATAGCCAGAGAGGCCACTGAGCTGAGCAAGAAATCACAATTTCTGTCCGTTGGGAAATTCCAATTTTTTATTTTTTTTTAATCCCAGATCAAAGGAAGAGGTAATTAACAGAAATTTCTGTGGGACAAAATTCTTCTGAATTCTAACATCATTTCAGAGACCTCAGCTGAGTCATTCAGTTTCTGGGAAATATTAGGTGGTGTAATATTAGGAGAGCACCAGGGGTGCCAGGGAAGTTGTAGTACACCCATAAGGAAAGCTGGGCACATGAATTACACCTCCTTTGAGGCACCTGCACTTCAGTGCTGAGCACTAAACAAAACGGCTCCCTTTTTATTTAAAAAAGTGAAACATTGTGATTTGGTTTGAAAAGTGATGCAATATTTCACTTCGATGGCTTAAGGGAAAAGCAAATGTTTTGGTCTAAGTAGAAAATTCCCTTTGGATACTTCCACATTTCTGGAAAATCTTTTCTTCTGACAACAAAAGGACAAACATTTAATGGAAAATTCACAATTAAGCTAACAAAAAGTCTCGGTGACTGCCAGCACAGAGCTACAAAGGAGGGTCTCCCAGCAGCATTCAAGAATTTTAGGCCCTAACCCTTAATCTTAGTCTCTACAGCGTTCTTAACTGAAAGTTATTGTTTAGGAAAAAACCTCTGTTTTCACAGCATATGTTATTTCTGGCACAGCTAAGTGCTGAAAAGTGAAACTGTGCAGAATCTCTGCTGTACAGGAAACAGCAAAAGCTACAGACTTGAAATTGCCTTTTCTTAAAAAGAGCTGTGGATTTGACCTATACCTGTATTATGGAGCTATCTCGAAACCAGGGAGGTTGCCGCTCTAATGTAACACATTGATTTTTCATAAGCAACTCAAAAGTAATTGAAGAATACAAAACCAATTGATCTTCTATGGAAATTTTAGAGATGTTTAAAAGAACATCAAATAAAAATCCAAATATTTCTTTTCAAGCCCTCCAAACCTGAGAAGAGAAGGGTTGATGCAATGTCTCATAAGAGCTGTACAGCCAGGAGTTTGCCCTCATTCATCTCTGAGGGTCAGAGTCTTGGGCTGGGCTGGGTTTCCCACAACGTACCAGATCCCAGCTTTTTGGAGAGATGAGGCAAAGTGAATTGAGAATTACTAAATCTAGAATGACATGATGAGAGACAAACTGGTCATGGTGGCACACCTGACAACAGACACCTAGGGTATGATGAGCACCCTATAATTCCCAAAGTCATTACAGCAATTCGGTTTCTGCTTTCAGGTAGAAATTTCCGTTTTGAAATATGAGTTTCCAGGCATTTTTTTACTCCTATTTCTCCATAAGGAATGCTCTTGGCCAGAAGATCAGTTTTTTCAAAAAGATCTATTTACAATCAGAAAATTTTATAAAATGAAGATGTTCAACCAGTCCTGTTTTGATATGACAATAATTTCAGCGGGCTTAATGCAATCAGCCTTCAGACTGGTGCCTTCACTCTGCCAACCTGAGCTGCTCTCCGTAAATAGATAGCATTCAGTGACAACAGTGAAAACAATGGAAAGAGTTATGACATCTTTTCTTTGAGGAGATGAGTGTGGGTGTTTATTAGCAGTCTATGTGTGAATTCTGTAATGATACGTTCTGTGTTTGCTATTAGGAAAACGCATATGGGAGCCAGTCAGGCTGCTCCACCTCCCAGCACGTCCAATTCTGGTGCTGAGCTGCGTGGCGGAGGTGATGGTCCATCCACATGGGTCGAGAGCACACAGGGAGGGTCATCTCTGTTCAGGAGAAGACCAAGAGAAACAGCCTGGGGGAGGGTGGTGAAGAGGGGGTGGGAATGGGACCTCAGAGCAGAGAAAAGGCAGCAGAGCACGAAATAGGATCACAAAAGAGCAACTCTCATGCTCAAAACCTCAGACTTGCCAGACCTGTGCAATAACCAATCACCCAAGTAATTACATCCATTTTCTTTAGAGGTGACTGAGAGCACAACCAGAGGTGAAGGTCAGCGCTTAGGTATAAACAATCCCTGCCTTCCAAGTCTCGGAGGGTAAGAGGCCAAACACATCAGTCGTGTGAGCAGAAGTTGTTCCATTTCAGCCCACCAAGATGCGCTGATTCACACCGCTTGATTTCCTGAACACTCATTTCTTGCAGGAGAATATGTAAAGTCTTATTCCCCGCAGGTTGAAGGGAGGGAAACGTACACCTTGTTCCCAGGGTAGCAAGGACAGCCCCGTTAACTTTAAGCTTGGTCAGAAGTGCTGCTAAATGCCTTTCCAAACAGCCGGGTGAAACATGATATCTGCTAAGCCCGTTTTCTAAGCCCGCTAAAACCAGTGATGTTTTGCATGGGGAAAGGAACAGTATTCAGGCGGACCTGAAATCTCTCCACTTAAATACTGCTGCAGAGAGACTGGGCATCCCTCCAGCTGCCTGTCTGGGTCCAGTCACGTCGCTGCTGCTTCATATTGCTTTGTTTTAATTTTTCAGTTTCCACCTTCTCAATCCTCTAAGCTGAAATCACCAAGCCTTCTGGGTTTTGGTAGAGTTAGCAACATCAGGTGACAGTCTCTAAACCTTCTCTGTTCCCAGACGCCTCAGCTAAGTGACTGCTCGTGACACTCACTTCCCCATCGGCTTCCCCCTTTAGGTTTTGTTGTATTTTTTCCTGCTGAAGTATTGCATGGCGATGTTCAGATACGAGTCCTGTTCAACAGGGACTGGGAGGAGGGGAGATTTAACACAGCTCTGCCTGCAAGCAAGGACACAAATGAGAGTAAAATAGAGCTCAACTATCTCATTGCAGTGTCCTGCGACCGGTTTCTGTTTAAAATGGTTCCTGCTAGGAAACCATCCCACTGCTTGGCACATTTTGTCAGAGCGGTAGCACCTGCCGAGGGGACAGCTGGAGTTTTGGGGAGGCCAGGGCAGAGGGCTAGGGATCGAGCCAGCCGGGCAAGCGGACCATACCATTACCCATTCTGACACCTGCCTTGAGAAAGGTATACCCCAAACACACGCACAGAAACTTAACCATATTTTTTTTGTTGTTTTCTTTAACAATGGCGGGGAGGGGGGAAATTAAAAAGGATATTGCCTCCTGCAGGAGGAGCAAGCAAAGCACCTCCCTTCTCCCGGCACCTACCCCCGGTGCCCGCTTCGGGAGCCTGCGCTGCCAGCCTCCGGCTTCGCCATCGTGCCAGGCCACAGCCGATGTGGCACCAGTGTTTTGTTCACTGCCTTCTTTTGCTTAGGGCACTACACATTTCCTAAGGATTTTAACTCATCCGGCCATATATATATATATATATATATATCATGTCTCTCTGCTTCGTAACTCCACTTTCGGATTTATCATAGGTTTTTGTAAGCTGAGGCTGAACAGCTGCCTTCTACTAACACCAGCCACACGTCAGACCATCTCCAGCACTCATTCCTCCTCACTATTGGTCTTTCTCAAGTGTTGTGGAGGAGAAGTACTATTTCCCGCAACCCTCTACTCTCTCCTGTTCCCCACTTGATTATTAGGCTACCTCAGGGCAAGAGAGAGTTAAGATATTCAAGTGGGAAGCAACCAATATAGCTGGCCTGCATTTAGCTGGCAGGGTGCAAGAGCAAGTGTTTGCCACAGCTTTTGTAATGTCATGGTTCCACCCTCAACAACCTCCCCACAGCCAGCAGGCACTCTCTGAAGAGGCCTGCCTAATACTTATATATTGATCCTGCAACATACTGGCTTTTACCAAGCCTCCAGAATGTAATTTTCTGAATGAAAAATCAGCCCTTAAAAAATAATATTTTTTTTTTTAAAAAGATACTTAGACACTTTACTGCCAAAATCTGCTCCTGATTATATTGTTTTCGCAAGGTTTTCACCACTATCGTCAGCAGAACTGGGCTGAATAACACACCTGGAAGCAGATTCAGCACCAGGCTTAGCTGACGACATCACCTTGAAGCATTTTCTTTCGGTTTAGCTTTTTTTCCTTACAACATAAAAGCCTGCTTCCAACATCCACATCCCTGTTGCTGCAGTTGCTCCCGACTCCTCCGTTTCCAGCTGGAGAGATGACGTTTCAGAGAGCACAGTGCTGTGCACACTCTGGCTTGCTCCTTACAACTTACAGTTTCCTCTTCTGCAGCCCTGGGCCACTGCACAATATAAACAATAGCTGTGTCTTGAAAACTATCCAAAACAAATGGGTCTCAGTGCCTATGCTGCTCTCAGATCTGTAAAGAGAGCTTACTGTATGCACAGTTGGTTTAATCCCGTCAATAGTCGGGAAAGTATGATATAATGCTCGTTTCTAACCGATGAGTCCTTTGTTGGAGTCCTGCGAGGGAGAATTTACCCCCAGATTATTCTTTGCTCTCTGTAGCCTGCTGAATAGTTGAGCTGTATTTCTAGAGCTTTTTTTTTTCCCACAGTAAAATTAACCATCTGTAACAAGGAAAGATATTAAAAAAAAAAAAAAAGGAAAAGCAAATAATCACCCTCCATCATTATGACTTGGCAAAGCAGTCATAATAAGCAGCTAGAGCCGGAGTCAATATTTGCCAATACTCTGAACATTCAGAGGCATGCTGTGCACCTGGGATTTTTACTAATATTTCCTGGATACTCATATTTTTCTTTTTGCCTCCAGCACAGTTTCCTGCTGTCTGAGTAAACTCCTCAGAGACGCTGGTTTTGCAATCTCCTGTGTTTTATAATTCGACGGCAGTTTATCACTCCTTTGAGTAATCCACGGTGGCATATACTGCAGTCTTCTGCTACAGGGTTGTCAGGTGTGGGATCTTCCCTCCGGCTCAGAGCAGCTGGTTTGCTGACCTTGTCATGACAGAACCTCAGGTCAGAGTGGAAGGATCTCAGTAAGATAAGAGATTAATGTCTCTGTGAAAGGGTAGGCTGTAATTCAAAGGAGTTGACCTAAGAAGATAATCTGAAAAAACAGCCAACTCAGGTTAAAGACTTACTTGTTTTTTCTCAAATCAGTCTGGGTCATACATAACCAATAAGATTTATTTTGATGTTGTCACCTGGGTTTTTCTCCTCATCGTCTGTTTCCTACTGATGAGACTCCTTTGTACAGGAAGCAGACTGCGTGTGAATCCCTGAAGTCATGGCTTTTCATTGTGTATTATTACATTTTACTGTATTTCCAGTGTTCTAGTCTTCAAAGTTGCCTTATTCTTCTATAAAGTATCATAGTTTATCTCTGCATTGACAAAGCCTCCTAATTTCCTTAACAAACATCCATTTTTTTGTGCCAAGTTAATCTATAAAATACATTGAACATTGCTTTCCAAAACAGTCCTTGAGGATTGACCTCCCCCAGCCCAAAATTTTGCAAGAATTTATTTGATCAGCTAAGGCAAATTCCCAGTAGAACTGTAATATTGCGTCAAAGTGCAAGGGATATGGGATTAATTATTCTGCCTGTCATTAGTGAAAAAAATTAGTATCAGTTAAATGAGCAGCCTTTGAAGAATTCACTAATAATCCCATTCAATCTGGATGATTCCCCTTTCATTACAAGACTGTTATCTGTCTTCCAGTCTGTGCTTTATCCCCTTATAAGCATTGTACATCTTCAGCATAACTAATAACTTCTTGTGTGGTACCATATAAAAAAAAAATCCAGATAAATAAGATCTACTTTTTTCTACTAGTCTAAAAAATCAATTATTTTATCAAAGAAAAACATGAGGAAAGTCAGACCCAAATTATTTTTAGTGAAACCAAGTTGCGTTTTATCAGTTTATCTTCATGTATTTCAGTATTCTTTCTTTTAAAATTTGTTCTCTAATCTTTTATGCCACTGAATTTAGACTAATGGGCCTGTTGTTGCTTATGTCACTTCTTTCCCCTTCCGGTAGTGTAGATGGTACATTTACTATTTGCTACTCATGTGGCACAAGATCTGAATTCACTAGTTTAATTAAAAAATTTTGCAATTTCAGTGCTAGTTTATTCAGTGTATGGGATGAAGACTGTCCAGGCCACCTGATCCAGATGCATTGACCTCCATGAGTTTTAATTCCACTTGGGGACCAGTAAGTTGCATTTCCTTACACTTATCCCACTAACCAGCATCTGTGCCCTGACTTCCTCAAATGGAAACCATTTTCTTTCTGAAAGATGAAGTATTCATTTAGGTGTAGGACCATAACATTCTCCTGGGAAAATGGCCCCATTCGTTTTTGCTTTAATTGGTTTTCATAATCCCAGATGCTGCTTAGCTACCCTGATACTTCAGAATCATTGAGACACAATTTTCTTTGTTGGTCACTCCTTTTCTCTATTCCTGAAGGCTTTTTCCCACAGATCTTTCTGCTGTGATTATCCACCCATGAGCTTCCAAGACCTACTCTTTTTTTGGCCTTGTTTTGCATGCAAGTTCCAATTTTTTTTTTTCACTTCCATAAATAAAAGACTATGGTCAAGTGGAGGTGTTTCTGATGAGGTTCTGCAGGGACTGGTCCCTGGCTTTAGGCTTTTGAATAGTTTTTTCAGTCTGGAATGAAAGAATACGTTTATCTTCAGAATGTGCAGGTGACAGGAAATGAAAGGAGGAGTAAACAAGGAAGAGGAAAGAACCTGACAGAATTAGTGTGGTCCTTAGATGTATGAGCAGAATAAATGTAGGGATTTTATATTAAATTTATATTTGGCACTGATGAAACTGCTGTTGAATCCGGTTGTGTTAGACAATATAATGGAAGTAGGTGAATGTGGGAGATTCTGAGAGCTACAAGAATGATACAGGACTGGGAGTTTTTCTTTATTGGGACTGATTTAGGTTAGAGCCAACCTGTGTGACACATGTAGCTTCAGTATCTGAGAGGAATGCAGACCTGTGTCTGTGAGATTTTGGCGTACCAATATGTCTGCTGATGGCAACAGGCTGTGATGCCGTTTGGGGGGGCCTGGACATGGGGTAACACCTTATGCCTTTCTTCTTTCTACCTTGTCCAGCTTCCCCAAGACTGAATGCACTTTTGCTCTGTCCTTCTCTGCAAAGCAGGAAATCTGTTTGACAGAGCCCATCTATTTCTGAGATGCCCATCTAATTCCTGTGTGCCCATCTAATTCTCTGCAGCAGTCTCCCTTTCCAGTGGAGAATCATTTCCCCTGCACATTCTAATCTCCAAAGGATTTCTGCCCATCTAGGTAGATGCCTCTGCTAACCATAATGTATCTCACTTGACACAACAGCAGCCTCCAGTAGGGAGAGATAATTCACTCTCCTGAACTCTTTACAAGCTCTAGAAGTTCAGATTTTCACCTTTTCAAAACTAGAAAAGAGTAAGTGTCAGCTGCTACTAGCAATCTTTCAAAAAGCAGAGGTCCTCCAAGGATTCTGCGTACACCAGGATTTTCAATGTTCTGAGATGCAACGAGGCAGCTCCATTGATCATCATGTATCCCATTAAATCATTTATTGTTGAAGTCTCTCTACAACATCCCTTTTAAAAAACAGAGAATATTTTGTATTATTTATTACAAAATCCTGTTCTGCCGACAGCGAGACTCACTTCATACAGAACTTCAGTAATGGTAAACTAACTGATTTACTGCAAACTAACTGATTTACTGGAATAGCTCTTACATTTTTAATAGCTCTGTCTGTGTGCCTGCTGTTATTTGCACCCAGCAAAAGTGGCAAATGAAATACAGGACAGATGTTCTGAAAGCTGAAAAAGAACACTATAGTTTTAACAAACAGCTACCTGTCTGGGACTTCTGCTGAGAAAAAAAAATCCCATTTCTAAATGGCTCTTAATGAATTGGGTTTAAACGGGTTCGAAAGTATTATCAGCCCAACTGTTGTCATCAAATCATTTGGCAGATCGCTGAGCAGTGATAAACAGAGATCTTCTCCAGCAGAACAAGGGTTTAGCAATTGAGACTCGCAGTTTAATTTTGTTCTACCGAAAATCTCATCTGAGAATTCATTTTGAACAATAAATTTCTCACATTTTTCAAGAAACAGCTATCTCAGACTTAATTGCACTTTTATGCTCTAATGCCCCAACAGGAGTAGTCGATTTCCTCTTCATAAAGTGGACATTTATTCCAGTGGACAGGAATAAGAGCAGACTTACCCTGTTTGTAGTGGAGAACAGCTGACCGTCTTTGTTTAAAGTAACCGCTAAGCATCAGGAGCTTAAATTTAAATAGGCCCGCAGGAGAAAGTAGATTGCTCAATACTATATGGTACAAAGGTGCAACAGGTTAAATTCAACCTACGTCCCACTCCTTTGAAGCCCATAGATCAGTACGAATTTGTTTTTATATATTGAAAGTGAAGGGAATCAGGTAAGAGTTACTGTTTATTCATGGCTCACATGCCCTGCACAGAGAAATGGAAGTAGTTAATGCTACCTGGTTCCTTGAAATTCAAAGCATTAAAAGTCCAAATGTGACAGATTTCAAATGTGTCCAGCAAGAATAAACAACAGATTGTTTCCACTGAGAGCTGGAACCGTATTGAGCAATGCATGAGGAACCGGTACCTCCCAGCCTGATGGTAGTATTTAAAGGGTCACATAATTGAATTGGGTTTGTTTCCCTCTCATAATCCCCTTCAAAGCTTATAGACATTGCTGCTTCAGGTACCTGAGTGTCCTGGAGAAAAAGCCCCGTGAAAACAGTATCTCCTTAAACCGTTTTGTCTCAGCTGCATACAGACCCTCTTTGTAACCCCATTCAGTGCCATGCATGACACACAGATTTCCATTCAAGCAGCTTAATCTCATTTTAGAAAATAAGTCCAGGCAGGCATGGTAGAGAGCTGCTGAAAGTGTGGATACTTGTCTTTGCGTTTTGATGTAAGCCTATCCCAATGACACGCAATTTCACATGAAGATCGTGCTTCACAGGGATACGTACTATGATGCTACTGATGAAAAGAAGGTATGTTGAAGCAGGCTTAATGCTACTCAGTGATCTATATTAGGAATTATGTCCCTTTCTTGTAGCTGCCAAGTCCTTTAAGCTAATGACTAAGCAAGGAAAATGAAGGGGAGGATACTAGTTTATTTACTGTGTGACTTAGAACTCAAAGTCATGGCATTCAGTTAAAGGTTGTGTAAATAAAATTGAATAGGAACCCTGCCCCCAAAAGCTAAGACCAGAGTTTTAGACAAGAAGGAAGACACACATGATGATTGATAGACAGGCAGGAAGATTTTTTTTACAATGAGGGTGTCGAAACACTGGCACAGGTTGCCCAGAGAGGTGGTAGATGCCCCCATGCCTGGAAACATTCAAGGTCAGGTTGGACGGGGCTCTGAGAAACTTGATCGAGTTGAAGATGTCCCTGCTTATTGAAGGGGGTTGGACTAGATGACCTTTAAAGGTCCCTTCCGGCCCAAACCATTCTATGATTCTATGAAAGCAAAAGGAAAAAGGCAGCGAATATCCGTCAGTCAGCAAGAAGTGCATCCACAAATGAGCCGTCCTGAACCTTTCAATTAGCTCACAAAATTATAACAAAATCCTTTACCCTCCCAGTACTCTGCTGGAATACTGTAATCGCATGCAAACATGGGAATTAGGACTCCATGCTTCCCACCAGCCTTCAAAAGAAATCAACTTTATGTGGTTAACAAGCCACACTTAGATACGAATAAATTGCAGCAAAATGCAAACCTGGCAATTCAATTATAAAATATGTCAAGGCCTTACAGAAGTGATTAGCACCATAACATTGAATAAGGTTACCAGAGGCATGACAGACTAATTGGCAATGCCAGATTTGTTTTTAAATGCTAAACAGCATCTTAGTGGTGTGGGTTGCTATTTGGGCAATGTATAGCATTTGGTAACTGGTGGCACACATATCCAAGGGGTTCATCCGTATCTCCAACAGGCAAACAAACAACACGCAAAGGGTTTGTCAGGTTACTGGGAAAAATCACAACCTAACAAGTTACTAGGGATACAGCCTACTTTTTGTCCCTAGATGAAGGACTGCTAGCTGATGACATCATTGCCAAAGGTAAGATACTTTTTAATAACCAAAAACTATATGTATTCATTTTTGTGGAAAATAGACTTTCCAGATGCTGTAGAGACATTTTAATGGTCCTAGCCCAAAGGAAGCTGCAACAGAGCAATTGGTGTCTGGCTTGGCAGCTGTGGAAATATGTTTTTGCTGGGAACTGTTTACTACCGCTCCTTCAGTTACTTGCTCAAAGGCCCAGGCATTGTGTTTGTGATTTTAATTTCCTACAGAAGCATCTTACCTGAGCTTTATGACATGTAGGGTGGTGCTGTCCCGTCCCCAGGGAGAGCCTCCAGGTACATCACCCAGATGCAAAATATAAACAGCTGGAGAAACAGAAGGAATGAAGTGACATCACGTCTCAAATACGAGGGTAGTACTGCTACTTCTGAAGGGTTTAACAACAGGTCTTTCTAAGTGCTCTACCCGTGTGAGGTGTGTAATAAGTCATGAGAGAGCAGGGGAAAAATGCAGAGAATTTCTCTACAGAAAGAGTAAGGAGAGCGACTCGATTAAAGTAAAATAGGATGTTTAACAGCTGCAGCTGTGAGCTGCATCTGCACTTGCGCTACAGGGTTTCAGAAGGTGGGGTGATGTCAGAAGAAGGACAGGGGCTCCAAGTAGTTTCTCAGCTCATCCTCAAAGACAGCATCCATACCTTCGCATCATCACCATTGTCAAGCTGCCTGATCAGGAGTCTCAAAAGCATCATTTCCACACTGATTTAACATTAAAATGGCCAAACTGTTTTCTTAGTCGTGTTAGCTCATGTCACAGAAAGAACTCCGTGTACAGACAAGTGTAAGTATTTTGCAATAATAAAACATTTTCATAACATGTATTATTCACTGGTGTACATAGAGTTCTGCGTGAGTGTGGTGGTAAATGGATTTCTCCAGTTAGCTGGACAAATAAATCACTGAATTCATGTTCCTGTAGTACCACAGGAGTTATTAGATTATTTTATATTTTTACAAAATTTAAAATGTGAAGTATGAGTGCTGGTTAGCTCATTTAAAGTACTTGTTTTACATCAGTCATAACTGCAAATATTCATGCTTGTCAAAATACAATTCAGAAAGTGTAACCTTTTAATACTTTGAAATAGGTACACTGTAAACTGGCATTGAGCTTCCAGTAACTGCTGGAATAAAGTTCTTTCCAAAAACTTGTTTGCCCTGTTGCTGTTCATGGGCACTAAGCAGATGGCTTCTGTTTATTAATTAAAAGCAGCACATAGACGTTTTCCTGATCTGCTTTCTGAATTGCCTTCTTTTAAATATATAGTGCTCCAGTTGTGTGATGTACACACAACTAGTGTTTGTAGTTAAAAATTGGAATAAATACATACTTAAAGGCAAAGTTTTCTTAGCAAAACTGCAGGTTAGAGTTAAGGCTATTTGACACACTGACCAAACATATCTGAATATGTTTCATTTTCGTAGTCTTTTTCTAAATTCTTAATTTACAAATCAGAATATTCATTTTGGGAATAATCACAATAGTAATTTCATCTTTCACTATTAAGGTACTGAATTGTATTTGTGAATTAAAAACCTGTTGATATAACTTGTTATGAAGGTATACATAAGAAAAAGATCTTTCTTACAGATAACTTCATTGCTCTGGTTCCTAAGTCTCTGATGAAAATGAAGTTTCTAAACACTTTTTGAAAATGGAACTTAGATATTAAACCCTTCGATAAGTTACAGTCAGGCTCAGAACAGGATTAGGTCAAAAGACAGAGATCATATCTAGTCAAACCAAAGACTGGTTTTAATAGATACGATCTCTATCTTTTGACCTAAGTCAAACCAAAGACTGGTTTGAATACATACAAACATTTTTTCCTGTTTCTTAGCATACATTTTTGGGTTTGACTTTGTCTCATTAATTATTCTAGGATCTGGCTAGAGCTTTGGAGAAGCATCAGAAAATTCAGGAGGCAGTACTAGAAATATTTGTTATGATTCCTGGGGTAAGTACTGCAAGCTTGATCCTCTGCTTGCAAACGTTCAAATGGAGGAAAGAGTTTATAACAAAGGTCCTCACTGAAATCATAGAAAATAATTCAACTGAAAATGCTGTTTCTTTAATAACAATGATATTTTATGCAACCTCCATGCCATGATCTGTCATTTCTAACGTAAATGATTTTGACCAACATCTCCCAGAAAGAGCAAACACATGTGCAATGGAACCGACAATAAGACTGCAATGAGTAAAGCTCCTTGAAATGAGACATTTGTGAGGTATGATCCCAAGCTCCCCAGACACTTCCGTGGGACTTTATACATTACGGAGAATGTATGGTATTATTACGTACACTGAGACTTTGGAGTATCACATAAAACAAAACAAAACAAAAAGTTTAAATATTAATAAGAACCTCATTTACTACAGTGTCAAAGACGTATGAGAAATAAAAATTGAAACACCTGGCAAAAATGTGTTAAAACACAGTGACTGAAAAGAACAAAAAAAAAACATAGTAAAGCAAAAAGGAAATAAATAATGGATGAATTAGTGGTTCCTCTTGCATTGTTAAAAACACAACAGAGGATCAAATGACATTAAAAAAGAACCAAACATAAAAGCTTCTTTCTGGAAGAACTGACAACATTCTCAGAATGTGTCTTTAATTCAGCAAAAACATAAAAAGGAAAAAATACAAACAAAAATTTACAGAAGAAGGTTTGGAAGTCTACTTTTTCAGTTTTGGGATGACTTTTTGTCAAGTTAATAAGCTTGCGGACTTAAAAAAAAATTATGCTTGTTCACCTAGGGGTTGAAATAGGAACAATGTACAAACAGAAAGTTAAGCAAATACATAGAAAATGTATGCAAAAACCTGTGATTATATAAACCCTATTCGTCTTTCATGCAGTCCCGTAACAGCTTTAAGATTTTCTGGTATGTCTGGTGATTTCGAGTGATGTCTGCGCAGACACTGACTGATCTCCCTTGCTCCTCTGTTTTCACTTTGTTTGATACTAATAGTGAAGTTGATGGGTCTGTTGCTGCTTTCATTAGAGTCATTGGGAGTTTTGCCATCTACTTGGGTCTCACTTTGATGAGAAAAAAATGGGCTCACGTTGCTGAAAGCAAAACCAGAAGCTATTTCCAATGTGATCTTTTTTGCACAGTCGTTTCAGTACCTGGGCACAAGAACAAATGCAGGAACATATAATCCAGTCTCTGTTCTCACTGGTGTGTCACTTGTGTGACAAATCTTATTAAAAACGACTAATATACCTAAACCAGCACTTTTTTTTCATTATCATTATTGCTGCAACAGTGAGGCTTATTGGTCAGACTGACAATCGGAGTGAACATTAGACTTTATTGCCATTCTGGAAATGAGGAAGGTTCGGGAAGGTGCTACACCGCAACCTCTTCTTGTGCCAGCAGGTCAGATGCAGCCGTCCTTTGTTATACTCTTGAAAGATTTGTTGCTGCTGCTTAGCACATCAGGGTTGAAGTTCTTTCCTATTCTTGTTCCACTTTGCTTCTGAGGGCAAGATTCAGCTTCATAAATGTAAGTATCTGATATTTTACTTGCTGTTTGGATATCCCAACCAGCTCCAAGCTGCCTCTACAGAAGGTATTGCTTGTAATTAAGCCATATGTCATGTCTCCCAGTCCTCTGCAAACATTTGCAAACCATACATTAGGGTATCTGAAGTGACCTTACATGCTTATATTTAGGCAAACAGATCACACTGTGATTGACGGAATTACTTTTCACTCTACAGTTGGCTCTTCCCAATCTCCAGGTAAGATCTTGTACATGGAAATTCAGGCAGACTCTCACTTTTGGTTTCAGCTGGCTCAGGTGGACCTGTCTGGAAGATTATGACCACAGGCAGTCTATGGCTTACAGAGTAGGGAGCAGGACCCAGAACAGGAACGGGCATCTGATAGTAGGAGCCTGTGCAGAATACAGGCTGGGGTGCAGCGTTCCCTAGTCACGTTCCTAGCTGAGGAGGCATATTGCTGGATCTTGCATAAACTGAAGTCTGTGGCTACAACAGAGGCTAAGATTAGTTAGAAGCAAGGGATTGCTGCTTTGTCATGAGATCAAATGGTTGGATATGGCCAGATCCACATTAAATACAAATGATTTAATTATAGAAAAAGAAAGTAATTAACTCCTTTCTGTGTAGTGCTTGCAACCACAGGCAACTGTGGTACCAGGCTGGGAGTTCTTTTGTTGTTTACGTTCTCTCAGGTTTGATCAGCTATTGAAATCTGCTTCTAAAGAGAAAAATAGAAGGACATATCAAATCAAATCCATGAAAACAGACATATCTCTAACTGAAGAGATAAAGGGGTTCCCATGGTAGGTACTGTTGATTATAAAACCCTCTGTATCACCAACAGACAAAGAAAGACCCGTATGACCTTACAGAGCCATAATATCTATATCTTTATGGGGCGTAAGGTTAACATTTGGGTTTCTTCAGTGAACTTGGGAGCTTCTTGATGATTGATCTCCTTAACTCAGCTGCTGAAACCATTCAGAAGAGCAACACAGGCAGGAGATTGTGAAACAGCAGAAGAAAGTGCATTTGTCAGTAGAAGGACTGGAGGAAGGTGTAGGCAAGAAATGGTCTTGCTTTCCCTATGTGAGAAAGCACCATTAAACATCTCAACTTCTTGAGAGTGGAGTTGTGCAGCATGGTGCTGAAAGAAGTATTTTTGTGACAGATATAATAAATCTGTAGAACTATTACATGGAGGAGTTCGGAATTACCAATATCAAATAGAACTACAAAGCATATCTCCTAACAAAAAGAACAAAGTTATCTGTTTGCAGTGTTAACTGAGAGGCATGTTTTGTGAGCAGTTTTTGTATGTCATTGTGAAGGCCAAAAACAGAGAAAAAGAATTCAGCCTACATAATGAGCAATGTCCATTACTGCCTCTTTGAAGGACAATGGGGGACAACACTTACGTGCCCTGAGGTAGGCCTTTACACAGGCTTTCCCCTTCAGAGCTGCTCAGAGGGTTCTTTGCTTTATTAGGAATCGACTCAATCCAAAGCCTGAATGCATTTGTGAACAACAAACAGCTGACAGGGCTCATGAGAGACCGCTAGGGCTTGCCAGGAGTCCATGACCCTTCTAGCTCTCCTTACCCAGCAGCAGCTGCCACCCTGAATTTCCCCAGAGGTTTTCTGGGAGCACCCCACAATCCCAGAAGCAGCTCCCTGAGGATCTAGAAGATCTCAAAGCAAACCCAGAAGCTGCTGTATTTCTTGTCTGCCTCTCTTCACTCCACTCAACAAAGCAAATTAGGCTTGTGACCTAGCACTACTGCCCATGAAGAGCAAGGGGTGGTCCAGGTATCTACCTCAATCATTCCTTTAAAGCTTGGAGTTACCTGTCTCTGAACATAGCGGAGAGATTTCTGGCATTTGATGGAGATGTATTTGGACTAAACACTAAGCTTGTAGAAGGATAAAGCAGGAGGACTTGGATTCCACCTGGAGCAGCAGGCCTCCACACAGTTTGCAATCTGGATAGCAGGGACAGGCAAAGGAAGAAGCATCGCCTCTGCTTTACAGATGGCCAGCTGCAGCATAACTGAACTGAGTGATCTGCATGAAGGCTTATATAGGGGATAAGAATCCAGTGAAGAACAGCTCGAAAACAGGTTAAGCCAGCCAGCCTGAAACCTATTTCATTTCATTGCTTATTCTTTTTTTGTATTCAGACAAGACTGCTAAGTTAGCATATAAACTTCACGTATATATTTACACAATATATCTTATGTGTATAGAAGCATATTAAAGGCTACTGTGGGACTTCAGAAATACCCTCCACACATCTCTCAATTTTCATCATGCGTTGTCAATCTTTGTTATCCTTTCACAGCTGGCATTTCTCCACCTTTAGAAAGCAAAAATTGCTGACTTGGTAGATGAGAGGAGAGCAGCAGATATTGTCTGCATAGACTACAATAAGGCTTTTGACACTGTCTCACATAAGATCCTCAAAGAGAAACTTATGAAGTATGGGATGGATGAGCAGACAGAGGTGTGGATTGAAAAATGGCTGAACAGCCAGAGAGTGGTGGTCAGTGACATGAAGTCTAGGTGGAGGTCAATAACTAGAAGCGTACCCCAGGGGTCAATACTGGATCCAGTCCT
This sequence comes from Larus michahellis, assembly GCF_964199755.1. Taxonomy (NCBI): domain Eukaryota; kingdom Metazoa; phylum Chordata; class Aves; order Charadriiformes; family Laridae; genus Larus; species Larus michahellis. Next base: position 128,048,236 of record NC_133896.1, read on the forward strand.
CTTAACATCTTCAGTAATAATCTGTGTGATGGGGCAGAGTGTACCCTCAGCAAGTTTGCTGATGACACCAAACTGGGAGGAGTGACTGATGTGCCAGAGGGTCGTGCTGCCGTCCAGAAGGACCTCAACAGGCTGGACAAATGGGCTGGCAGGAACCTTATGAAGTTCAACAGTGGGAAGTGAGAAGTCCTGCACCTAGGGACGAACACTCTCAAGCACCAGTACATGCTGGAAAACATCTTTGCAGAAAAGGTGCTGTGGGGGTTCTGGCGGACACCACGTTGAACATGAGCCCACCATGTGCCCTTGTTGTAAAGAAGGACTAATGATACCCTGGGTTGCATTAGGAGGTGTGTTGCCAGCAGGTGGAGGGAGGTGTACTCAGCACTGGTGAGGCCACACCCAGACTGCTGTGTCCAGTTCTGGGCTCCCCAGCACAAGAGAGATATTGAGCTACTGGAGAGAGTTCAGCAAAGGGCCACCAGTAAGATGATGAAGGGACTGGAGCATCACTTCTGTAGCAAAGGCTGGGAGAGCTGGGACTGCTCAGCTGCAGAAGGGATCTATCAGGAGGGATCTCATCAATGTGTACAAATACCCTGAAGGGAGGGTGCAAAGAAAATGGAGCCCAGCTCTTTTCAGTGATGCCAAATGATAGGACCAGAGGCAGCGGGCACAAATTGAAACACAAGAGGCTCCGTCTGAACAGCGGGAAACATTTTTTAACTTTGAGAGTGACCGAGCCCTGGAACAGGTTTCCCAGAGAGGTTGTGGAGTCTCCATCCTTGGAGGTAATCAAAAGCCACCTGGACATGGTCCTGGGAAACGTGCTCTAGGTGGCTCTGCTTGGGCAGGTGGCTTGGACCAGGTGACCTTCAGAGGTCATCTCTAACCTCAACCATTCTGTGAAAAATTACCTGAGCCTAGATTTTGATTGAGAATTTTTGACAAATCAACTTTTTGAATACGTGATTTCCCTTTCACAGGTTTGAGAACATAGAAACTAAAAATGTGAACTTTGGGGGGGTTTCCAGTTTGCAACGCTTCTGTTCGATAATTCCTAGTAATTTCCTCTAAAAAGGTATTTGAAAATTAAATGACCCATAATTTTCAGATTACCATTCCTTGAAAACTTTCAGGATATCAGTTTTCTTTCCCTACTCTGCACAAGGTAAAAACAAACAACTCAAAACCTCCTCTGGGATAAAACAAATAATTTCCTTCCCACTCCCTATCACTGAGTCCCCAAGTGAAATACTAGCACCAACAGAATCAGCAGATTATCACTCTTAGGCAAGGCGATATCCTTATGGATTTTTATTATGCTCTCCATTTTAAGTATAAAGAATTTATTTTTATACTGATAGAATCTTTAAAAGCAGTGAGCTTTCTGAAGTTTAGTCTCTCTGAAGTTAGTAACCTTTTTAATTAATGCCATGAAGGCACTCAAATCTCTTTTGTATAATACAGTGAATTTAAATAAGTTAAAACAACAAAAAAACTTTACTAATAAGTTCTCATTCTCTGATTCCAAGAAATTTATTAGCAGGCAGTCTTGCCAAGACTGTAGGATTTTATATCCACCAAGCCTGCCTTTAGCACCTTCAGATGGGGCCAAATTTCACCTGTCTTAATTGCCAATGTGGTATGGTCTATTGGATGTTACTACACATGTTTTGAAACCTAGGGGTGGATAAGTACAATTTAGTATACTTTTGAAAGGACAGCATTCAGCTTTCATGCTAAATTTTCTGATGCTGGGAGATTCAAATTAGACTTTTCAAGCTATTTCAATTTTATTTTTGACATGTAATATATAATATAGATGTTTGAAATAACACAGTGTTAGTTATCTTGTCACCAGTTTTGACAAGATCACAAAGCATATTAGTTAAGCGGTGCTTCACTCCCCACCTTTACTCATTAGGGACGGATTGGTAGGGTGGAAACCACAGCTAATGTTGGGTTCAGAGACGCAAGGAAAAAGCTTTGCCTAAGGTGGCCTCTGACTTAGTGAATAAAGAGACTGCAAGAGGTAAAGAAGCCCTAGGAGAAAAAGGACAACAGATTGATGCAGTAAGCTGTTTAAGATAGTACCTAATTTGTGAACAAGGGGTCAAAACCTGACACTCCCTGCCCTGGTAGCAAACACATTACATGGTGTAGACAAACTGTCTGTTTAAAAACATGGTAGTAGTGCAAAATGAATATTCCAAGTCAGCACCGGCTGTGTAAAAAGAGTGCCTGCAAGGTGACTGGACACGCTTTTCCAAGGGAGGAGGTTGGAAAGGTGTTGTCACTAATTAGACTTGAGCAATAGAAAAGTGGCTGATTATTTTTAAAGGCTTACAGGAATAGACTTTGGTGGACCATATGGTCTTCTGCCCTGAAACACTCCTGTCTATTTTGAGATAAAGGTCTGTACTTAGCCCTCCAGAAGAAAAGTAAATTGGGTGCTGGTTGTGCAATACAGCTCTTCTGTCAATATATAGGCCACATCATAACATCTTAGTGAAAGAAACATGTGAGAGGTAGGGAATGGAAAGCATTTACCACAGCACATAATGCAGAGTAAGTCCCCTGCACATCTGCAGCCACTGTTCAGAGCTGGATCCAGGAGTAGGACATACAAGAGTCTCTGGTATTCAGAACTAGTCAACAAGAAGAGGTATTTTACTATCAGTCTCCAGATAACAGTGCCCATTGCCAGAGAACTTCTTCATTTAAAGTCTGAGCTTCTTAAAAGTTTAGTCCCATAAAAAGCACGTTCCTTTCTTAGCCCAAAAAGGCACAAGAAGCTACATGTTGCTCACAGTTGTAATGTGTAACCCACCCATCATCTCACCTACCAATGACTTTCAATTGCAGTGAGCCTTCAGTGTGCGTCAGTCCATTGTGCAGATTCGAGGAACCCCACACAGTTGTCAGTAGTTATCAGAGGCAGTACATTCACTTGCTTTGGCAATGTTGTCCCAGCATGTCATGACAATTGTCCATCTGTGTCATTCCAGTGCAAAACAGTGACATTAACATTCTTTTTCTCCATCCTTCCGAAAGCTGCAGATGGTATTGTTTCTCCTACCTCATTACTTGATGATCTCATGAAGAAACTCCTAAGATCATGGAGATATTTGATGTGCCTTTGTGGTTTGCAGCTGCTTTTGTCTTTGCTGTGCATCACGACCCCTGGCAATCACTTTGTTCAAGGCAGGTGACACTCCAGTTTGTAAAGGGTTGAATTATCCACAGACTGCTCAGTTATATTGAAGGACAGAGTGGGACTGCTTTGTCAGTAAAAGGATCGTTCTGCATGCTTATACTTTCTGTCTCTCTCCAGCCATTCCTAAATATTCATACTGTAAGCATAGTACCAATCAAGCACTGCTGATCACTTTAAAAGAAAGCAATGAGATCACCCTGCCCTTTGCTTATAACCATAGCAACAACAACTTTCAAGTCAGTGAACTATAGTAATAACATAAGTCATTTTAAGGCCAGATCTTACGAATTCTAAGAAAGTGAGCCCATTAAAGTCAGTGGGAAATTGAAAACCTGGGGTGAACTAAAAGGAGAAAGAGACCAGCCTCCTAGACAGGCTAAATAACCATAGGCATTGTCAACCCAGCCATTACATGCCCTGCTTTAGGGATTGTGAGAGTCATTCCCAGCTTGGCTGCTCTTTTGTGTATATTTAGGTAGAGCACGACAATGGAAACAAATATAGTAGATGCCACGAGCCTTCCTGAGTCTGCAGGCAGCCAGAGCAGCAGCTTTGAAACAGCTCTGTCACCGCTGGATGTTAAAGCAAGACCTACCCATAACATTCCTCCTTTAACAACACCCCCACTCTAATTTCTGTCTAGTGAAAGAAGCCGCAAACATTGACAGCCTACCAAGATATGCTACGCTACGTGGCTGCTAAATTCTGGAGAGAAATCCTGGCTCCCTGTCTCTGCAGGGCATGTGGGAGCTCAGGACATTGCAAAGAGGAAAACGAGTCCCTCCCCAAATTTGCAGTTGAAGATTAGCCACAACTGCAGAACACCATCAGATAAAAAATAGAGGCAGACAGTGCCCAGGGGCTGTTCTAGGTTCCTCTAGGAAGTAGATCAGGAGCTGATCAGCCCCAGAGCTCAGACTTTTGACCTATACTGTATAGTTCTCAGCCTTAGCCCAAGGGCCAAACCAAAATATTTACTATCCCATATGTTGAACACATTACACTAAAAAAAGTTGTTGCCAAAGAGGATGCCTATTTTGAATCAACCTAAATGGAACACAAGAAGCCAATTAAAAAATAGTTTAATTACTTTTTGTCAATCTAACATACGTGATACAGTCCAAGCTAGATATTAAATCTCTAACCAAGTTGCAAAAGCTTCATTCAAAGTTTATAACCGCAGCAACCAAAGCTATTGGCTCACGTGGTGAAGGTCAAAGTGCTTCTCATAGTGCACCATGGAAGCTGGAAGAAGAGGAGGAATGGAAGTGTTCCACAGAGCAAATCTAGTGAACCCACTGGCACAAGGGTAACAGAAAAGTAGCATAGTCTGCACCCTCTTTCATTGCTTCTTGAGAAAGAATTGCCTGGGCTGCACAGAACACATATCTGCAGCTTCTGGCAGCCTGCGTAAGGAAAGGTCTAGGTGTGTTCACAAGGGATCATCACAGGACCTAACCAGCCCACCACCTCCAGCAAAGGTATAAAGCAGGCCAGAGATGGTGGCCAGGCCCAACCAAGAGTCCAGCTCATCAGGCAACTTCATGGCAATGTTCTCAACGTTCAAGGTCAACACAGAAAGTCAATCCACTGGTCAAGTCTTGTGATCGCCAGGCAGGTCTGAGGTCAAGACAGGATATCAGCCTGTAGGTCCTGGTTTGGATCAGCAGGGTTCATGACCAGGCAGCAGAGGCTGTAACTGAGCTGCAAACCAGCACTCCTACAGCATTGCACAGGCAGGTAACAAATGCCCAGGGCTGGGCTTAAATAGGCTCCTGGATTTATGGGCAGGTGATGTGGGTGGATGCCACAGGTGAAGCTGGTCAGGGCCCTGACACTATGTGTGGTTAGACGGTAAGATTTCTGCATGTTTTTTCTACCAATACTGTGTGCAAATAACACAGAAAATTCTATTTCCCTGGTGTATTCAGTGTATTTTTTCAACAAAGTTGGTTGGTACAAGTCATTAGAGTACTCTATTGTCATAATGACTGTCAAAAGTCATCCAGGAATAAATCATTCAATTTTCTGTACTCAGAACAAACAGTTTGCAAGCAGGGAGAGCCGACAAACTATCATATTTTAGTATAAGACACCTATGTATCAGGTGTCTTTTCAGCGAAACTCTACTTTTACAATTTGATAATTTATTAGTTTGAGTTGTAGAGCCTACTGTCTGTACATACTGTGTTCCTGCAATATTCATTGCTTTTCCAAATAACAAAATTTGTTTAAAAACTCATTTTCTTAAAACTGCTGCTCAGATAAAAGAGCAAAACCAAAACAAGATGGGAAGGTGGGGAGGGGGAAGAGAGAAGCTCTCTGGGCATTAGATAATTTTTTCCTCAGCTCATTAGTACTTCAGAGAGGTTTTGTACCTGGTTTTGGATCTCATTCTTGTCTTTCTGTAGGATCTCTCCACTTCGTGGAACATGGCTATGTGTTGTTAAGGAGTCGATACTGTTGTAGCAGTAAATTATTTTCAGCCTCATTTTTAAGCTTGTGTAACTATGTTTGCTGCCTGCATGTATTCCCCCTCTGTCCCAAATTACTTTTGAATCCCTTGTTTCGTAGTCACCACCGTATTTGACAGAACTGGACAGATCTCACTGGCACAAAGTTCCCACAAGCTTTGTGAAAACAAGCAGGCCAAGAGAGGGGACAGGATGAACTCAACTTTTATTAGGCGTCAGAGAATCCATAGCGAGCTCAGTTCTGAGCCTTACTTACGTACATCAACCTGTGTTAACAAGGAGAGGCAGATTTTAGAAGTATTACAGTTACCTGCTTTTTCTGGTGAAGATTATGTTGCAATTTGACAAGTAAAAATGTTGTCATTTATTCTTTCTTTTCGCTGGTTCTTCAAGGCCTTGTCAGCATGGAAATTGTGATGACGTTCATTTTTTGTCAAAGACATGGACAATGTGGCTACATTGCTGGATTTGCACTTTCGTATACACTGGCTTTCTTAGGCGCTTCTGTCACTTGCTGCACACTAAGATACCAAGCTTATTTCAACAAGTTGAGTGTGAAAAGCAACACTAGGAAAGCTGCGGGGGGATTCTCGTGGTGTTTGGTGTAATTCAACAGCTACAGTTACAGAGGACTCATCAGGTCACACAGCTGCTCTCCTCCCACCTCCTGCAAGCCCTCCATGGCCACCAATGCACAGGGTATCGGCACTTAGGGTCTTCTGCTCTGCTTCAGAGAATTGCTTTCACAAGTACAAGGGAACATTACAAATTCAGGAGCTGACTTTGCAGAAAGGTCATAGGTATGGGCCTGGGCCTTCTGTGAGGGCCTGGGACCCTGTGGTTGCTGGATCAAAGTGTGTAAGTGAAGGTGATTCTTCCCTGCATAAAGGGATGCCTGCTTTGCTGGGACCATTCACAGACTTCCGTAACCCTAATGATTTCCTGACACTACTTCACTGATCTTTATTCTAAAAATTAAAAGTCCCCATGTCTCTGTTGTCTCTTAGGACATGTTATCCTGTAGAAATAAGCAGAAAGAAGTATCTTGCAGGTGACAATGACAGCTCTGCTTTCTCACCACACCCAGCATGCTTCAACATAGGCACCTTTCTGAGTAGATAAACGTTCAGGATGCAGGTATGTGGTGGGAGAGAATGGTCCTGCTCTCTGTGGACTTGAAATTATTTACTCTGACATGATATTCATCATCACTTGACCTCCAGTAAATCAGAGGAAATACCATAAGCATGAATCCTACCTCCTTGCTTTAGATGCAGATTCACGCACCTGCTCACTAATGCACTCATGCTAGTGCCTTTACTCTTCCAGCACATGGATAGCTATATAGAAAGGTCAAATCAACCACCGTTGGGATTCCTGATAAACATTATTTTACAAATGGGTAAACATGCACAGTCAGGAAATACATGTTCAGAAAATGCATAATAAAAAATGCATGATTCTTCAATATTCAGGAGGATAAGCTTGTCTTTGCGATGACTGCCTTAGCAAGAAAAATGATGTTTAAGTCATTAGCATTGTCTCTGGCCCAGATTCAGGAAGCTTATTTTCTACCTAGTGCTCTCTGCTTCTGTTCCCTGCTGGTGGTCCCAGGCTTTCAAAAATGCCAAGCCAATAGCAAAGACAAGGCAGAGGGTCCTAGTAGTAGTTCAAGGCACTCCAGTCTATTCACAGCTTTGGGTCACTAGCAGAAAGGCCAGCCCACTGTCAGGAAATGGAAATGCAGCAGAGAGAGGAGGCTGAGTGCTCAGGTCTTGCCTAGCCCCAGAAGTACCATGTCTATGACTCCCTTGGGACTGAAAAAAGGCAAATGGCAGATCTCTCTCTGTCACTTGTTAGGATGACGGTATCATAGAATCACAGAATAGTTTGGATTGGAAGGGACCTTTAAAGGTCATCTAGTCCAACCCCGCTGCAATGAGGAGGGACATCTTCAACTAGATCAGGTTGCTCAGAGCCCCATCCAACCTGGCCGTCAATGTGTCCAGGGATGGGGCATCTACCACCTCTCTGGGCAACCTGTGCCAGTGTTTTCCACCCTCATTGTAAAAAATTTCTTCCTTATATCTAGTCTAAATTTTCCCTCTTTTAGTTTAAAACCATTAGCTAGCCCTTGTCTTATTGCAACAGGCCCTGCTAAAAAGTCTGTCCCCATCTTTCTTATAAGCCCCCTTTAAGTACTGAAAGGCAGAAATAAGGTCTCTTCAGAGCTTTCTCTTCTCCAGGCTGAACAGCCTCAGCTCTCAGCCTTTCTCTGTAGGAGAAATGCGTAGTATGTAGATAATTTTCCTGGTTCATCCCTTCACTCCACTGCAATTTATAAATAACCTGTTCATCCAAACCCCTGTTTGCTAGCGAGTTAGCAAACCCAGTAGACTAATGGAGGCAAGGCTGCTGCCGCTCCATAGCCCCAGGTCCAACCTGTAGCAAAGCTGAGGATGTTTTCTCAGCAAGTACGCACGCAAAGGCACGTATACACTACATGCACACATACACAGGACAGCACAGGCCCACAAAGCTAGCAATCACACCCCGGCATAAGCACCCGCACTTTCTCCAGTAGCTGGCATCACGGACACATGGGCCCTCCGACCCCTGGTCCCAGCCCAGATGCTGGCACCCCGCCCCCCATACACGCACACACACGTATACAGGGAACAGAGAGCCCCCCACGCAAGAGTTAAAAAGGCATTTAATAAGGAGACAGGACAGACTTTGCTGATCTGCTGACCCTTTTTGTCCTCTTAACCCTCTATTCTCCCACACCTATTCCTCCCCAAAGCACCCTGACCCCTCCCTTTCCCCACATTTATTTCCTCCACAAACATCCCACGTTGCCTATGCAATCCCAAGATATTCTTCCCTTGCATCCCATGATGTGTTCCACATCCATGCAGGCAGCAATCCCTTCCATCTGCAAGGCACTCCAGAGAGCCTCTCCATTGACACAGTGGGTGGATGTCTCCCAGCCCATGGTGGGCTCTCCTGGCACAGCTGGGGTGGGGTGATGGTAGTGGTAGGACCTCGCTTCCTCTGAGAGAAGAGGGGTTCCCCTGCCCACCACTGCCTCTCTGTGATCCTTCATCCATGTGCACAAGTGTGTGTGTCGTTTGTGTGTGTTGAAATGAGTTTTTTCTGGGCTGATGGCTCTCCTGTGATGCGCACGGGTCCACTGGGCTCAGGGTATAAGTCTGGTTTCCCTGCCTGCCATTGTTCCCCTGTGCTCTTTTGTGTGTGCGGAGATGAGATTTTTTATCTCATAACCTGACAATGTTCTGCATATATACAATCTGTTATTACTATTCCAAAGAACGATAGCATCGTCCTTTGTTGTACATCCTCTCCTTTAGTCCAGTGACACTCCTGAGAGCAAACACCCACAAAGGAAAGAGCGTATTCTCTTGACTGCTGGGCGAAGAAAAGGGTAGAGGAGTTATTTCTTAGTAATGAAGATCTGTTTCTCCACTCTTTGCTTAGGCAATCTGTGTCTTGAAATAAAAACAAAGTTTGCAGCATTTAGGTATATCCTATTACACAGTTGTGCTAACAGGGCAGCCACAGAGCTGGAATAGCCTCCTCCTAAATAGCATCTCCTTTGGTGTCCTTGAGTATCTCTGATACCCAGGCTAAAGGGGTATCAGTGCCAGGCTGCTCTTCTTCCACTACTCTCAGCCAACGTAAGCAAGTGGCTGACATAGGTGAACTACCCAGGAGGTGCTTTTGCTTATGTTGGGATCTATCCTTTGGGAACTTGATGAGTAAGAAGGTAGAAAGTAATTGAGCCCTTTCCCCACTCCCTAGGCGCTGCAACAGAGCTTGGTCAGACTCATGGTGTGGGACCCCTGGTTCCCCCCTCCTTCTTGCATTTGCTGTGAGGAAAATGAAAGAGGTGAACCACTGTGCATCATTGTACCACTACAACCTCTGTGTTTATATTCCTCTACACACACCACGTAATACCCCTGGGAAGAACAAACGTGTCCATGAACACTATGTATTTCTGGTGCAGGGTATAAAATAACTAAATGGTCAGGCTGAAAAAGTCAAGATGAACCAAAATAGAATTCCCGGAGCTGATTTCCTCACAGCACAATGGTGATGGAAAGAGATGAAGAATATTCTTAGATCTGCACAATAGTTCAGTTTTTTCTAAAATTACATTGATTTTTATGACAATATTTTACTGACGTGGACAAGTTTTCCCTGGTCACCTTGAACTGAATTTCAGCTTCACTCACAGAACTAGCAGCAACCACTACAGTTATATATCATGGGTCAGGTTCTCACATGGTATAAATCAGGGTAGATCCACTGACTAGCCCCAGGCCTCAGAAAGTTTATAAATGCTGCTCACCTCTTTCTGCGCTAACCATGGCTTCTCCCCCTGTGATCACAGGGTTATCAATACATACATTCCTGCCCACATTCGTATTTTGTGGAATCACTAGTCTATCGAGTTTACATGCACAGGACTGTCCTGCTGGCACAGCCGTGCCATGTACTGGGGCCCCAAAGAACATGAAACTTCATCGTTGTCACTGCAATGTTACAACCGTCTGATTATCTCCTTACCAGAAAGACTGAAGGCCTCTTTTTATTCGCATTTGTGAATGTTTCACACCAACCGCAGATGATTAATCCTTAAATATGGATATTAAGATCCACCTTCTGTTTCTTAAACAGCTTTAAGGACTCACATTGATCTCCAACATTTCTGTTTCAGAACTTATTTTCATACCAGCCTTAGTGGAGTCCTTCCTGATAAACTTGATAATTCAAGCAAAGATGTTTGATAGGGCCCTTCAAATTTCCAGGCCAGCTTCTGATCTGTTTGTGGAGGTTTATTGCATTCTTTGGTCATAATCTCTGTCCCACCAGAGTTTGTTTTTCTGTTATAGCCTGAAAATTACCATCTCCCTGCTGCAAACTGAACTCCTCTCTCAGGAGGAGACCACAGGAACCTTCTTTAAGAAGTCAGCAGGTGCAAAATAAAACCTTTTAAAGTGGGAAGGCAGCACTTAATCTACGCATAATAGGAAGAGTTCAATTGACTTTATCAAGTCTTATTAGCTGAGCCTTGTCCTTTAGCTAGTCAATATTTGTAATGAGTAAGCCTGTGTCTTTCTCAAACTTTATCTAAAATGTTTTCCAAACCTTTTAATGTTCATCAGTCTTAAACCTATAATACATTTTCTTCACGGGTTTTCTAGAATTTTCTGGAATGTGCTAAAGCACACATTGACATCAGGCAAGGCAAAATCTTCCCCTGCTAGCGCCAACTGGGCAGGCTCTGAGTCTAAAGGTTCTAATAGACACATAAGCCATTTAAGCCATAGATAAAGTACATATGCAGGATTCAGTATCTTGAGAAAGGTCATCTTTTATGATGAAGACTTCTTCATTGCTATCTCAGCTTCAAAAAAGCAACCATGAAAAAGGAAAAATTAAGTTGAAAGTAAGGTTTTCATATAGTTCATTAAAGCTACCTTTCTGCTGGTGTTAGACCGAAAGTCCTGTATGCTGCACAGAATACAGTCAACTGCATAGCGTATATACTATATATTATTACATACACTAACATTACATAACATGCAATAACAAATATACGCTGTATGAGTAATTCTATTTTATGTGTGTCACTGTAATAGGTATTCATTGTACGCTTATAATAATATTAGTGTCCTGGTTTGAGGTAAAACAGAACCAACTTTCTATTCAGTAATTTTACTTCTTAGCTAGGCCTCTTCTGACTCTCTGAAATTAACAGCACGTTGTGTCTAAAACGGTTCGTTCAGAGTGATAAGGCAGTTTGTGCCAAGGAATGGTATGCAGAGAGGCTCTTGCTTACACTTATTGCTGAAACAACCAAGGTCAGCTAATTTCGTTACTTGTCCCATTAGAGGATCAGAAGCGGAAAAGCGTAGAGGGGTCCCACCTGCAGGGGGGAGCGGACAGGACAGGTGACCCAAAACTGACCAACAGGGTATTCCATCCCATCTGCCCCATGCTCAGTATAAAAGCTGAGGGATCAAAGGGTCAACTCTCTTCCTTCAATGGACGACATCCGAGGAGGACCCTACCTGTTCATCTGCCTTTGATCCCGATCCGTGTGTTCCTGACTCCAACTCCGGAACCCAGTTTCTACCTGTCGCTGAGTCCAGCGTGGGACTTCCCCAGTGCCTGCCGGTGACATCATCCTGGGAGCTTGGTACGGTTTTGTATTTACTGTATCTATTTTCATTATTTTCCTTTTTATTTTATTATTAAAATTTCATTAAAGTAGTTTAGTTTCTCCTAAACTCATACATCTCTTTATCTCTCCTCCTCCTCTCAGTGCATGAGAGGCTGGGGGGGGAGCATCTGTCGCCAGCCACTGGCCAATTTGGCCAAAACCACGGCAATTAGTAGTTTGTGTTTTGTATACATCTAGAAGTAGGAAAAAAGTACAATAAGATGATAAATTGCTGATAATGAATACCATAGAGGTAAACAGCTAGAGATCTCCTTAAAACAATCTTCAAATCATTTAAATATCGTAAGGGAGGAGGGGAACATGCACCAAAAACAATGATAGATTTGAGGCAGTGGAGAATAAATCATTCCTCATCTAAGGGTGAGAAAACCTACAGAAACCTGGAGGAGCTCTAGAAATCATTCTAGCAATATCACTGGTAGAAAATACTAAGGACAAGAAACAAATTTTGCAGGGGATGTGTAACAACATGTTTTATTTAAACAACAGCTACTGTTGGAAAAAATGGTCAAGCTTTTGTGCACACAAACCATATTTCAAGAGCAGCCTAACGACTAGTATTACAGGCAGCATTACAAGTTCTTGGAGAAATACTTACTACAAAGGAAGAAAGGAATATCACAAGTTCAGCCATTCGTGGCAGTGTAGCTGAAGTTGGACATCTTGAAGTGTGTAAACAAGCCCCTTACAATTTTTCACTGATTGCAGGAATTTCACATCATGCAGCTGTGACGCCCATCCAGAAAATCTCTCTCCTAATTAGCTTGTGCATATCTTTAAACTACACGTTATACAGGCTATTAGACAGAGGAATAGCAAATTAACAATGAATCAATCTCTTTCACCAGTCACTGACCATGGCCCAGTGAGTTACAGTGCATATCTGCGAGCGTGGGTGTACCTGATGGGGTCTGAGGTGGAGACGGTGCTCCTGGTCGGTCCTCCTTCACACTCCAGCAGTCCCACTTGCCTGCAGCCCCACACAAGCTGTGTAAACTCCCCACCCCTGTGCCCGAGTGCTTGCTCAGTAAAGTCAATTATCTGAATCGTTCTGTTTCCTTACCTCCTGCTTATGCCTTCCAAAAGCAGTCATGGAGGTGGCACATGGTAGTTCTCTACAAATTTTGGGCAGAAATAGATAGAAGAGGAATATGTTCTCTCTCTCCAGACACACAAACTCCTCTCTCTTACTCATGTGGCTCTCCTGAGAAAGAGAAATTAAGACCCCCTTCATAACTCTCCCTGATTTTGATTATTTGCAACCAAAATTGAGTCAAATAAATACACAAAACCCATGCACATTTCAAAACTGAAGCCAGCTGCCTCGTCTCAGTCCCAGCTGCCTGTATGTTGCCATTGAATACCCAGCAAGCTACCCAGAAATCCTGGGAAGAGAGGGCAGTGTTTGAAGCATCATGTTGTGTACCAGGAACATTCCCTTTAAAAAAAAAACAAAACAAAACAAAACAAAACAAAACAAAACACAAAAAACCCCCCCAAGAAAATTATCTTGTTGCTGCTTAGAAATCAAAGAAGAATTTGCAGAGGCAAAAAGCTGAGGTAAATCACCATGGCGTTTCCATAGCAAGAAAGGTATTCCCCTGTTTGTCAGAAAGCACTGCTTACTGATATGAGAAAGCAGCAAAACTAATCAAGAGTGTCCTCATTCTATTACCTTGCCAAAAAAAAAAAAAAAAAAAAAGCACCCAGCTCAAGCATCTGGCATCTGCTCTGCTCTTTCAAGGGCATTCATTCACATGTTAGTCCCCATCTTCAGCTCCTCTTCGCAGTCCCTTTTCCCTTTCCCTTCTCCCACCTTTGACCCAGCAGAGAACTTTCTCAGAAAAGCCCATCCCCACAGCAATTTTAGACCACCACATGCAGGCACCAGCTCCTGGTCTAGGAGAGTAGAAAACCTCCCTCCCCAGGGCCCTATGTTACCCTGAACGCTTTTCACGGGGAGGAGAAGCAGCCCTTCCTTTGAACAGGATATTCGGGAAGTTTGGGAGGGTTTTTTCCGTCGGGGGACTTACAGTATCTCTGCAGAAATCTGCTTGGAGGCTGAAGCCCAACTGTTTATGCTGCAGCCCAACCCTCCTTTGTAGGGGCTCTTTCATGAGAGTTTTCATCCATCTGGGAGGGCAGGAAGAGGCATTTTCTCTGCAGCTGCTCCCCATGAATCAGCTGGCAGCCGCATTGCCCATACTCTTCCTGCAGGACTCTTAGGACGTGGCATCCACAACACCGTGAGTTTCTAATCGCTCAAAGAAATCTGCAGCTTTGTTCCCAGTCAGCAGCCTGTCCCCTGGCAGAAAGAAGCTGGCTTTCTCCACTTTTGTTACATATTTAGTGTAGCTCACTGCTTGTAATTTCTTAACCCCAGTGCTCAGCCTTTGGTCCTCCACAATGTCTCTCTTTTCTCACACTTCGCCGGCCTTCTGTGTTTCACATTAGGCAATCAGCAGGATGACAAATACGACAGCAGTCTCCAGTTCAGCCTCCCGAGTGTTCTCAGCCAATATGCCAAAAATTGTAATGGCTTTTCTTTTCTTTTTTTTCAACAACGTTATCTGGATGGTAGCTATAGGCATCTGTTGAGCTTGCCATATGCTCCACATTTCCATATAAAAAGATGATAATGCTAATAAAATAATTATTTGAATAGCACTTTATGGTTTAAAAAGAGCGATTTGATGTACACGTACGTAAGTCCAGACCTGGAGCTATTATACCCAATTAAAGCATTCTGCACTTGGGCATGCATTACAGTTAGCACACAGGAGCAGCAGTTTTATTTGTATTTTCAGTCTGGTCATAAAATTGAATCAGTGTTTGCCTCCAGCTTAACCCCCTTACAGCTGAGTGGCTGGAGCAAAACTACAGATGAATCTAATAGACTAAATCTCTTCTTTCAAGAGACTGTACATGTCCCAGCTAAATTAGATAGGGCAATTTTCTGTCTTTTGCATTTTCTGATTTGTAGTACCATGGACCGCTGAGCGTCTCAGGGAAATCAGAGCACTGGTACCCTTGTGCCTGCCCCATAAGACTACAGATATAAACTTTGGTCCCTACCTAAGATCTCTGGGGCAAGGAGCATCTTTTTGGCCCATGCTGTCATTGTGGCTAGCACAGTGACAGCTTGACCCAGGACTCTCAAGCAATGTCATGGTATAAGCTGGGTATGCTAATGCAGAAATACAGCATTAGCTTCTCAGACAGTACTGGCTATTTGTTTCTACGATTTTAAAATCTGCAATTCAGATTTTAATATAATAATAATATTATATTAAATAATATAATATTTATATATTTAATTTAATATATATAATATTTATATATATTTATATATAAAATAATATAATATAAATAATAATAACTCAACTATGTAGCCACAACCATGTCTCTGCCTGGCAGGCCCTGCCCAAAGGACTGACTTCCTGGCTTGACCTTGGACCTGCCGCATCACTGTGATCTGGACACTTGATTGAGCCTGCCTGTGATCTCATGACCTGCCCTGCTCCCTTGCTGGAATTCGTGGGGTGGGCTCTGGCTGGTGAGACCCTGCTGGCTCCAATGGAGACCCCTGTGGCTCTCTGCTCCCAGGGAGCTGCTGGCCCTTGCTGCACAATAACATCATCACTTTCTGAAGCAGAGCTTCACTATTTCCTTAGCTAGTAAAAAAAGCAGGATTTTGGGGGAGGGGTTGAATGAAGTCAAGCAGCAGCTTTAACTAAGAAGAGTGAAAAAAATCCACAAACTGGAACTAAAAAGGGGAACGCTGCCAAGCATAGAGATCATCTACAAGCTTCCCAGAGCATTGACTTCCATAGTAGATGACTTCACCCCCTTAACAACAAGTGTCCAAGTCAGACTGCTTCAGAGTCATTCATCAAAAATGAAAAAATATTTGTCACTTGGTACTTGCACCCTTTCAGAGATCTCCCTGGCTCTGAAAATGGCCAGCACTTAAATGAATAAGGTAGTGATACCAGAGAATGGGAGCCCCTTTGTGCGTGTCGTAATCCCGTTAGTCAGAATGATGAAATCTCTAGCTGAACTGCAGCAGGATTTTAACTGGATAAAGATTTAGTTTGGTTTGGTTTTCCCATGTTACCATTCTGTAATCCCCTGTACTCTCAGCAGAATGATTTGAGGTCTGTTGTTTCCTCTCCAGCATCTGGAGCTGGAGGCCAGGAATGACATTAATGAAAAATGTAGCTCGGATCATCAGTCATGAAAAGTCACTGCCACTTGATGCTTCCTGTGATCTCTGAAATAAAATAGGGCTGCATTCCAGCCACCCCTAGTGTCCATAGCAGGGGAAAAGTTAAATTTTAAGAGAAAACTCAGTTTTCACACCTTAAAAAGGTAATTCTGAGTACCAGTGACAGGTTTCCTTTCCTTCAGGGCCTAGAGTCAGGAGGCTAGGCTCTCAGGTCTTTTCCTTCCAATGTCCTAAATAAAGCGGGTCATGCTAGGGTTGTGTCTGGATGAGTTATTCATTGACCTTACTGACCCAGCCCTGTGATCAGGCCCATGCCGCACAGTACAACAGCGGTGGCTTGGAACTGTTCCTGCAGAAGGGGAAGGAAAAACAAAACATCTGTTTCACTGCTAGTTGTGTTAACTCAACTCATACTAGAAATGTGCCCATCCTGTACCAAAATCACTGCCAGAAGGGCACTGACTGACACATGCAATGGCAACTGTGGAAGAAGTGCATGCACAAAAATAGTTACTTCAAGTGATGATTTACCATTTAGCTTGGCCTGACTGATGGTACAGCTCTGAGGACATCCTTCTTGCTGCATCCTTGCCACTTTCCAGAAAGGCAAAGGACAGGGTGTGTAGTCTTTGCTTACTGATGTCAGTGGCAGAGCTCCTGGCTCCTGTTCATCGGGTCTCTGAAGAAGGAAGAAATGCCTGTGTGGAGCACTAGGGGCGTAACATGGGCGTAAAACAGGTATGTGGTGGCCACAGAGAAAGTGAAAATAGGACTTGCCAATGATGCATGGGAAATGAATGACAGTCTGCACCCCACATGCAGATATACCTGGGGCCCTCTGAACATCTCCCAAACAAACAGCACGGCTCCCTTCCTGCATGTGCCCCTGCCTTCCCAGCTATGGAAAGGGAAGTGACCCCAAGGAGCAGGACCCAGGTTCATTTTGGGAGCTTGTGGTGATATGGTGTTAGGTTGGAGTCAGGGGAGCCACCAGAACAGGGCATGGAGGTGCTCCCAGGTTAGAGGATACAGGGCATGCGGGCACTTGGAAAAGCTGACATAGAGGCACTAAACGGAGAAGGATTTGATCAAGTATTGCCCTTTTAAACTGAGGAAGCATTGCAGGATTATCAATCAGACATATTGTAACAGAGAACAGGCAGACCTATAGGGATATTTAGCTATTGACTGGTTGGTTGCCGCATTCACATGAGTAACTAGGACTCTGTTTGCTCCTAATAATATGAAAGGTTACACCGAGAAATACACTAACTTCGAGTTGTTTAATTTGGAGATTCGTTGTCTAGTCAATACATTGATTTGGATGTAAATTACTCATAGGTTTGTGTCCTTATTAGACGTGCAGTGTTAGGACAGAAATATCAATATTTTCACTACATATTGTAAGTTATTGTGCACTGCATTCATTTTTACCTTTTCTTAGTGTGTTGAATTCAAAACTGCTCAGTACTTGAGGTTATAAGGTGGGCATTTTTACATATTTTTGGATCTGTATTAAGGCATGGCTCAGATTTATAATGCTTAACTTCCAAAGGTACCACGGCCTCACAAATCCCATCGGCTTCAAATGTATTTATGAGTTCTCAGCACCTCTGAAAATCTGGTCATCCTGAATGTCTGTAACCACATTTTAATCAGCTATTTAGACCTTTATGGTCAGTGCACACCACCTTATCCAGCTCCCAGAGGAACCACCTACGGATGTCTCCTGACTCCCTGTTTCTGAGGCAAAGAGGGAGTATAATGAGATTGCCTGCCCTCCCTCTTTCCTCCTAATATTTCAGTGTTGTGCAGAAAAGAGAAAAGATCTTCAGTGCTAAGTTTTCCTGAAGGCCCTGCTGCCAGAGAAGATGCATTTTTTCCTCTGATACAGGATAAGCTCACTTCTCTGGTTCCTCACTTGTGCTTCCAGGCGCGCAGTAACCATCTGCCTGAATGCAGCCCTCCAGTAGCAAAAACTGTAGAATGCAAATCAGAAATGCAGCAAAGCCTCCCAGAAAAGGTATGTTTTGGGATGCGTGGTAATGTCAAAGCTCCTTGCAAGGGGGATGCAGCTCTCAGGTTCCCCGAAATGGCCTTGTGGGACTTGTTCTGTCCAGACCTCACTTCAGGCCAAGGTATGCAACCCAGCTGTGAGCACCTCTTACGTGGTCTTTGTCCTGTTATGCAAAATGGATGAGTCTCTCCCAGCAGGTACATAGGAGAGCTACCCTCAGTTCTCACACACCTCTCAAACTCCAGCACAGTCAATAAGACAGCACCTGGAGAAGTTCATGTTCCACAGGTACATAGTGGTAGGGAACACAGTAAGAGGCCTTCTTCCTTGGCACGGTCTGTCATGGCAGCTAATGCAATTTGTTCCCCCTGTATTATCATGGGTATAAAACCCCAGTCTCAAGCTCTCATTTATAAACCTGTGTTCAGATTTCCACAAACTGGTCCATTCTTTGCTCCACCAGGCAGAGTACATTTCCCAGCTGCCAACACTGAGTGTAAAGGTATTTCTCAAGACTTGAAAACATTTTATGAAAATATCTCTACCAACCATTTTTGGTAGACATTGACATGGATCTGTGCTCTAGTTACTTCAACCAGTTTTTACCAGAGGATGATATACTCTGTTTCTAAATTGCCCATAACATACTAGATGATGAAACAGCAGGCTAGGGGAGGAGAAATAGAGAGATCTGATATCTGATATCCAGGTAAATCTGGCACATGTGTGTTAAGCACAGTTTTGGTTAGATATGGCAAAAGCTACAAGATGACTAAACACTCCTCTGCGGAGGGGCGAGACTGTTTTTTTAACATTTTTGCCGATGTGTAGGTTCAACAATACAATGAAAAGGTTTAAAGAACAGACGTTAAACCACAGCTGGTTTATAAAGTGGCTTGGTGCGTTTCTGCAGTAGGATCAACTTTTTGAAAATAAAGTCCAGAGCTGTGGCTCCAGACTGTAGTCCCTCACTGTCTGGGAAGAGCGCTCTCCCTCAAAAGCAGCGTGCTGCTTGAGCTGCGGACAGTCAACACACTCAGGAACCTCCTGGGCACTCAACTATGAAGATGCTAGAGAAGACTGGTTTGAAAGGCTCACTTCATCCAGATTGACATAGAAAATTAGGTAAATCATGTAAAGCAGTTGTTTGCCCAGCTAAGCATCCTTTTGACTTCCCTGTTATCAGTCAGCTCTGTGCAAGGCATGTCTGCACTTGCATTCACTCAAGGAGGGAGAAAGCAGACTTTAATTAAAGAATAACTTAGACTCACTTTAGATTCAACTTGTACTTTCAGAGTGAAGTCCTGAGTTGGAAATGCAGAATCAGCATTTGTGACACAAAATCAAGGAGATTTATTTACCATGAGGAGCAGAGCTGATGCTATGCTCTTGCTTCTTCCCTACGTCTATCTATCTTGAATTGTCTGAGACTCCCCAGTCCAGTAACTGATCAAGCTCGGAAGTAGCTCATTTTTCTGTAGGCCTATAGCTATATTTATAGTAGCATTCTTGGTATCACATGAAGGTTTTTTAAGCAGCATTTGAAGAAATTCATGAGTCACCAGATGACTCCCTTTGAACAATGAGAGTTTTATTCACCAGTAATGCAAAAACGTGACCAAAGCTCATAAAATACACTCCACAGAAATTATCTGAAAAGGCAATAAAACAGCTCTGCAATACATTTCCTTGACTGTCTTTGTCTTTACTTGCTTCGAAACAAAGGAGTCTTTTTTCATGCAGGTTATTTCGGTCTCTGTGTCTGATGGGCCTCGTAACTGACAGACCTTGGGCTTTGTGGGTTTGGTTCGACCCTTTACAGAGAGAGGGATTGGCATGGTGGCTGATATGGGCTTGGACTCCCAACTCCCACCATGCTCCATGGTGTGGTGGAGTCAAAGTTTTGATTCACGTCCATGTCTACTAAGCACTTATTAATGTTTGCTAGTACACTGTATTTTTCAGCTGTTAGTAATGTTTGTTTTCATACTATGCTCCCCTCTCCCCAAATTCAAAACTTGGTCTGCTATTATATCTGTTAAAAAATAGAGCCAGTGCATATAATTGTCTCCCAACTCATGGAGACCACAAGTGGGAGTTGTGCTGCACCCATTAAAGGGGTAATGGGGCACTGTTATCATTTATGTTTCATCGTGGCAGTAAGGACAAGTAGAGATTTCACAATCTTGCAATGTCAGGCAGACAGATTACTATGTAAAATATTCCACAAAATCCTGAAAGGAAGTTGAAGTCAGACTTGGTTCAAATTTCAGCTAGATGAGCCAGCTGGAAAAATCAAAGATAAAAAAGAGAAGAGGGCAAAAAAAAAAAGCACCAGCATATTTCCTCCTAAATTGTGTCAGTTTGATTTCTGGCAGACACAAGTTGAGTTTATTACTGCATTTTCTAATACCCCCAAGCTTTGGGACATTTCTCTTTGCTATTTCTCTGCATTTGTCATCATACTATTAGCTGAGCCTCCCCAACAGCCTGTGTCTGGAAGCCAGCTGGCCCTACTCCTGAGAGAAGCCCCCATCCCTCACATCTCCAGGCACTCTGAAGCCACCGCAATCTTTCTTAACATTGGGGTTTTTTTTCCCATTAGGATCATACATATACCATATTTGTTTGTTTGAGCAAACATCGTCTCCAGGAAGAAGAGGCTGGGAACAGAAGGATAAAGGACAGGACTCTGGCCCCTTTGAAGTCCATGGGAATGCTGCTGTTGACTTCAGTAGGGCCAGGATTTTAGCCAGAGCCTTCCTCCAAAACCACCATTTGTGTCGCATCTTTTACATGAACATTACAGAGAAGGATCAAAAGGAGGGAAATGCTGTTCCCTCAGCAGTGGTCCCTTCTCAAGCAAACAATTGCTATGCCAAGACATAACTATGACAGGAGAGAAATTCCTATTTATCTGAGGTTGTTATCAAGGAAGGCCCCTGACCCCAGAGCTGACTGAAGCGCAGCTCAGAAAAGTAGAGTTAGCAGTGCTGGTTGGTGGTGGGGCCACCAAGAGCTATTTCAGAGCCTGGAACAAGCACAGTATCATGGCCCTCCCTCATCCTGGCAGCCTCCAGCCAACGCCTCACACCACCTCTGCTCCACTCCTCGCAAGGCAGCCCTGACCCCTCGGCTGTGGCTCTGAGGGGTCACAGCAGGAGGGAATATCTATAGGTCCCAGGAACCACTGCAGCTGACCACCGACTTCTTGATGGCCCTTACCACAAAGGCACAGACCTTTGCTACACAGCAGTGGCTATTGTCTTGGACATAGCCACTGAATGGCATAAACAACTCCAAGGGACTTTAACTACTGAGCACCCACACAGCAAGCCAGAAAGCAACTTTGGAAAATCAGAGACTTTAGCCATCCTCCTACAACTAGGAGATTTTGAGTTAGCTTCAAAACCTCTGGCCCATCTTCAGCTTCACGCTGGTGCACTCCTTTCATCAGTGAGCTTTTGAATGTTTTCACTAAGCAAAGCCATGAGCCAGCGAACCAAAACAGTCAAGTGCATTAACTGAGCAGCAGCAACTGCCACTAGAGAACGTGTAGGTGTTAAACAACAAACACCACTAAATCCACAAATAGCTTTTATCCTATTTGCTGTATCTCATACACACAAAGAAGTGTCTGCTTATTTGTTGCCTGGCTTAGCTTCTGCTTGATTTTGTCTTTATAAAGGATTAAAAACAAATTCTCAGCTTTAGTTCACTGAAAAAATAGAGTTGGTATCTTCATTAATCACCATTCACAGCCTGCTCCACCTTTGATCACAGCCACAAGACTCAGAACATTCACTACAACACACCTGCTAATGACATTACATTTCAGATTAACAATCTGGTGCAAAGAAAAATGAACCTCAGATTAAATGCTGTTCTCAATTTACACAACATACGGGATCTGGTATTTTCAGGTTCACAAGATATTGAAAACAAACAGTTTTATTCATCGAGTTTGGTTGTTAAACTACTTTCTGATCGGTATGGTTTCAATCTTATTAATGTGGTTATGGAGGCTTTCTCTTCACATCTCCTGTCAGTGTCTTCACAGCTTGAAGCTAACTCTCTTCCAAGAACCAGTTGTCCAGCTCCACCTCCTCCAAAGTCTCCTGGTCACCATATTGCACAGTCTCTGGCTATAGCACCTCTCTGGTACTAGCATTACACATGGCCAGACATTTTCCCTAGAACATTTTTCCCATTAATCTTATGGTGAAAGGATGACCTCCTGCAGAGTACTCAATTTGACTTGACTCCTCTTCTGCAAACAATGGGGTTTTTTGTAAATAGGCAGGAACAAGAAAGGGGAAAGGAGAAGGATTGCCACTGTGTCCTCTAACACCAGAAAGGGCACCAAGTGAAACTCACAGGTAGCACATTTATATAGAAAACCAGAGCT